>NC_079189.1:257135392-257479943 GCF_029499605.1 Hyla sarda
CGGGTGCAGTTGACATTTTAATCTGTTGCCGCCTTCCGCTCAGATTCGGAAAAGGATTTATTGATGCTTAAATCCACAATAAACAGGGTGTGAAGCTGTCAACGGCCATCCTAAGCCTGAACGTGCCTGCTCTCCTCAGATCGCAGACTGCTGCCCGGCAGTTACCGGCATGGGAGACTGGCTGGCAATCCAAGGTGCCATTGACATTTTGCTCTGTTGCCTCCTTCCTCTCCGATTAAAAAAATATTTATTGATGCTTAAATCCACAATATACAAGGCGTGAAGATGTCAACGGCCATCCTAAGCTGAACGCGCCTGCTCTCGTCAGATCGCAGACTGCTACCCAGCTTAGGGCCCAGTAAATACCGGCATGGGAGACTGGCTGGGAATCCCGGGTGCAGTTGACATTTTGCTCTGTTGCCGCCTTCCGCTCCGATTCCGAAAAGAATTTATTGATGCTTAAATCCACAGTATACAAGGTGTGAAGCTGTCGACGGCCATCCTAAACTTAACGCGCCTGCTCTCGTCAGAACGCAGACTGCTACCCAGCTTAGGGCCCGGTAAGTACCAGCATGGGAGACTGGCTGGGAATCCCAGGTGTTGTTGACATTTTGCTCTGTAGCCGCCTTCCGCTCCGATTCCGAAAAGGATTTATTGATGCTTAAATCCACAGTATACAGGGTGTGAAGCCGTCTACGGCTATCCTAAGCTGAATGTGCCTGTTCTTGTCAGATCGCAGACTGCTGCCCGGCAAGTACGGGCATGGGAGACTGGCTGGCAATCCAAGGTGCTATTGACATTTTGCTCTGTTGCCGCCTTCCTCTCCGATTCCGAAAAGGATTTATTGATGCTTAAATGCACAGTATAAAAAGCATGAAGCTGTCAATGGCCATCCTAAGCTGAACGCGCCTGCTCTCGTCAGATCGCAGACTGCTACCCAGCCTAGGGCCCGGTAAGTACTGGCATGGGAGACTGGCTGGGAATCCCGGGTGCCGATGACAATTTGCTCTATTGCTGCCTTCCGCTCCGATTCCGAAAATAATTTATTGATGCTTAAATACACAGTATACAAGGTGTGAAGCTGTCGACGGCCATCCTAAGCTTAACGTGCCTGCTCTTGTCAGATCGCAGACTGGTACAGATCTTAGGGCCCGGTAAGTACCGGCATGGGACACTGGTTGGGAATCCCGGCTGCCGTTGACATTTTGCTCTGTTGCCGCCTTCCGTTCCGTTCCGATTCCGAAAAGGATTTATTGATGCTTAAATGCACAGTATAAAGTGCGAGAAGCTGTCAACGGCCATCCTAAGCTGAACGTGCCTGCTCTCGTCAGATCGCAGACTGCTTCCCAGCTTAGAGCCCGGTAAGTACCAGCATGGGAGACTGGCTGGGAATCCCAGGTGTCGTTGACATTTTGCTCTGTTGCCGCCTTACGCTCCGATTCCGAAAAGGATTTATTGATGCTTAAATCCACAGTATACAGGGTGTGAAGTTGTCTACGGCCATCCTAAGCTGAATGTGCCTGTTCTCGTCAGATCGCAGACTGCTACCCTGCTTCGGGCCTGATAAGTACCAGCATGGGAGACTGGCTGGGAATCCCGGGTGCAGTTGACATTTTGCTCTGTTTCTGCTCCGATTCCGAAAATTATTTATTGATGCTTAAATCCACAGTATACAAAGTGTGAAGCTGTCAACGGCCATCCTAAGCTAAATGCACCTGCTCTCGTCAGATCGCAGACTGCTACCCAGCTTAGGGCCTGGTAAGTACCAGCATGGGAGACTGGCTGGGAATCCCGGGTGCAGTTGACATTTTAATCTGTTGCCGCCTTCCGCTCAGATTCGGAAAAGGATTTATTGATGCTTAAATCCACAATAAACAGGGTGTGAAGCTGTCAACGGCCATCCTAAGCCTGAACGTGCCTGCTCTCCTCAGATCGCAGACTGCTGCCCGGCAGTTACCGGCATGGGAGACTGGCTGGCAATCCAAGGTGCCATTGACATTTTGCTCTGTTGCCTCCTTCCTCTCCGATTAAAAAAATATTTATTGATGCTTAAATCCACAATATACAAGGCGTGAAGATGTCAACGGCCATCCTAAGCTGAACGCGCCTGCTCTCGTCAGATCGCAGACTGCTACCCAGCTTAGGGCCCAGTACATACCGGCATGGGAGACTGGCTGGGAATCCCGGGTGCAGTTGACATTTTGCTCTGTTGCCGCCTTCCGCTCCGATTCCGAAAAGAATTTATTGATGCTTAAATCCACAGTATACAAGGTGTGAAGCTGTCGACGGCCATCCTAAACTTAACGCGCCTGCTCTCGTCAGATCGCAGACTGGTACAGATCTTAGGGCCCGGTAAGTACCGGCATGGGACACTGGCTGGGAATCCCGGCTGCCGCTGACATTTTGCTCTGTTACCGCCTTCCGTTCCGATTCCGAAAAGGATTTATTGATGCTTAAATGCACAGTATACAAAGTGTGAAGCTGTCAACGGCCATCCTAAGCTGAACGCGCCTGCTCTCGTCAGATCGCAGACTGCTACCCAGCTTAGGGCCTGGTAAGTACCAGCATGGGAGACTGGCTGGGAATCCCGGGTGCAGTTGACATTTTAATCTGTTGCCGCCTTCCGCTCCGATTCAGAAAAGGATTTATTGATGCTTAAATGCACAGTATAAAGGGCATGAAGCTGTTAATGGCCATCCTAAGCTGAACGCGCCTGCTCTCGTCAGATTGCAGACTGCTACCCAGCTTAGGGCCCGGTAAGTACCAGCATGGGAGACTGGCTGGGAATCTCATGTGTTGTTGACATTTTGCTCTGTAGCTCTGTAGACATTTTGCTCCGATTCCAAAAAGGATTTATTGATGCTTAAATCCACAATATACAGGGTGTGAAGCCGTCTACGGCTATCCTAAGCTGAATGCGCCTGTTCTTGTCAGATCGCAGACTGCTGCCCGGCAAGTACGGGCATGGGAGACTGGCTGGCAATCCAAGGTGCTATTGACATTTTGATCTGTTGCCGCCTTACTCTCCGATTAAAAAAAATATTTATTGATGCTTAAATTAACAGTATACAAGGCGTGAAGATGTCAACGGCCATCCTAAGCTGAACGCGCCTGCTCTTGTCAGATCGCAGACTGCTTCCCAGCTTAGGGCCCAGTAAGTACTGGCATGGGAGACTGGCTGGGAATCCCAGGTGCCGTTGACATTTTGCTCTATTGCTGCCTTCCGCTCCGATTCCGAAAAGAATTTATTGATGCTTAAATCCACAGTATACAAGGTGTGAAGCTGTCGACGGCCATTCTAAGCTTAACGCGCCTGCTCTCGTCAGATCGCAGACTGGTACAGATCTTAGTGCCCAGTAAGTACCGGCATGGGACACTGGCTGGGAATCCCGGCTGCCGTTGACATTTTGCTCTGTTGCCGCCTTCCGTTCCGTTCCGATTCCGAAAAGGTTTTATTGATGCTTAAATGCACAGTATAAAGGGCGAGAAGCTGTCAACGGCCATTCTAAGCTGAATGTGCCTGTTCTCGTCAGATCGCAGACTGCTACCCTGCTTCGGGCCTGATAAGTACCAGCATGGGAGACTGGCTGGGAATCCCGGGTGCAGTTGACATTTTGCTCTGTTTCTGCTCCGATTCCGAAAATTATTTATTGATGCTTAAATCCACAGTATACAAAGTGTGAAGCTGTCAACGGCCATCCTAAGCTAAATGCACCTGCTCTCGTCAGATCGCAGACTGCTACCCAGCTTAGGGCCTGGTAAGTACCAGCATGGGAGACTGGCTGGGAATCCCGGGTGCAGTTGACATTTTGCTCTGTTGCCGCCTTCCGCTCAGATTCGGAAAAGGATTTATTGATGCTTAAATCCACAATAAACAGGGTGTGAAGCTGTCAACGGCCATCCTAAGCCTGAACGTGCCTGCTCTCCTCAGATCGCAGACTGCTGCCCGGCAGTTACCGGCATGGGAGACTGGCTGGCAATCCAAGGTGCCATTGACATTTTACTCTGTTGCCGCCTTCCTCTCCGATTAAAAAAATATTTATTGATGCTTAAATCCACAATATACAAGGCGTGAAGATGTCAACGGCCATCCTAAGCTGAACGCGCCTGCTCTCGTCAGATCGCAGACTGCTACCCAGCTTAGGGCCCAGTAAATACCGGCATGGGAGACTGGCTGGGAATCCCGGGTGCAGTTGACATTTTGCTCTGTTGCCGCCTTCCGCTCCGATTCCGAAAATAATTTATTGATGCTTAAATCCACAGTATACAAGGTGTGAAGCTGTCGACGGCCATCCTAAACTTAACGCGCCTGCTCTCGTCAGATCGCAGACTGGTACAGATCTTAGGGCCCGGTAAGTACCGGCATGGGACACTGGCTGGGAATCCCGGCTGTCGCTGACATTTTGCTCTGTTGCCGCCTTCCGTTCCGATTCCGAAAAGGATTTATTGATGCTTAAATGCACAGTATACAAAGTGTGAAGCTGTCAACGGCCATCCTAAGCTGAACGCGCCTGCTCTCGTCAGATCGCAGACTGCTACCCAGCTTAGGGCCTGGTAAGTACCAGCATGGGAGACTGGCTTGGAATCCCGGGTGCAGTTGACATTTTAATCTGTTGCCGCCTTCCGCTCCGATTCAGAAAAGGATTTATTGATGCTTAAATGCACAGTATAAAGAGCATGAAGCTGTTAATGGCCATCCTAAGCTGAACGCGCCTCCTCTCGTCAGATTGCAGACTGCTACCCAGCTTAGGGCCCGGTAAATACCAGCATGGGAGACTGGATGGGAATCTCAGGTGTTGTTGACATTTTGCTCTGTAGCTCTGTAGACATTTTGCTCCGATTCCAAAAAGGATTTATTGATGCTTAAATCCACAATATACAGGGTGTGAAGCCGTCTACGGCTATCCTAAGCTGAATGCGCCTGTTCTTGTCAGATCGCAGACTGCTGCCCGGCAAGTACGGGTATGGGAGACTGGCTGGCAATCCAAGGTGCTATTGACATTTTGATCTGTTGCCGCCTTACTCTCCGATTAAAAAAAATATTTATTGATGCTTAAATTAACAGTATACAAGGCGTGAAGATGTCAACGGCCATCCTAAGCTGAACGCGCCTGCTCTTGTCAGATCGCAGACTGCTTCCCAGCTTAGGGCCTGGTAAGTACTGGCATGGGAGACTGGCTGGGAATCCCAGGTGCTATTGACATTTTGCTCTATTGCTGCCTTCCGCTCCGATTCCGCAAAGAATTTATTGATGCTTAAATCCACAGTATACAAGGTGTGAAGCTGTCGACGGCCATCCTAAGCTTAACGCGCCTGCTCTCGTCAGATCGCAGACTGGTACAGATCTTAGGGCCCGGTAAGTACCGGCATGGGACACTGGCTGGGAATCCCGGCTGCCGTTGACATTTTGCTCTGTTGCCGCCTTCCGTTCCGTTCTGATTCCGAAAAGGTTTTATTGATGCTTAAATGCACAGTATAAAGGGCGAGAAGCTGTCAACGGCCATCCTAAGCTGAATTCGCCTGCTCTCGTCAGATCGCAGACTGCTACCCAGCTTAGGGCCCGGTAAGTACCAGCATGGGAAACTGGCTGGGAATCCCAGGTGTCGTTGACATTTTGCTCTGTTGCCGCCTTTCGCTCCGATTCCGAAAAGGATTTATTGATGCTTAAATCCACAGTATACAGGTTGTGAAAATATCTACGGCCATCCTACGCTGAATGCGCCTGTTCTTGTCAGATCGCAGACTGCTACCCAGCTTCGGGCCTGGTAAGTACCGGCATGGGAGGCTGGCTGGGAATCCTGGGAGCAGTTGACATTTTGCTCTGTTTCTGCTCCGATTCCGAAAATTATTTATTGATGCTTAAATCCACAGTATACAAAATGTGAACCTTACAACGGCCATCCTAAGCTGAACACGCCTGCTCTCGTCAGATCGCAGACTGCTACCCAGCTTAGGGCCCGGTAAGTACCAGCATGGGAGACTGGCTGGGAATCCCAGGTGTTGTTGACATTTTGCTCTGTAACCGCCTTCCGCTTCGATTCCGAAAAGGATTTATTGATGCTTAAATCCACAGTATACAGGGTGTGAAGCCGTCTACGGCTATCCTAAGCTGAATGTGCCTGTTCTTGTCAGATCGCAGACTGCTGCCCGGCAAGTACGGGCATGGGTGACTGGCTGGCAATCCAAGGTGCTATTGACATTTTGCTCTGTTGCCGCCTTCCGTTCCGATTCCGAAAAGGATTTATTGATGCTTAAATGCACAGTATAAAGTGCGAGAAGCTGTCAACGGCCATCCTAAGCTGAACGTGCCTGCTCTCGTCAGATCGCAGACTGCTACCCAGCTTAGAGCCCGGTAAGTACCAGCATGGGAGACTGGCTGGGAATCCCAGGTGTCGTTGACATTTTGCTCTGTTGCCGCCTTACGCTCCGATACCGAAAAGGATTTATTGATGCTTAAATCCACAGTATACAGGTTGTGAAGTTGTCTACGGCCATCCTAAGCTGAATGTGCCTGTTCTCGTCAGATCGCAGACTGCTACCCTGCTTCGGGCCTGATAAGTACCAGCATGGGAGACTGGCTGGGAATCCCGGGTGCAGTTGACATTTTGCTCTGTTTCTGCTCCGATTCCGAAAATTATTTATTGATGCTTAAATCCACAGTATACAAAGTGTGAAGCTGTCAACGGCCATCCTAAGCTAAATGCGCCTGCTCTCGTCAGATCGCAGACTGCTACCCAGCTTAGGGCCCAGTAAATACCGGCATGGGAGACTGGCTGGGAATCCTGGGTGCAGTTGACATTTTGCTCTGTTGCCGCCTTCCGCTCCGATTCCGAAAAGAATTTATTGATGCTTAAATCCACAGTATACAAGGTGTGAAGCTGTCGACGGCCATCCTAAACTTAACGCGCCTGCTCTCGTCAGATCGCAGACTGGTACAGATCTTAGGGCCCGGTAAGTACCGGCATGGGACACTGGCTGGGAATCCCGGCTGTCGCTGACATTTTGCTCTGTTGCCGCCTTCCGTTCCGATTCCGAAAAGGATTTATTGATGCTTAAATGCACAGTATACAAAGTGTGAAGCTGTCAACGGCCATCCTAAGCTGAACGCGCCTGCTCTCGTCAGATCGCAGACTGCTACCCAGCTTAGGGCCTGGTAAGTACCAGCATGGGAGACTGGCTTGGAATCCCGGGTGCAGTTGACATTTTAATCTGTTGCCGCCTTCCGTTCCGATTCCGAAAAGGATTTATTGATGCTTAAATGCACAGTATAAAGTGCGAGAAGCTGTCAACGGCCATCCTAAGCTGAACGTGCCTGCTCTCGTCAGATCGCAGACTGCTACCCAGCTTAGAGCCCGGTAAGTACCAGCATGGGAGACTGGCTGGGAATCCCAGGTGTCGTTGACATTTTGCTCTGTTGCCGCCTTACGCTCCGATACCGAAAAGGATTTATTGATGCTTAAATCCACAGTATACAGGGTGTGAAGTTGTCTACGGCCATCCTAAGCTGAATGTGCCTGTTCTCGTCAGATCGCAGACTGCTACCCTGCTTCGGGCCTGATAAGTACCAGCATGGGAGACTGGCTGGGAATCCCGGGTGCAGTTGACATTTTGCTCTGTTTCTGCTCCGATTCCGAAAATTATTTATTGATGCTTAAATCCACAGTATACAAAGTGTGAAGCTGTCAACGGCCATCCTAAGCTAAATGCGCCTGCTCTCGTCAGATCGCAGACTGCTTCCCAGCTTAGGGCCCAGTAAATACCGGCATGGGAGACTGGCTGGGAATCCTGGGTGCAGTTGACATTTTGCTCTGTTGCCGCCTTCCGCTCCGATTCCGAAAAGAATTTATTGATGCTTAAATCCACAGTATACAAGGTGTGAAGCTGTCGACGGCCATCCTAAACTTAACGCGCCTGCTCTCGTCAGATCGCAGACTGGTACAGATCTTAGGGCCCGGTAAGTACCGGCATGGGACACTGGCTGGGAATCCCGGCTGTCGCTGACATTTTGCTCTGTTGCCGCCTTCCGTTACGATTCCGAAAAGGATTTATTGATGCTTAAATGCACAGTATACAAAGTGTGAAGCTGTCAACGGCCATCCTAAGCTGAACGCGCCTGCTCTCGTCAGATCGCAGACTGCTACCCAGCTTAGGGCCTGGTAAGTACCAGCATGGGAGACTGGCTTGGAATCCCGGGTGCAGTTGACATTTTAATCTGTTGCCGCCTTCCGCTCCGATTCAGAAAAGGATTTATTGATGCTTAAATGCACAGTATAAAGGGCATGAAGCTGTTAATGGCCATCCTAAGCTGAACGCGCCTGCTCTCGTCAGATTGCAGACTGCTACCCAGCTTAGGGCCCGGTAAATACCAGCATGGGAGACTGGCTGGGAATCTCAGGTGTTGTTGACATTTTGCTCTGTAGCTCTGTAGACATTTTGCTCCGATTCCAAAAAGGATTTATTGATGCTTAAATCCACAATATACAGGGTGTGAAGCCGTCTACGGCTATCCTAAGCTGAATGCGCCTGTTCTTGTCAGATCGCAGACTGCTGCCCGGCAAGTACGGGTATGGGAGACTGGCTGGCAATCCAAGGTGCTATTGACATTTTGATCTGTTGCCGCCTTACTCTCCGATTAAAAAAAATATTTATTGATGCTTAAATTAACAGTATACAAGGCGTGAAGATGTCAACGGCCATCCTAAGCTGAACGCGCCTGCTCTTGTCAGATCGCAGACTGCTTCCCAGCTTAGGGCCTGGTAAGTACTGGCATGGGAGACTGGCTGGGAATCCCAGGTGCTATTGACATTTTGCTCTATTGCTGCCTTCCGCTCCGATTCCGCAAAGAATTTATTGATGCTTAAATCCACAGTATACAAGGTGTGAAGCTGTCGACGGCCATCCTAAGCTTAACGCGCCTGCTCTCGTCAGATCGCAGACTGGTACAGATCTTAGGGCCCGGTAAGTACCGGCATGGGACACTGGCTGGGAATCCCGGCTGCCGTTGACATTTTGCTCTGTTGCCGCCTTCCGTTCCGTTCTGATTCCGAAAAGGTTTTATTGATGCTTAAATGCACAGTATAAAGGGCGAGAAGCTGTCAACGGCCATCCTAAGCTGAATTCGCCTGCTCTCGTCAGATCGCAGACTGCTACCCAGCTTAGGGCCCGGTAAGTACCAGCATGGGAAACTGGCTGGGAATCCCAGGTGTCGTTGACATTTTGCTCTGTTGCCGCCTTTCGCTCCGATTCCGAAAAGGATTTATTGATGCTTAAATCCACAGTATACAGGTTGTGAAAATATCTACGGCCATCCTAAGCTGAATGCGCCTGTTCTTGTCAGATCGCAGACTGCTACCCAGCTTCGGGCCTGGTAAGTACCGGCATGGGAGGCTGGCTGGGAATCCTGGGAGCAGTTGACATTTTGCTCTGTTTCTGCTCCGATTCCGAAAATTATTTATTGATGCTTAAATCCACAGTATACAAAATGTGAACCTTACAACGGCCATCCTAAGCTGAACACGCCTGCTCTCGTCAGATCGCAGACTGCTACCCAGCTTAGGGCCTGGTAAGTACCAGCATGGGAGACTGGCTGGGAATCCCAGGTGTTGTTGACATTTTGCTCTGTAACCGCCTTCCGCTTCGATTCCGAAAAGGATTTATTGATGCTTAAATCCACAGTATACAGGGTGTGAAGCCGTCTACGGCTATCCTAAGCTGAATGTGCCTGTTCTTGTCAGATCGCAGACTGCTGCCCGGCAAGTACGGGCATGGGTGACTGGCTGGCAATCCAAGGTGCTATTGACATTTTGCTCTGTTGCCGCCTTCCGTTCCGGTTCCGGTTCCGATTCCGAAAAGGATTTATTGATGCTTAAATGCACAGTATAAAGTGCGAGAAGCTGTCAACGGCCATCCTAAGCTGAACGTGCCTGCTCTCGTCAGATCGCAGACTGCTACCCAGCTTAGAGCCCGGTAAGTACCAGCATGGGAGACTGGCTGGGAATCCCAGGTGTCGTTGACATTTTGCTCTGTTGCCGCCTTACGCTCCGATACCGAAAAGGATTTATTGATGCTTAAATCCACAGTATACAGGGTGTGAAGTTGTCTACGGCCATCCTAAGCTGAATGTGCCTGTTCTCGTCAGATCGCAGACTGCTACCCTGCTTCGGGCCTGATAAGTACCAGCATGGGAGACTGGCTGGGAATCCCGGGTGCAGTTGACATTTTGCTCTGTTTCTGCTCCGATTCCGAAAATTATTTATTGATGCTTAAATCCACAGTATACAAAGTGTGAAGCTGTCAACGGCCATCCTAAGCTAAATGCACCTGCTCTCGTCAGATCGCAGACTGCTACCCAGCTTAGGGCCTGGTAAGTACCAGCATGGGAGACTGGCTGGGAATCCCGGGTGCAGTTGACATTTTAATCTGTTGCCGCCTTCCGCTCAGATTCGGAAAAGGATTTATTGATGCTTAAATCCACAATAAACAGGGTGTGAAGCTGTCAACGGCCATCCTAAGCCTGAACGTGCCTGCTCTCCTCAGATCGCAGACTGCTGCCCGGCAGTTACCGGCATGGGAGACTGGCTGGCAATCCAAGGTGCCATTGACATTTTGCTCTGTTGCCTCCTTCCTCTACGATTAAAAAAATATTTATTGATGCTTAAATCCACAATATACAAGGCGTGAAGATGTCAACGGCCATCCTAAGCTGAACGCGCCTGCTCTCGTCAGATCGCAGACTGCTACCCATCTTAGGGCCCAGTAAATACCGGCATGGGAGACTGGCTGGGAATCCCGGGTGCAGTTGACATTTTGCTCTGTTGCCGCCTTCCGCTCCGATTCCGAAAAGAATTTATTGATGCTTAAATCCACAGTATACAAGGTGTGAAGCTGTCGACGGCCATCCTAAACTTAACGCGCCTGCTCTCGTCAGATCGCAGACTGGTACAGATCTTAGGGCCCGGTAAGTACCGGCATGGGACACTGGCTGGGAATCCCGGCTGCCGCTGACATTTTGCTCTGTTACCGCCTTCCGTTCCGATTCCGAAAAGGATTTATTGATGCTTAAATGCACAGTATACAAAGTGTGAAGCTGTCAACGGCCATCCTAAGCTGAACGCGCCTGCTCTCGTCAGATCGCAGACTGCTACCCAGCTTAGGGCCTGGTAAGTACCAGCATGGGAGACTGGCTGGGAATCCCGGGTGCAGTTGACATTTTAATCTGTTGCCGCCTTCCTTTCCGATTCAGAAAAGGATTTATTGATGCTTAAATGCACAGTATAAAGGGCATGAAGCTGTTCATGGCCATCCTAAGCTGAACGCGCCTGCTCTCGTCAGATTGCAGACTGCTACCCAGCTTAGGGCCCGGTAAGTACCATCATGGGAGACTGGCTGGGAATCTCAGGTGTTGTTGACATTTTGCTCTGTAGCTCTGTAGACATTTTGCTCCGATTCCAAAAAGGATTTATTGATGCTTAAATCCACAATATACAGGGTGTGAAGCCGTCTACGGCTATCCTAAGCTGAATGCGCCTGTTCTTGTCAGATCGCAGACTGCTGCCCGGCAAGTACGGGCATGGGAGACTGGCTGGCAATCCAAGGTGCTATTGACATTTTGATCTGTTGCCGCCTTACTCTCCGATTAAAAAAAATATTTATTGATGCTTAAATTAACAGTATACAAGGCGTGAAGATGTCAACGGCCATCCTAAGCTGAACGCGCCTGCTCTTGTCAGATCGCAGACTGCTTCCCAGCTTAGGGCCCAGTAAGTACTGGCATGGGAGACTGGCTGGGAATCCCAGGTGCCGTTGACATTTTGCTCTATTGCTGCCTTTCGCTCCGATTCCGAAAATAATTTATTGATGCTTAAATCCACAGTATACAAGGTGTGAAGCTGTCGACGGCCATTCTAAGCTTAACGCGCCTGCTCTCGTCAGATCGCAGACTGGTACAGATCTTAGTGCCCGGTAAGTACCGGCATGGGACACTGGCTGGGCATCCCGGCTGCCGTTGACATTTTGCTCTGTTGCCGCCTTCCCTTCCGTTCCGATACCGAAAAGGTTTTATTGATGCTTAAATGCACAGTATAAAGGGCGAGAAGCTGTCAACGGCCATTCTAAGCTGAATGTGCCTGTTCTCGTCAGATCGCAGACTGCTACCCTGCTTCGGGCCTGATAAGTACCAGCATGGGAGACTGGCTGGGAATCCCGGGTGCAGTTGACATTTTGCTCTGTTTCTGCTCCGATTCCGAAAATTATTTATTGATGCTTAAATCCACAGTATACAAAGTGTGAAGCTGTCAACGGCCATCCTAAGCTAAATGCACCTGCTCTCGTCAGATCGCAGACTGCTACCCAGCTTAGGGCCTGGTAAGTACCAGCATAGAAGACTGGCTGGGAATCCCGGGTGCAGTTGACATTTTGCTCTGTTGCCGCCTTCCGCTCAGATTCGGAAAAGGATTTATTGATGCTTAAATCCACAATAAACAGGGTGTGAAGCTGTCAACGGCCATCCTAAGCCTGAACGTGCCTGCTCTCCTCAGATCGCAGACTGCTGCCCAGCAGTTACCGGCATGGGAGACTGGCTGGCAATCCAAGGTGCCATTGACATTTTGCTCTGTTGCCGCCTTCCTCTCCGATTAAAAAAATATTTATTGATGCTTAAATCCACAATATACAAGGCGTGAAGATGTCAACGGCCATCCTAAGCTGAACGCGCCTGCTCTCGTCAGATCGCAGACTGCTACCCAGCTTAGGGCCCAGTAAATACCGGCATGGGAGACTGGCTGGGAATCCCGGGTGCAGTTTACATTTTGCTCTGTTGCCGCCTTCCGCTCCGATTCCGAAAAGAATTTATTGATGCTTAAATCCACAGTATACAAGGTGTGAAGCTGTCGACGGCCATCCTAAACTTAACGCGCCTGCTCTCGTCAGATCGCAGACTGGTACAGATCTTAGGGCCCGGTAAGTACCGGCATGGGACACTGGCTGGGAATCCCGGCTGTCGCTGACATTTTGCTCTGTTGCCGCCTTCCGTTCCGATTCCGAAAAGGATTTATTGATGCTTAAATGCACAGTATACAAAGTGTGAAGCTGTCAACGGCCATCCTAAGCTGAACGCGCCTGCTCTCGTCAGATCGCAGACTGCTACCCAGCTTAGGGCCTGGTAAGTACCAGCATGGGAGACTGGCTTGGAATCCCGGGTGCAGTTGACATCTTAATCTGTTGCCGCCTTCCGCTCCGATTCAGAAAAGGATTTATTGATGCTTAAATGCACAGTATAAAGGGCATGAAGCTGTTAATGGCCATCCTAAGCTGAACGCGCCTGCTCTCGTCAGATTGCAGACTGCTACCCAGCTTAGGGCCCGGTAAATACCAGCATGGGAGACTGGCTGGGAATCTCAGGTGTTGTTGACATTTTGCTCTGTAGCTCTGTAGACATTTTGCTCCGATTCCAAAAAGGATTTATTGATGCTTAAATCCACAATATACAGGGTGTGAAGCCGTCTACGGCTATCCTAAGCTGAATGCGCCTGTTCTTGTCAGATCGCAGACTGCTGCCCGGCAAGTACGGGTATGGGAGACTGGCTGGCAATCCAAGGTGCTATTGACATTTTGATCTGTTGCCGCCTTACTCTCCGATTAAAAAAAATATTTATTGATGCTTAAATTAACAGTATACAAGGCGTGAAGATGTCAACGGCCATCCTAAGCTGAACGCGCCTGCTCTTGTCAGATCGCAGACTGCTTCCCAGCTTAGGGCCTGGTAAGTACTGGCATGGGAGACTGGCTGGGAATCCCAGGTGCTATTGACATTTTGCTCTATTGCTGCCTTCCGCTCCGATTCCGCAAAGAATTTATTGATGCTTAAATCCACAGTATACAAGGTGTGAAGCTGTCGACGGCCATCCTAAGCTTAACGCGCCTGCTCTCGTCAGATCGCAGACTGGTACAGATCTTAGGGCCCGGTAAGTACCGGCATGGGACACTGGCTGGGAATCCCGGCTGCCGTTGACATTTTGCTCTGTTGCCGCCTTCCGTTCCGTTCTGATTCCGAAAAGGTTTTATTGATGCTTAAATGCACAGTATAAAGGGCAAGAAGCTGTCAACGGCCATCCTAAGCTGAATTCGCCTGCTCTCGTCAGATCGCAGACTGCTACCCAGCTTAGGGCCCGGTAAGTACCAGCATGGGAAACTGGCTGGGAATCCCAGGTGTCGTTGACATTTTGCTCTGTTGCCGCCTTTCGCTCCGATTCCGAAAAGGATTTATTGATGCTTAAATCCACAGTATACAGGTTGTGAAAATGTCTACGGCCATCCTAAGCTGAATGCGCCTGTTCTTGTCAGATCGCAGACTGCTACCCAGCTTCGGGCCTGGTAAGTACCGGCATGGGAGGCTGGCTGGGAATCCTGGGAGCAGTTGACATTTTGCTCTGTTTCTGCTCCGATTCCGAAAATTATTTATTGATGCTTAAATCCACAGTATACAAAATGTGAACCTTACAACGGCCATCCTAAGCTGAACACGCCTGCTCTCGTCAGATCGCAGACTGCTACCCAGCTTAGGGCCCGGTAAGTACCAGCATGGGAGACTGGCTGGGAATCCCAGGTGTTGTTGACATTTTGCTCTGTAACCGCCTTCCGCTTCGATTCCGAAAAGGATTTATTGATGCTTAAATCCACAGTATACAGGGTGTGAAGCCGTCTACGGCTATCCTAAGCTGAATGTGCCTGTTCTTGTCAGATCGCAGACTGCTGCCCGGCAAGTACGGGCATGGGTGACTGGCTGGCAATCCAAGGTGCTATTGACATTTTGCTCTGTTGCCGCCTTACTCTCCGATTCCGAAAAGGATTTATTGATGCTTAAATGCACAGTATAAAAAGCATGAAGCTGTCAATGGCCATCCTAAGCTGAACGCGCCTGCTCTCGTCAGATCGCAGACTGCTACCCAGCTTAGGGCCCGATAAGTACTGGCATGGGAGACTGGCTGGGAATCCCAGGTGCCGTTGACATTTTGCTCTATTGCTGCCTTCCGCTCCGATCCCGAAAATAATTTATTGATGCTTAAATCCACAGTATACAAGGTGTGAAGCTGTTGACGGCCATCCTAAGCTTATTTATGCCTAAATGCACAGTATAAAGGGCGAGAAGCTGTCAACGGCCATCCTAAGCTGAACGCGCCTGCTCTCGTCAGATCGCCGCCTTCCGCTCCGATTCGGAAAAGGATTTATTGATGCTTAAATCCACAATACACAGGGTGTGAAGCTGTCAACGGCCATCCTAAGCCTGAACGTGCCTGCTCTCCTCAGATCGCAGACTGCTGCCCGGCAGTTACCGGCATGGGAGGCTGGCTGGCAATCCAAGGTGCCATTGACATTTTGCTCTGTTGCCACCTTCCTCTCAGATTAAAAAATTATTTATTGATGCTTAAATCCACAATATACAAGGCGTGCAGATGTCAACGGCCATCCTAAGCTGAACGTGCCTGCTCTCGTCAGATCGCAGACTGCTACCCAGCTTAGGGCCCAGTAAGTACCGGCATGGGAGACTGGCTGGGAATCCCGGGTGCAGTTGACATTTTGCTCTGTTGCCGCCTTCCATTCCGTTTCCGAAAAGGATTTATTGATGCTTAAATGCACAGTATAAAAAGCATGAAGCTGTCAATGGCCATCCTAAGCTGAACGCGCCTGCTCTCGTCAGATCGCAGACTGGTACAGATCTTAGGGCCCGGTAAGTACCGGCATGGGACACTGGCTGGGAATCCCGGCTGCCGTTGACATTTTGCTCTGTTGCCGCCTTCCGTTCCGATTCCGAAAAGGATTTATTGATGCTTAAATGCACAGTATAAAGGGCGTGAAGCTGTTAACGGACATCCTAAGCTGAACGCGCCTGCTCTCGTCAGATCGCAGACTGCTACCCCGCTTAGGGCCTGGTAAGTACCAGCATGGGAGACTGGCTGGGAATCCCGGGTGCAGTTGACATTTTAATCTGTTGCCGACTTCCGCTCCGATTCAGAAAAGGATTTATTGATGCTTAAATGCACAGTATAAAGGGCGAGAAGCTGTCAACGGCCATCCTAAGCTGAATGTGCCTGTTCTCGTCAGATCGCAGACTGCTACCCTGCTTCGGGCCTGATAAGTACCAGCATGGGAGACTGGCTGGGAATCCCGGGTGCAGTTGACATTTTGCTCTGTTTCTGCTCCGATTCCGAAAATTATTTATTGATGCTTAAATCCACAGTATACAAAGTGTGAAGCTGTCAACGGCCATCCTAAGCTAAATGCACCTGCTCTCGTCAGATCGCAGACTGCTACCCAGCTTAGGGCCTGGTAAGTACCAGCATGGGAGACTGGCTGGGAATCCCGGGTGCAGTTGACATTTTGCTCTGTTGCCGCCTTCCGCTCAGATTCGGAAAAGGATTTATTGATGCTTAAATCCACAATAAACAGGGTGTGAAGCTGTCAACGGCCATCCTAAGCCTGAACGTGCCTGTTCTCGTCAGATCACAGACTGCTACCCTGCTTCGGGCCTGATAAGTACCAGCATGGAAGACTGGCTGGGAATCCCGGGTGCAGTTGACATTTTGCTCTGTTTCTGCTCCGATTCCAAAAATTATTTATTGATGCTTAAATCCACAGTATACAAAGTGTGAAGCTGTCAACGGCCATCCTAAGCTAAATGCACCTGCTCTCGTCAGATCGCAGACTGCTACCCAGCTTAGGGCCTGGTAAGTACCAGCATGGGAGACTGGCTGGGAATCCCGGGTGCAGTTGACATTTTAATCTGTTGCCGCCTTCCGCTCCGATTCAGAAAAGGATTTATTGATGCTTAAATGCACAGTATAAAGGGCGTGAAGCTGTTAATGGCCATCCTAAGCTGAACGCGCCTGCTCTCGTAAGATTGCAGACTGCTACCCAGCTTAGGGCCCGGTAAGTACCAGCATGGGAGACTGGCTGGGAATCTCAGGTGTTGTTGACATTTTGCTCTGTAGCTCTGTAGACATTTTGCTCCGATTCCGAAAAGGATTTATTAAATCCACAATATACAGGGTGTGAAGCCGTCTACGGCTATCCTAAGCTGAATGCGCCTGTTCTTGTCAGATCGCAGACTGCTGCCCGGCAAGTACGGGCATGGGAGACTGGCTGGCAATCCAAGGTGCTATTGACCTGTTGCCGCCTTCCTCTCCGATTAAAAAAAATATTTATTGATGCTTAAATCCACAGTATACAAAGAGTGAAGATGTCAACGGCCATCCTAAGCTGAACGCGCCTGCTCTCGTCAGATCGCAGACTGCTACCCAGCTTAGGGCCCGGTAAGTACTGGCATGGGAGACTGGCTGGGAATCCCGGGTGCCGTTGATATTTTGCTCTATTGCTGCCTTCCGCTCCGATTCCGAAAATAATTTATTGATGCTTAAATCCACAGTATACAAGGTGTGAAGCTGTCGACGGCCATCCTAAGCTTAACGCGCCTGCTCTCGTCAGATCGCAGACTGGTACAGATCTTAGGGCCCGGTAAGTTCCGGCATGGGACACTGGCTGGGAATCCCGGCTGCCGTTGACATTTTGCTCTGTTGCCGCCTTCCGTTCCAATTCCGAAAAGGATTTATTGATGCCTAAATGCACAGTATAAAGGGCGAGGAGCTGTCAACGGCCATCCTAAGCTGAATGCGCCTGTTCTCGTCAGATCGCAGACTGCTACCCAGCTTCGGGCCTGGTAAGTACCAGCATGGGAGAGTGGCTGGGAATCCCGGGTGCAGTTGACATTTTGCTCTGTTTCTCCTCAGATTCCGATTTTTTTTTATTGATGCTTAAATCCACAGTATACAAAGTGTGAAGCTGTCAACGTCCATCCTAAGCTGAACGTGCCTGCTCTCGTCAGATCGCAGACTGCTACCCAGCTTAGGGCCTGGTAAGTACCAGCATGGGAGACTGGCTTTGAATCCCAGGTGCAGTTGACATTTTAATCTGTTGCCGCCTTCCGCTCCGATTCGGAAAAGGATTTATTGATGCTTAAATCCACAATATACAGGGTGTAAAGCTGTCAATGGCCATCCTAAGCCTGAACGTGCCTGCTCTCCTCAGATCGCAGACTGTTGCCCGGCAGTTACCGGCATGGGAGACTGGCTGGCAATACAAGGTGCCATTGACATTTTGCTCCGTTGCCGCCTTCCTCTCCGATTAATAAAAATATTTATTGATGCTTAAATCCACAATATACAAGACGTGAAGCTGTCAACGGCCATCCTAAGCTGAACGCGCCTGCCCTCGTCAGATCGCAGACTGCTACCCAGCTTAGGGCCTGGTAAGTACCAGCATGGGAGACTGGCTGGGAATCCCGGGTGCAGTTGACATTTTAATCTGTTGCCGCCTTCCGCTCCGATTCGGAAAAGGATTTATTGATGCTTAAATGCACAGTATAAAGGGCGTGAAACTGTCAACGGCCATCCTAAGCTGAACGCGCCTGCTCTCGTCAGAACGCAGACTGCTACCCAGCTTAGGGCCCGGTAAGTACCAGCATGGGAGACTGGCTGGGAATCCCAGGTGTTGTTGAGATTTTGCTCTGTAGCCGCCTTCCGCTCCGATTCCGAAAAGGATTTATTGATGCTTAAATCCACAGTATACAGGGTGTGAAGCCGTCTACGGCTATCCTAAGCTGAATGTGCCTGTTCTTGTCAGATCGCAGACTGCTGCCCGGCAAGTACGGGCATGGGAGACTGGCTGGCAATCCAAGGTGCTATTGACATTTTGCTCTGTTGCCGCCTTCCTCTCCGATTCCGAAAAGGATTTATTGATGCTTAAATGCACAGTATAAAATGCATGAAGATGTCAACGGCCATCCTAAGCTGAACGCGCCTGCTCTCGTCAGATCGCAGACTGCTACCCAGCTTAGGGCCCGGTAAGTACTGGCATGGGAGACTGGCTGGGAATCCCGGGTGCTGTTGATATTTTGCTCTATTGCTGCCTTCCACTCCGATTCCGAAAAGAAATTATTGATGCTTAAATCCACAGTATACAAGGTGTGAAGCTGTCGACGGCCATCCTAAGCTTAACGCGCCTGCTCTCGTCAGATCGCAGACTGGTACAGATCTTAGGGCCCGGCAAGTACCGGCATGGGACACTGGCTGGTAATCCCGGCTGCCGTTGACATTTTGCTCTGTTGCCGCCTTCCGTTCCAATTCCGAAAAGGATTTATTGATGCCTAAATGTACAGTATAAAAGGAGAGAAGCTGTCGACGGCCATCCTAAGCTTAACGCGCCTGCTCTCGTCAGATCGCAGACTGGTACAGATCTTAGGGCCCGGTAAGTACCGGCATGAGACACTGGCTGGGAATCCCAGGTGTCGTTGACATTCTGTTCTGTTGCGGCCTTCCGCTCCGATTCCGAAAAGGATTTATTGATGCTTAAATCCACAGTATACAGGGTGTGAAGATGTCTATGGCCATCCTAAGCTGAATGCGCCTGTTCTCGTCAGATCGCAGACTGCTACCCAGCTTCGGGCCTGGTAAGTACCAGCATGGGAGACTGGCTGGGAATCCCGGCTGCCGTTGACATTTTGCTCCGATTCCGAAAATTATTTATTGATGCTTAAATCCACAGTATACAAAGTGTGAAGCTGTCAACGGCCATCCTAAGCTGAACGCGCCTGCTCTCGTCAGATCGCAGACTGCAACCCAGCTTAGGGCCCGGTAAGTACCAGCATGGGAGACTGGCTGGGAATCCCGGGTGCAGTTGACATTTTAATCTGTTGCCACCTTCCGCTCCGATTCGGAAAAGGATTTATTGATGCTTAAATCCACAATATACAGGGTGTGAAGCTGTCAACGGCCATCCTAAGCCTAAACGTGCCTGCTCTCCTCAGATCGCAGACTGCTGCCCGGCAGTTACCGGCATGGGAGACTGGCTGGCAATCCAAGGTGCCATTGACATTTTGCTCTGTTGCCGCCTTCCTCTCCGATTAATAAAAATATTTATTGATGCTTAAATCCACAATATACAAGGCGTGAAGATGTCAACGGCCATCCTAAGCTGAACTCGCCTGCTCTCGTCAGATTGCAGACTGCTACCCAGCTTAGGGCTTGGTAAGTACCAGCATGGGAGACTGGCAGGGAATCCCAGGTGTTGTTGACATTTTGCTCTGTAGCCGCCTTCCGCTCCGATTCCGAAAAGGATTTATTGATGCTTAAATCCACAGTATACAGGGTGTGAAGCTGTCTACGGCTATCCTAAGCTGAATGTGCCTTTTCTTGTCAGATTGCAGACTGCTGCCCGGCAAGTACGGGCATGGGAGACTGGCTGGCAATCCAAGGTGCTATTGACATTTTGCTCTGTTGCCGCCTTCCTCTCCGATTCCAAAAAGGATTTATTGATGCTTAAATGCACGGTATAAAAAGCATGAAGCTGTCAATGGCCATCCTAAGCTGAACGCGCCTGCTCTCGTCAGATCGCAGACTGCTACTCAGCTTAGGGCCCGGTAAGTACTGGCGTGGGAGACTGGCTGGGAATCCCGGGTGCAGTTGACATTTTGCTCTGTTGCCACCTTCCGCTCCGATTCAGAAAATGATTTATTGATGCTTAAATGCACAGTATAAAGGGCGTGAAGCTGTCAACGGCCATCCTAAGCTGAACGTGCCTGCTCTCGTCAGATCGCAGACTGCTACTCAGCTTAGGGCCCGGTAAGTACCAGCATGGGAGACTTGCTGGGAATCCCAGGTGTTGTTGACATTTTGCTCTGTAGCCGCCTTCCGCTCCGATTCCGAAAAGGATTTATTGATGCTTAAATCCACAGTATACAGGGTGTGAAGCCGTCTGCGGCTATCCTAAGCTGAATGTGCCTGTTCTTGTCAGATCGCAGACTGCTGCCCGGCAAGTACGGGCATGGGAGACTGGCTGGCAATCCAAGGTGCTATTGACATTTTGCTCTGTTGCCGCCTTCCTCTCCGATTCCGAATAGGATTTATTGATGCTTAAATGCACAGTATAAAAAGCATGAAGCTGTCAATGGCCATCCTAAGCTGAACGCGCCTGCTCTCGTCAGATCGCAGACTGCTACCCAGCTTAGGGCCCGGTAAGTACTGGCATGGAAGACTGGCTGGGAATCCCGGGTGCCATTGACATTTTGCTCTATTGCTGCCTTCCGCTCCGATTCCGAAAATAATTTATTGATGCTTAAATCCACAGTATACAAGGTGTGAAGCTGTCGACGGCCATCCTAAGCTTAACGCGCCTGCTCTCGTCAGATCGCAGACTGGTACAGATCTTAGGGCCCGGTAAGTACCGGCATGAGACACTGGCTGGGAATCCCAGGTGTCGTTGACATTCTGTTCTGTTGCGGCCTTCCGCTCCGATTCCGAAAAGGATTTATTGATGCTTAAATCCACAGTATACAGGGTGTGAAGATGTCTATGGCCATCCTAAGCTGAATGCGCCTGTTCTCGTCAGATCGCAGACTGCTACCCAGCTTCGGGCCTGGTAAGTACCAGCATGGGAGACTGGCTGGGAATCCCGGCTGCCGTTGACATTTTGCTCCGATTCCGAAAATTATTTATTGATGCTTAAATCCACAGTATACAAAGTGTGAAGCTGTCAACGGCCATCCTAAGCTGAACGCGCCTGCTCTCGTCAGATCGCAGACTGCAACCCAGCTTAGGGCCCGGTAAGTACCAGCATGGGAGACTGGCTGGGAATCCCGGGTGCAGTTGACATTTTAATCTGTTGCCACCTTCCGCTCCGATTCGGAAAAGGATTTATTGATGCTTAAATCCACAATATACAGGGTGTGAAGCTGTCAACGGCCATCCTAAGCCTAAACGTGCCTGCTCTCCTCAGATCGCAGACTGCTGCCCGGCAGTTACCGGCATGGGAGACTGGCTGGCAATCCAAGGTGCCATTGACATTTTGCTCTGTTGCCGCCTTCCTCTCCGATTAATAAAAATATTTATTGATGCTTAAATCCACAATATACAAGGCGTGAAGATGTCAACGGCTATCCTAAGCTGAACTCGCCTGCTCTCGTCAGATTGCAGACTGCTACCCAGCTTAGGGCTTGGTAAGTACCAGCATGGGAGACTGGCTGGGAATCCCAGGTGTTGTTGACATTTTGCTCTGTAGCCGCCTTCCGCTCCGATTCCGAAAAGGATTTATTGATGCTTAAATCCACAGTATACAGGGTGTGAAGCTGTCTACGGCTATCCTAAGCTGAATGTGCCTGTTCTTGTCAGATTGCAGACTGCTGCCCGGCAAGTACGGGCATGGGAGACTGGCTGGCAATCCAAGGTGCTATTGACATTTTGCTCTGTTGCCGCCTTCCTCTCCGATTCCGAAAAGGATTTATTGATGCTTAAATGCACGGTATAAAAAGCATGAAGCTGTCAATGGCCATCCTAAGCTGAACGCGCCTGCTCTCGTCAGATCGCAGACTGCTACTCAGCTTAGGGCCCGGTAAGTACTGGCATGGGAGACTGGCTGGGAATCCCGGGTGCCGTCGACATTTTGCTCTATTTCTGCCTTCCGCTCCGATTCCGAAAAGAATTTATTGATGCTTAAATCCACAGTATAAAGGGCGAGAAGCTATCAACGGCCATCCTAAGCTGAACGCAACTGCTCTCGTCAGATCGCAGACTGCTACCCAGCTTAGGGCCCGGTAAGTACCAGCATGGGAGACTGGCTGGGAATCCCAGGTGTTGTTGACATTTTGCTCTGTAGCCGCCTTCCGCTTCGATTCCGAAAAGGATTTATTGATGCTTAAATCCACAGTATACAGGGTGTGAAGCCGTCTACGGCTATCCTAAGCTGAATGTGCCTGTTCTTGTCAGATCGCAGACTGCTGCCAGGAAAGTACAGGCATGGGAGACTGGCTGGCAATCCAAGGAACTATTGACATTTTGCTCTGTTGCCGCCTTCCTCTCCGATTCCGAAAAGGCTTTATTGATGCTTAAATGCACAGTATAAAAAGCATGAAGCTGTCAATGGCCATCCTAAGCTGAACGTGCCTGCTCTCGTCAGATTGCAAACTGCTACCCAGTTTACGGCCCGGTAAGTACTGGCATGGGAGACTGGCTGGGAATCCCAGGTGCCGTTGACACTTTGCTCTATTGCTGCCCTCCGCTCCGATTCCGAAAATAATTTATTGATGCTTAAATTCACAGTATACAAGGTGTGAAGCTGTCGATGGCCATCCTAAGCTTAACGCGCCTGCTCTCGTCAGATCGCAGACTGGTACAGATCTTAGGGCCCGGTAAGTACCGGCATGGGACACTGGCTGGGAATCCCGTCTGCTGTTGACATTTTGCTCTGTTGCCGCCTTACGTTCCGATTCCGAAAAGGATTTATTGATGCTTAAATGCACAGTATAAAGGGCATGAAGCTGTCAAAGGCCATCCTAAGCTGAACGCGCCTGCTCTCGTCAGATCGCAGACTGCTACCCAGCTTAGGGCCTGGTAAGTACCAGCATGGGAGACCGGCTGGGAATCCCGGGTGCATTTGACATTTTAATCTGTTGCCGCCTTCCGCTCCGATTCGGAAAAGGATTTATTGATGCTTAAATGCACAGTATAAAGGGCGTGAAGCTGTCAACGGCCATCCTAAGCTGAACGCGCCTGCTCTCGTCAGATCGCAGACTGCTACCCAGCTTAGGGCCCGGTAAGTACCAGCATGGGAGACTGGCTGGGAATCCCAGGTGTCGTTGACATTTTGCTCTGTTTCCGCCTTACGCTGCTATTCCGAAAAAGATTTATTGATGCTTAAATCCACAGTATACAGGGTGTGAAGATGTCTACGGCCATCCTAAGCTGAATGCGCCTGTTCTCGTCAGATCGCAGACTGCTACCCAGCTTCGGGCCTGGTAAGTACCAGCATGGGAGACTGGCTGGGAATCCCGGGTGCAGTTGACATTCTGCTCCGATTCCGAAAATTATTTATTGATGCTTAAATCCACAGTATACAAAGTGTGAAGCTGTCAACGGCCATCCTAAGCTGAACGCGCCTGCTCTCGTCAGATCGCAGACTGCTACCCAGCTTGGAGCCTGGTAAGTACCAGCATGGGAGACTGGCTGGGAATCCCGGGTGCAGTTGACATTTTAATCTGTTGCCGCCTTCCCCTCCGATTCGGAAAAGGATTTATTGATGCTTAAATCCACAATATACAGGGTGTGAAGCTGTCAACGGCCATCCTAAGCCTGAACGTGCCTGCTCTCCTCAGATCGCAGACTGCTGCCCGGCAGTTACTGGCATGGGAGACTGGCTGGCAATCCAAGGTGCCATTGACATTTTGCTCTGTTGCCGCCTTCCTCTCCGATTAAAAAAATATTTATTGATGCTTAAATCCACAATATACAAGGCGTAAAGATGTCAACGGCCATCCTAAGCTGAACGCGCCTGCTCTCGTCAGATCGCAGACTGCTACCCAGCTTAGGGCCCAGTAAGTACCGGCATGGGAGACTGGCTGGGAATCCCGGGTGCAGTTGACATTTTGCTCTGTTGCCGCCTTCCGTTCCGATTCCGAAAAGGATTTATTGATGCTTAAATGCACAGTATACAAAGTGTGAAGCTGTCAACGGCCATCCTAAGCTGAACGCGCCTGCTCTCGTCAGATCGCAGACTGCTACCCAGCTTAGGGCCCGGTAAGTACCAGCAATGGAGACTGGCTGGGAATCTCAGGTGTTGTTGACATTTTGCTCTGTAGCTCTGTAGCTCTGTAGACATTTTGCTCCGATTCCGAAAAGAATTTATTGATGCTTAAATCCACAATATACAGGGTGTGAAGCCGTCTACGGCTATCCTAAGCTGAATGCGCCTGTTCTTGTCAGATCGCAGACTGCTACCCAGCTTAGAGCCTGGTAAGTACCAGCATGGGAGACTGGCTGGGAATCCCGGGTGCAGTTGACATTTTAATCTGTTGCCGCCTTCCCCTCCGATTCGGAAAAGGATTTATTGATGCTTAAATCCACAATATACAGGGTGTGAAGCTGTCAACGGCCATCCTAAGCCTGAACGTGCCTGCTCTCCTCAGATCGCAGACTGCTGCCCGGCAGTTACTGGCATGGGAGACTGGCTGGCAATCCAAGGTGCCATTGACATTTTGTTCTGTTGCCGCCTTCCTCTCCGATTAAAAAAATATTTATTGATGCTTAAATCCACAATATACAAGGTGTGAAGATGTCAACAGACATCCTAAGCTGAACGCGCCTGCTCTCGTCAGATCGCAGACTGCTACCCAGCTTAGGGCCCAGTAAGTACCGGCATGGAAGACTGGCTGGGAATCCCGGGTGCAGTTGACATTTTGCTCTGTTGCCGCCTTCCGTTCCGATTCCGAAAAGGATTTATTGATGCTTAAATGCACAGTATACAAAGTGTGAAGCTGTCAACGGCCATCCTAAGCTGAACGCGCCTGCTCTCGTCAGATCGCAGACTGCTACCCAGCTTAGGGCCCGGTAAGTACCAGCAATGGAGACTGGCTGGGAATCTCAGGTGTTGTTGACATTTTGCTCTGTAGCTCTGTAGACATTTTGCTCCGATTCCGAAAAGGATTTATTGATGCTTAAATCCACAAAATACAGGGTGTGAAGCCGTCTACGGCTATCCTAAGCTGAATGCGCCTGTTCTTGTCAGATCGCAGACTGCTGCCCGGCAAGTACGGGCATGGGAGACTGGCTGGCAATCCAAGGTGCTATTGACATTTTGATCTGTTGCCGCCTTCCTCTCCGATTAAAAAAAATATTTATTGATGCTTAAATCCACAGTATACAAAGAGTGAAGATGTCAACGGCTATCCTAAGCTGAACGCGCCTGTTCTCGTCAGATCGCAGATTGCTACCCAGCTTAGGGCCCGGTAAGTACTGGCATGGGAGACTGGCTGGGAATCCCGTGTGCCGTTGATATTTTGCTCTATTGCTGCCTTACGCTCCGATTCCGAAAAGAATTTATTGATGCTTAAATCCACAGTATACAAGGTGTGAAGCTGTCGACGGCCATCCTAAGCTTAACGCGCCTGCTCTCGTCAGATCACAGACTGGTACAGATCTTAGGGCCCGGTAAGTACCGGCATAGGACACTGGCTGGGAATCCCGGCTGCCGTTGACATTTTGCACTGTTGCCGCCTTCCGTTCCAATTCCGAAAAGGATTTATTGATGCCTAAATGCACAGTATAAAGGGCGAGAAGCTGTCAACGGCCATCCTAAGCTGAACGCGCCTGCTCTCGTCAGATCGCAGACTGCTACCCAGCTTAGGGCCCGGTAAGTACCAGCATGGCAGACTGGCTGGGAATCCCAGGTGTCGTTGACATTTTGCTCTGTTGCCGCCTTCCGCTCCGATTCCGAAAAGGATTTATTGATGCTTAAATCCACAGTATACAGGGTGTGAAGATGTCTACGGCCATCCTAAGCTGAATGCGCCTGTTCTCGTCAGATCGCAGACTGCTACCCAGCTTCGGGCCTGGTAAGTACCACCATGGGAGACTGGCTGGGAATTCCGGGTGCAGTTGACATTTTGCTCTGTTTCTCCTCCGATTCCGAAATTTTTTTATTGATGCTTAAATCCACAGTAAACAAAGTGTGAAGCTGTAAACGGCCATCCTAAGCTGAACGCGCCTGCTCTCGTCAGATCGCAGACTGCTACCCAGCTTAGGGCCTGGTAAGTACCAGCATGGGAGACTGGCTGGGAATCCCGGGTGCAGTTGACATTTTAATCTGTTGCCGCCTTCCGCTCCGATTCGGAAAAGGATTTATTGGTGCTTAAATCCACAATATACAGGGTGTGAAGCTGTCAACGGCCATCCTAAGCCTGAACGTGCCTGCTCTCCTCAGATCGCAGACTGTTGCCCGGCAGTTACCGGCATGGGAGACTGGCTAGCAATCCAAGGTGGCATTGACATTTTGCTCCGTTGCCGCCTTCCTCTCCGATTAATAAAAATATTTATTGATGCTTAAATCCACAATATACAAGGCGTGAAGCTGTCAACGGCCATCCTAAGCTGAACGCGCCTGCTCTCGTCAGATCGCAGACTGCTACCCAGCTTAGGGCCCGGTAAGTACCAGCAATGGAGACTGGCTGGGAATCTCAGGTGTTGTTGACATTTTGCTCTGTAGCTCTGTAGACATTTTGCTCCGATTCCGAAAAGGATTTATTGATGCTTAAATCCACAAAATACAGGGTGTGAAGCCGTCTACGGCTATCCTAAGCTGAATGCGCCTGTTCTTGTCAGATCGCAGACTGCTGCCCGGCAAGTACGGGCATGGGAGACTGGCTGGCAATCCAAGGTGCTATTGACATTTTGATCTGTTGCCGCCTTCCTCTCCGATTAAAAAAAATATTTATTGATGCTTAAATCCACAGTATACAAAGAGTGAAGATGTCAACGGCTATCCTAAGCTGAACGCGCCTGTTCTCGTCAGATCGCAGACTGCTACCCAGCTTAGGGCCCGGTAAGTACTGGCATGGGAGACTGGCTGGGAATCCCGTGTGCCGTTGATATTTTGCTCTATTGCTGCCTTACGCTCCGATTCCGAAAAGAATTTATTGATGCTTAAATCCACAGTATACAAGGTGTGAAGCTGTCGACGGCCATCCTAAGCTTAACGCGCCTGCTCTCGTCAGATCACAGACTGGTACAGATCTTAGGGCCCGGTAAGTACCGGCATAGGACACTGGCTGGGAATCCCGGCTGCCGTTGACATTTTGCACTGTTGCCGCCTTCCGTTCCAATTCCGAAAAGGATTTATTGATGCCTAAATGCACAGTATAAAGGGCGAGAAGCTGTCAACGGCCATCCTAAGCTGAACGCGCCTGCTCTCGTCAGATCGCAGACTGCTACCCAGCTTAGGGCCCGGTAAGTACCAGCATGGCAGACTGGCTGGGAATCCCAGGTGTCGTTGACATTTTGCTCTGTTGCCGCCTTCCGCTCCGATTCCGAAAAGGATTTATTGATGCTTAAATCCACAGTATACAGGGTGTGAAGATGTCTACGGCCATCCTAAGCTGAATGCGCCTGTTCTCGTCAGATCGCAGACTGCTACCCAGCTTCGGGCCTGGTAAGTACCACCATGGGAGACTGGCTGGGAATTCCGGGTGCAGTTGACATTTTGCTCTGTTTCTCCTCCGATTCCGAAATTTTTTTATTGATGCTTAAATCCACAGTAAACAAAGTGTGAAGCTGTAAACGGCCATCCTAAGCTGAACGCGCCTACTCTCGTCAGATCGCAGACTGCTACCCAGCTTAGGGCCTGGTAAGTACCAGCATGGGAGACTGGCTGGGAATCCCGGGTGCAGTTGACATTTTAATCTGTTGCCGCCTTCCGCTCCGATTCGGAAAAGGATTTATTGGTGCTTAAATCCACAATATACAGGGTGTGAAGCTGTCAACGGCCATCCTAAGCCTGAACGTGCCTGCTCTCCTCAGATCGCAGACTGTTGCCCGGCAGTTACCGGCATGGGAGACTGGCTAGCAATCCAAGGTGGCATTGACATTTTGCTCCGTTGCCGCCTTCCTCTCCGATTAATAAAAATATTTATTGATGCTTAAATCCACAATATACAAGGCGTGAAGCTGTCAACGGCCATCCTAAGCTGAACGCGCCTGCTCTCGTCAGATCGCAGACTGCTACCCAGCTTAGGGCCTGGTAAGTACCAGCATGGGAGACTGGCTGGGAATCCCGGGTGCAGTTGACATTTTAATCTGTTGCCGCCTTCCGCTCCGATTCGGAAAAGGATTTATTGATGCTTAAATCCACAACATACAGGGTGTGAAGCTGTCAACGGCCATCCTAAGCCTGAACGTGCCTGCTCTCCTCAGATCGCAGACTGCTGCCCGGCAGTTACCGGCATGGGAGACTGGCTGGCAATCCAAGGTGCCATTGACATTTTGCTCTGTTGCCGCCTTCCTCTCCGATTAAAAAAATATTTATTGATGTTTAAATCCACAATATACAATGCGTGAAGTTGTCAACGGCCATCCTAAGCTGAACGCGCCTGCTCTCGTCAGATCGCAGACTGCTACCCAGCTTAGGGCCCAGTAAATACCGGCATGGGAGACTGGCTGGGAATCCCGGGTGCAGTTGACATTTTGCTCTGTTGCCGCCTTCCGCTCCGATTCCGAAAAGAATTTATTGATGCTTAAATCCACAGTATACAAGGTGTGAAGCTGTCGACGGCCATCCTAAGCTTAACGCGCCTGCTCTCGTCAGATCGCAGCCTTATACAGATCTTAGGGCCCGGTAAGTACCGGCATGGGACACTGGCTGGGAATCCCGGGTGCAGTTGACATTTTATTCTGTTGCCGCCTTCCGCTCCGATTCGGAAAAGGATTTATTGATGCTTAAATGCACAGTATAAAGAGCATGAAGCTGTTAATGGCCATCCTAAGCTGAACGCGCCTGCTCTCGTCAGATCGCAGACTGCTACCCAGCTTAGGGCCCGGTAAGTACCAGCATGGGAGACTGGCTGGGAATCTCAGGTGTTGTTGACATTTTTCTCTGTAGCTCTGTAGACATTTTGCTCCGATTCCGAAAAGGATTTATTGATGCTTAAATCCACAATATACAGGGTGTGAAGCCGTCTACGGCTATTTTAAGCTGAATGCGCCTGTTCTTGTCAGATCGCAGACTGCTGCCCGGCAAGTACGGGCATGGGAGACTGGCTGGCAATCCAAGGTGCTATTGACATTTTGATCTGTTGCCGCCTTACTCTCCGATTAAAAAAAATATTTATTGATGCTTAAATCCACAGTATACAAGGCGTCAAGATGTCAACGGCCATCCTAAGCTGAACGCGCCTGCTCTGGTCACATCGCAGACTGCTACCCAGCTTAGGGCCCGGTAAGTACCAGCATGGGAGACTGGCTGGGAATCCCAGGTGTCGTTGACATTTTGCTCTGTTGCCGCCTTCTGCTCCGATTCCGAAAAGGATTTATTGATGCTTAAATCCACAGTATACAGGGTGTGAAGATGTCTACGGCCATCCTAAGCTGAATGTGCCCGTTCTCAGACTGCTACTCAGCTTCTGGCCCAGTAAGTACCGGCATGGAAGACTGGCTGGGAATCCCGGGTGCAGTTGACATTTTGCTCTGTTGCCGCCTTCCGTTCCGATTCCGAAAAGGATTTATTGATGCTTAAATGCACAGTATACAAAGTGTGAAGCTGTCAACGGCCATCCTAAGCTGAACGCGCCTGCTCTCGTCAGATCGCAGACTGCTACCCAGCTTAGGGCCCGGTAAGTACCAGCAATGGAGACTGGCTGGGAATCTCAGGTGTTGTTGACATTTTGCTCTGTAGCTCTGTAGACATTTTGCTCCGATTCCGAAAAGGATTTATTGATGCTTAAATCCACAAAATACAGGGTGTGAAGCCGTCTACGGCTATCCTAAGCTGAATGCGCCTGTTCTTGTCAGATCGCAGACTGCTGCCCGGCAAGTACGGGCATGGGAGACTGGCTGGCAATCCAAGGTGCTATTGACATTTTGATCTGTTGCCGCCTTCCTCTCCGATTAAAAAAAATATTTATTGATGCTTAAATCCACAGTATACAAAGAGTGAAGATGTCAACGGCTATCCTAAGCTGAACGCGCCTGTTCTCGTCAGATCGCAGACTGCTACCCAGCTTAGGGCCCGGTAAGTACTGGCATGGGAGACTGGCTGGGAATCCCGTGTGCCGTTGATATTTTGCTCTATTGCTGCCTTACGCTCCGATTCCGAAAAGAATTTATTGATGCTTAAATCCACAGTATACAAGGTGTGAAGCTGTCGACGGCCATCCTAAGCTTAACGCGCCTGCTCTCGTCAGATCACAGACTGGTACAGATCTTAGGGCCCGGTAAGTACCGGCATAGGACACTGGCTGGGAATCCCGGCTGCCGTTGACATTTTGCACTGTTGCCGCCTTCCGTTCCAATTCCGAAAAGGATTTATTGATGCCTAAATGCACAGTATAAAGGGCGAGAAGCTGTCAACGGCCATCCTAAGCTGAACGCGCCTGCTCTCGTCAGATCGCAGACTGCTACCCAGCTTAGGGCCCGGTAAGTACCAGCATGGCAGACTGGCTGGGAATCCCAGGTGTCGTTGACATTTTGCTCTGTTGCCGCCTTCCGCTCCGATTCCGAAAAGGATTTATTGATGCTTAAATCCACAGTATACAGGGTGTGAAGATGTCTACGGCCATCCTAAGCTGAATGCGCCTGTTCTCGTCAGATCGCAGACTGCTACCCAGCTTCGGGCCTGGTAAGTACCACCATGGGAGACTGGCTGGGAATTCCGGGTGCAGTTGACATTTTGCTCTGTTTCTCCTCCGATTCCGAAATTTTTTTATTGATGCTTAAATCCACAGTAAACAAAGTGTGAAGCTGTAAACGGCCATCCTAAGCTGAACGCGCCTGCTCTCGTCAGATCGCAGACTGCTACCCAGCTTAGGGCCTGGTAAGTACCAGCATGGGAGACTGGCTGGGAATCCCGGGTGCAGTTGACATTTTAATCTGTTGCCGCCTTCCGCTCCGATTCGGAAAAGGATTTATTGGTGCTTAAATCCACAATATACAGGGTGTGAAGCTGTCAACGGCCATCCTAAGCCTGAACGTGCCTGCTCTCCTCAGATCGCAGACTGTTGCCCGGCAGTTACCGGCATGGGAGACTGGCTAGCAATCCAAGGTGGCATTGACATTTTGCTCCGTTGCCGCCTTCCTCTCCGATTAATAAAAATATTTATTGATGCTTAAATCCACAATATACAAGGCGTGAAGCTGTCAACGGCCATCCTAAGCTGAACGCGCCTGCTCTCGTCAGATCGCAGACTGCTACCCAGCTTAGGGCCCGGTAAGTACCAGCAATGGAGACTGGCTGGGAATCTCAGGTGTTGTTGACATTTTGCTCTGTAGCTCTGTAGACATTTTGCTCCGATTCCGAAAAGGATTTATTGATGCTTAAATCCACAAAATACAGGGTGTGAAGCCGTCTACGGCTATCCTAAGCTGAATGCGCCTGTTCTTGTCAGATCGCAGACTGCTGCCCGGCAAGTACGGGCATGGGAGACTGGCTGGCAATCCAAGGTGCTATTGACATTTTGATCTGTTGCCGCCTTCCTCTCCGATTAAAAAAAATATTTATTGATGCTTAAATCCACAGTATACAAAGAGTGAAGATGTCAACGGCTATCCTAAGCTGAACGCGCCTGTTCTCGTCAGATCGCAGACTGCTACCCAGCTTAGGGCCCGGTAAGTACTGGCATGGGAGACTGGCTGGGAATCCCGTGTGCCGTTGATATTTTGCTCTATTGCTGCCTTACGCTCCGATTCCGAAAAGAATTTATTGATGCTTAAATCCACAGTATACAAGGTGTGAAGCTGTCGACGGCCATCCTAAGCTTAACGCGCCTGCTCTCGTCAGATCACAGACTGGTACAGATCTTAGGGCCCGGTAAGTACCGGCATAGGACACTGGCTGGGAATCCCGGCTGCCGTTGACATTTTGCACTGTTGCCGCCTTCCGTTCCAATTCCGAAAAGGATTTATTGATGCCTAAATGCACAGTATAAAGGGCGAGAAGCTGTCAACGGCCATCCTAAGCTGAACGCGCCTGCTCTCGTCAGATCGCAGACTGCTACCCAGCTTAGGGCCCGGTAAGTACCAGCATGGCAGACTGGCTGGGAATCCCAGGTGTCGTTGACATTTTGCTCTGTTGCCGCCTTCCGCTCCGATTCCGAAAAGGATTTATTGATGCTTAAATCCACAGTATACAGGGTGTGAAGATGTCTACGGCCATCCTAAGCTGAATGCGCCTGTTCTCGTCAGATCGCAGACTGCTACCCAGCTTCGGGCCTGGTAAGTACCACCATGGGAGACTGGCTGGGAATTCCGGGTGCAGTTGACATTTTGCTCTGTTTCTCCTCCGATTCCGAAATTTTTTTATTGATGCTTAAATCCACAGTAAACAAAGTGTGAAGCTGTAAACGGCCATCCTAAGCTGAACGCGCCTGCTCTCGTCAGATCGCAGACTGCTACCCAGCTTAGGGCCTGGTAAGTACCAGCATGGGAGACTGGCTGGGAATCCCGGGTGCAGTTGACATTTTAATCTGTTGCCGCCTTCCGCTCCGATTCGGAAAAGGATTTATTGGTGCTTAAATCCACAATATACAGGGTGTGAAGCTGTCAACGGCCATCCTAAGCCTGAACGTGCCTGCTCTCCTCAGATCGCAGACTGTTGCCCGGCAGTTACCGGCATGGGAGACTGGCTAGCAATCCAAGGTGGCATTGACATTTTGCTCCGTTGCCGCCTTCCTCTCCGATTAATAAAAATATTTATTGATGCTTAAATCCACAATATACAAGGCGTGAAGCTGTCAACGGCCATCCTAAGCTGAACGCGCCTGCTCTCGTCAGATCGCAGACTGCTACCCAGCTTAGGGCCTGGTAAGTACCAGCATGGGAGACTGGCTGGGAATCCCGGGTGCAGTTGACATTTTAATCTGTTGCCGCCTTCCGCTCCGATTCGGAAAAGGATTTATTGATGCTTAAATCCACAACATACAGGGTGTGAAGCTGTCAACGGCCATCCTAAGCCTGAACGTGCCTGCTCTCCTCAGATCGCAGACTGCTGCCCGGCAGTTACCGGCATGGGAGACTGGCTGGCAATCCAAGGTGCCATTGACATTTTGCTCTGTTGCCGCCTTCCTCTCCGATTAAAAAAATATTTATTGATGTTTAAATCCACAATATACAATGCGTGAAGTTGTCAACGGCCATCCTAAGCTGAACGCGCCTGCTCTCGTCAGATCGCAGACTGCTACCCAGCTTAGGGCCCAGTAAATACCGGCATGGGAGACTGGCTGGGAATCCCGGGTGCAGTTGACATTTTGCTCTGTTGCCGCCTTCCGCTCCGATTCCGAAAAGAATTTATTGATGCTTAAATCCACAGTATACAAGGTGTGAAGCTGTCGACGGCCATCCTAAGCTTAACGCGCCTGCTCTCGTCAGATCGCAGCCTTATACAGATCTTAGGGCCCGGTAAGTACCGGCATGGGACACTGGCTGGGAATCCCGGGTGCAGTTGACATTTTATTCTGTTGCCGCCTTCCGCTCCGATTCGGAAAAGGATTTATTGATGCTTAAATGCACAGTATAAAGAGCATGAAGCTGTTAATGGCCATCCTAAGCTGAACGCGCCTGCTCTCGTCAGATCGCAGACTGCTACCCAGCTTAGGGCCCGGTAAGTACCAGCATGGGAGACTGGCTGGGAATCTCAGGTGTTGTTGACATTTTTCTCTGTAGCTCTGTAGACATTTTGCTCCGATTCCGAAAAGGATTTATTGATGCTTAAATCCACAATATACAGGGTGTGAAGCCGTCTACGGCTATTTTAAGCTGAATGCGCCTGTTCTTGTCAGATCGCAGACTGCTGCCCGGCAAGTACGGGCATGGGAGACTGGCTGGCAATCCAAGGTGCTATTGACATTTTGATCTGTTGCCGCCTTACTCTCCGATTAAAAAAAATATTTATTGATGCTTAAATCCACAGTATACAAGGCGTCAAGATGTCAACGGCCATCCTAAGCTGAACGCGCCTGCTCTGGTCACATCGCAGACTGCTACCCAGCTTAGGGCCCGGTAAGTACCAGCATGGGAGACTGGCTGGGAATCCCAGGTGTCGTTGACATTTTGCTCTGTTGCCGCCTTCTGCTCCGATTCCGAAAAGGATTTATTGATGCTTAAATCCACAGTATACAGGGTGTGAAGATGTCTACGGCCATCCTAAGCTGAATGTGCCCGTTCTCAGACTGCTACTCAGCTTCTGGCCTGGTAAGTACCAGCATGGGAGACTGGCTGGGAATCCCGGGTGCAGTTGACATTTTGCTCTGTTTCTTCTCCGATTCCGAAAATTATTTATTGATGCTTAAATCCACAGTATACAAAGTGTGAAGCTGTCAACGGCCATTCTAAGCTGAACGCGCCTGCTCTCGTCAGATCACAGACTGCTACCCAGCTTAGGGCCTGGTAAGTACCAGCATGGTAGACTGTCTGGAATCCCGGGTGCAGTTGACATTTTAATCTGTAGCCGCCTTCCGCTCCGATTCGGAAAAGGATTTATTCATGCTTAAATCCACAATATACAGGGTGTGAAGCTGTCAACGGCCATCCTAAGCTGAACATGTCTGCTCTCGTCAGATCGCAGACTGCTCTAGCTTAGGGCCCGGTAGGTACTGGCATGGGAGACTGGCTAGGAATCCCGGTTGCCGTTGACATTTTGCTCTATTGCTGCCTTCCGCGCCGATTCCGAAAAGAATTTATTGATGCTTAAATCCACAGTATACAAGGTGTGAAGCTGTCGACGGCCATCCTAAGCTTAACGCGCCTGCTCTCGTCAGATCGCAGACTGGTACAGATCTTAGGGCCCGGTAAGTACCGGCATGACACTGGCTGGGAATCCCGGCTGCCGTTGACATTTTGCTCTGTTGCCGCCTTCCGCTCCGATTCCGAAAAGGATTTATTGATGCTTAAATGCACAGTATACAAAGTGTGAAGCTGTCAACGGCCATCCTAAGCTGAACGCGCCTGCTCTCGACAGATCGCAGACTGATACCCAGCTTAGGGCCTGGTAAGTACCAGCATGGGAGACTGGCTGGGAATCCCGGCTGCCGTTGACATTTTGCTCTGTTGCCGCCTTCCGTTCCGTTTCCGAAAAGGATATATTGATGCTTAAATGCACAATATAAAAATCAAGAAGCTGTAAACGGCCATCCTAAGCTGAACGCGCCTGCTCTCGTCAGATCGCAGACTGCTACCCAGCTTAGGGCCTGGTAAATACCAGCATGGGAGACTGGGTGGGAATCCCGGGTGCAGTTGACATTTTAATCTGTTGCCGCCTTTCGCTTCGATTCGGAAAATTATTTATTGATGCTTAAATCCACAATATAAAGGGCGTGAAGCTGTCAATGGTCATCCTAAGCTGAACGCGCCTGCTCTCGTCAGATCGCAGACTGATACCCAGTTTAGGGCCTGGTAAGTACCAGCATGGGAGACTGGCTGGGAATCCCAGGTGTCGTTGACATTTTGCTCTGTTGCCGCCTTACGCTCTGATTCCGAAAAGGATTTATTGATGCTTAAATCCACAGTATTCAGGGTGTGAAGATGTCTATGGCCATCCTAAGCTGAATGCGCCTGTTCTCGTCAGATCGCAGACTGCTACCCAGCTTCGGGCCTGGTAAGTACCAGCATGGGAGACTGGCTGGGAATCCCGGGTGCAGTTGACATTTTGCTCTGTTTCTGCTCCGATTCCGAAAATTATTTATTGATGCCTGTACTTACCGGGCCCTAAGATCTGTACCAGTCTGCGATCTGACGAGAGCAGGCGCGTTAAGCTTAGGATGGCCGTCGACAGCTTCACACCTTGTATACTGTGGATTTAAGCATCAATAAATTCTTTTCGGAATCGGAGCGGAAGGCAGCAATAGAGCAAAATGTCAACGGCAACCGGGATTCCCAGCCAGTCTCCCATGCCAGTACCTACCGGGCCCTAAGCTAGAGCAGTCTGCAATCTGACGAAAGCAGGCGCGTTCAGCTTAGGATGGCCATTGACAGCTTCATGCTTTTTATACTGTGCATTTAAGCATCAATAAATCCTTTTCGGAATCGGAGCGGAAGGCGGCAACAGATTAAAATGTCAACTGCACCCGGGATTCCCAGCCAGTCTACCATGCTGGTACTTACCAGGCCCTAAGCTGGGTAGCAGTCTGCGATCTGACGAGAGCAGGCGCGTTCAGCTTAGGATGGCCGTTGACAGCTTCACACTTTGTATACTGTGGATTTAAGCAGTATACAAAGTGTGAAGCTGTCAACTGCCATCCTAAGCTGAACGCGCATGCTCTCGTCAGATCGCAGACTGCTACCCAGCTTAGGGCCTGGTAAGTACCAGCATGGGAGACTGGAAGGGAATCCCGGGTGCAGTTGACATTTTAATCTGTTGCTGCCTTCCGCTCCGATTCGGAAAAGGATTTATTGATGCTTAAATCCACAATACACAGGGTGTGAAGCTGTCAACGGCCATCCTAAGCTGAACGTGCCTGCTCTCGTCAGATCGCAGACTGCTACCCAGCTTAGGGCCCAGTAATTACCGGCATTGGAGACTGGCTGGGAATCCCGGGTGCAGTTGACATTATGCTCTGTTGCCGTCTTCCGTTCCGATTCCGAAAAGGATTTATTGACGCTTAAATGCACAGTATAAAAAGCATGAAGCTGTCAATGGCCATCCTAAGCTGAACGCGCCTGCTCTCGTCAGACTGCTACCCAGCTAAGGGCACAGTAAGTACCAGCATGGGAGACTGGCTGGGAATCCCGGGTGCAGTTGACATTTTAATCTGTTGCCGCCTTCCGCTCCGATTCCGAAAAGGATTTATTGATGCTTAAATACACAGTATACAAGGTGTGAAGCTGTCGACGGCCATCCTAAGCTTAACGCGCCTGCTCTCGTCAGATCGCAGACTGGTACAGATCTTAGGGCCCGGTAAGTACCGGCATGACACTGGCTGGGAATCCCGGCTGCCGTTGACATTTTGCTCTGTTGCCGCCTTCCGCTCCGATTCCGAAAAGGATTTATTGATGCTTAAATGCACAGTATACAAAGTGTGAAGCTGTCAACGGCCATCCTAAGCTGAACGCGCCTGCTCTCGACAGATCGCAGACTGATACCCAGCTTAGGGCCTGGTAAGTACCAGCATGGGAGACTGGCTGGGAATCCCGGCTGCCGTTGACATTTTGCTCTGTTGCCGCCTTCCGTTCCGTTTCCGAAAAGGATATATTGATGCTTAAATGCACAATATAAAAATCAAGAAGCTGTAAACGGCCATCCTAAGCTGAACGCGCCTGCTCTCGTCAGATCGCAGACTGCTACCCAGCTTAGGGCCTGGTAAATACCAGCATGGGAGACTGGGTGGGAATCCCGGGTGCAGTTGACATTTTAATCTGTTGCCGCCTTTCGCTTCGATTCGGAAAATTATTTATTGATGCTTAAATCCACAATATAAAGGGCGTGAAGCTGTCAATGGTCATCCTAAGCTGAACGCGCCTGCTCTCGTCAGATCGCAGACTGATACCCAGTTTAGGGCCTGGTAAGTACCAGCATGGGAGACTGGCTGGGAATCCCAGGTGTCGTTGACATTTTGCTCTGTTGCCGCCTTACGCTCTGATTCCGAAAAGGATTTATTGATGCTTAAATCCACAGTATTCAGGGTGTGAAGATGTCTATGGCCATCCTAAGCTGAATGCGCCTGTTCTCGTCAGATCGCAGACTGCTACCCAGCTTCGGGCCTGGTAAGTACCAGCATGGGAGACTGGCTGGGAATCCCGGGTGCAGTTGCCATTTTGCTCTGTTTCTGCTCCGATTCCGAAAATTATTTATTGATGCCTGTACTTACCGGGCCCTAAGATCTGTACCAGTCTGCGATCTGACGAGAGCAGGCGCGTTAAGCTTAGGATGGCCGTCGACAGCTTCACACCTTGTATACTGTGGATTTAAGCATCAATAAATTCTTTTCGGAATCGGAGCGGAAGGCAGCAATAGAGCAAAATGTCAACGGCAACCGGGATTCCCAGCCAGTCTCCCATGCCAGTACCTACCGGGCCCTAAGCTAGAGCAGTCTGCAATCTGACGAAAGCAGGCGCGTTCAGCTTAGGATGGCCATTGACAGCTTCATGCTTTTTATACTGTGCATTTAAGCATCAATAAATCCTTTTCGGAATCGGAGCGGAAGGCGGCAACAGATTAAAATGTCAACTGCACCCGGGATTCCCAGCCAGTCTACCATGCTGGTACTTACCAGGCCCTAAGCTGGGTAGCAGTCTGCGATCTGACGAGAGCAGGCGCGTTCAGCTTAGGATGGCCGTTGACAGCTTCACACTTTGTATACTGTGGATTTAAGCAGTATACAAAGTGTGAAGCTGTCAACTGCCATCCTAAGCTGAACGCGCATGCTCTCGTCAGATCGCAGACTGCTACCCAGCTTAGGGCCTGGTAAGTACCAGCATGGGAGACTGGAAGGGAATCCCGGGTGCAGTTGACATTTTAATCTGTTGCTGCCTTCCGCTCCGATTCGGAAAAGGATTTATTGATGCTTAAATCCACAATACACAGGGTGTGAAGCTGTCAACGGCCATCCTAAGCTGAACGTGCCTGCTCTCGTCAGATCGCAGACTGCTACCCAGCTTAGGGCCCAGTAATTACCGGCATTGGAGACTGGCTGGGAATCCCGGGTGCAGTTGACATTATGCTCTGTTGCCGTCTTCCGTTCCGATTCCGAAAAGGATTTATTGACGCTTAAATGCACAGTATAAAAAGCATGAAGCTGTCAATGGCCATCCTAAGCTGAACGCGCCTGCTCTCGTCAGACTGCTACCCAGCTAAGGGCACAGTAAGTACCAGCATGGGAGACTGGCTGGGAATCCCGGGTGCAGTTGACATTTTAATCTGTTGCCGCCTTCCGCTCCGATTCCGAAAAGGATTTATTGATGCTTAAATACACAGTATAAAAAGCATGAAGCTGTCAATGGCCATCCTAAGCTGAACGCGCCTGCTCTCGTCAGATCGCAGACTGCTCTAGCTTAGGGCCCGGTAGGTACTGGCATGGGAGACTGGCTGGGAATCCCGGTTGCCGTTGACATTTTGCTCTATTCCTGCCTTCCGCTCCGATTCCGAAAATAATTTATTGATGCTTAAATCCACAGTATACAAGGTGTGAAGCTGTCGACGGCCATCCTAAGCTTAGCGCGCCTGCTCTCGTCAGATCGCAGACTGGTACAGATCTTAGGGCCCGGTAAGTACCGGCATGGGACACTGGCTGGGAATCCCGGCTGCCGTTGACATTTTGCTCTGTTGCTGCCTTCCGTTCCGATTCCGAAAAGGATTTATTGATGCTTAAATGCACAGTATACAAAGTGTGAAGCTGTCAACGGCCGTCCTAAGCTGAACACGCCTGCTCTCGACAGATCGCAGACTAATACCCAGCTTAGGGCCTGGTAAGTACCAGCATGGGAAACTGGCTGGGAATCCCGGCTGCCGTTGACATTTTGCTCTGTTGCCGCCTTCCGTTCCGATTCCGAAAAGGATTTATTGATGCTTAAATCCACAATACACAGGGTGTGAAGCTGTCAACGGCCATCCTAAGCCTGAACGTGCCTGCTCTCCTCAGATCACAGACTACTGCCCGGCAGTTACCGGCATGGGAGACTGGCTGGCAATCCAAGGTGCCATTGACATTTTGCTCTGTTGCCGCCTTCCTCTCCGATTAATAAAAATATTTATTGATGCTTAAATTCACAATATACAAGGCGTGAAGATGTCAACGGCCATCCTAAGCTGAACGCGCCTGCTCTCGTCAGATCGCAGACCGCTACCCAGCTTAGGGCCCAGTAAGTACAGGCATGGGAGACTGGCTGGGAATCCCGGGTGCAGTTGACATTATGCTCTGTTGCCGCCTTCCGTTCCAATTCCGAAAAGGATTTATTGATGCTTAAATGCACAGTATAAAAAGCATGAAGCTGTCAATGGCCATCCTAAGCTGAACGCGCCTGCTCTCGTCAGATCGCAGACTGCTACCCAGCTTAGGGCCCAGTAAGTACCGGCATGGGAGACTAGCTGGGAATCCCGGGTGCAGTTGACATTTTGCTCTGTTGCCGCCTTCCGTTCCGATTCCGAAAAGGATTTATTGATGCTTAAATGCACAGTATAAAAATCATGAAGCTGTCAATGGCCATCCTAAGCTGAACGTGCCTGTTTTCGTCAGATCGCAGACTGCTACTTAGCTTAGGGCCCGGTAGGTACTGGCATGGGAGACTGGCTGGGAATCCTGGTTGCCGTTGACATTTTGCTCTATTGCTGACTTCCGCTCCGATTCCGAAAATAATTTATTGATGCTTAAATCCACAGTATACAAGGTGTGAAGCTGTCGACGGCCATCCTAAGCTTAACGCGCCTGCTCTCGTCAGATCGCAGACTGGTACAGAACTTAGGGCCCGGTAAGTACCGGCATGGGACACTGGCTGGGAATCCCGGCTGCCGTTGACATTTTGCTCTGTTGCCGCCTTCCGTTCCGATTCCGAAAAGGATTTATTGATGCTTAAATCCACAATACACAGGGTGTGAAGCTGTCAACGGCCATCCTAAGCCTGAACGTGCCTGCTCTCCTCAGATCGCAGACTACTGCCCGGCAGTTACCGGCATGGGAGACTGGCTGGCAATCCAAGGTGCCATTGACATTTTGCTCTGTTGCCGCCTTCCTCTCCGATTAATAAAAATATTTATTGATGCTTAAATTCACAATATACAAGGCGTGAAGATGTCAACGGCCATCCTAAGCTGAACGCGCCTGCTCTCGTCAGATCGCAGACCGCTACCCAGCTTAGGGCCCAGTAAGTACGGGCATGGGAGACTGGCTGGGAATCCCGGGTGCAGTTGACATTATGCTCTGTTGTCGCCTTCCGTTCCGATTCCGAAAAGGATTTATTGATGCTTAAATGCACAGTATAAAAAGCATGAAGCTGTCAATGGCCATCCTAAGCTGAACGCGCCTGCTCTCGTCAGATCGCAGACTGCTACCCAGCTTAGGGCCCAGTAAGTACCGGCATGGGAGACTGGCTGGGAATCCCGGGTGCAGTTGACATTTTGCTCTATTGCTGCCTTCCGCTCCGATTCCGAAAATAATTTATTGATGCTTAAATCCACAGTATACAAGGTGTGAAGCTGTCAACGGCCATCATAAGCTGAACGCGCCTGCTCTCATCAGATCGCAGACTGCTACCCAGCTTAGGGCCTGGTAAGTACCAGCATGGGAGACTGGCTGGGAATCCCGGGTGCAGTTGACATTTCAATCTGTTGCCGCCATCCGCTCCGATTCGGAAAAGGATTTATTGATGCTTAAATGCACAGTATAAAGGGCGTGAAGCTGTTAACGGCCATCCTAAGCTGAACGTGCCTGCTCTCGTCAGATCGCAGACTGCTACCCAGCTTAGGGCCCGGTAAGTACCAGCATGGGAGACTGGCTGGGAATCTCAGGTGTTGTTGACATTTTGCTCTGTAGCTCTGTAGACATTTTGCTTCGATTCCGAAAAGGATTTATTGATGCTTAAATCCACAATATACAGGGTGTGAAGCCGTCTACGGCTATCCTAAGCTGAATGCGCCTGTTCTTGTCAGATCGCAGACTGCTGCCCGGCAAGTACGGGCAGGGGAGACTGGCTGGCAATCCAAGGTGCTATTGACATTTTGCTCTGTTGCCGCCTTCCTCTCCGATTAAAAAAAATATTTATTGATGCTTAAATCCACAGTATACAAGGCTTGAAGATGTCAACGGCCATCCTAAGCTGAACGCGCCTGCTCTTGTCAGATCGCAGACTGCTACCCAGCTTAGGGCCCGGTAAGTACTGGCATGGGAGACTGGCTGGGAATCCCGGGTGCCGTTGACATTTTGCTCTATTGCTGCCTTCTGCTCCGATTCCAAAAATAATTTATTGATGCTTAAATCCACAGTATACAAGGTGTGAAGCTGTCGACGGCCATTCTAAGCTTAACGCGCCTGCTCTCGTCAGATCGCAGACTGTTACAGATCTTAGGGCCCGGTAAGTACCGGCATGGGACACTGGCTGGGAATCCCGGCTGCCGTTGACATTTTGCTCTGTTGCCGCCTTCCGTTCCGATTCCGAAAAGGATTTATTGATGCTTAAATGCACAGTATAAAGGGCGAGAAGCTGTCAACGGCCATCCTAAGCTGAACGCGCCTGCTCTCGTCAGATCGCAGACTGCTACCCAGCTTGGGGCCCGGTAACTACCAGCATGGGAGACTGGCTGGGAATCTCGGGTGTCGTTGACATTTTGCTCTGTTGCCGCCTTACGCTCCGATTCCGAAAAGGATTTATTGATGCTTAAATCCACAGTATTCAGGGTGTGAAGATGTCTACGGCCATCCTAAGCTGAATGCGCCTGTTCTCGTCAGATCGCAGACTGCTACCCAGCTTCGGGCCTGGTAAGTACCAGCATGGGAGACTGCCTGGGAATCTCGAGTGCAGTTAACATTCTGCTCCGATTCCGAAAATTATTTATTGATGCTTAAATCCTCAGTTTACAAAGTGTGAAGCTGTCAACGGCCATCCTAAGCTGAACGTGTCTGCTCTCCTCAGATCGCAGACTGCTGCCCGACAGATACCGGCATGGGAGACTGGCTGGCAATCCAAGGTGCCATTGACATTTTGCTCTGTTGCCGCCTTCCTCTCCGATTATTAAAAATATTTATTGATGCTTAAATCCACAATATACAAGGCGTGAAGATGTCAACGGCCATCCTAAGCTAAACGTGCCTGCTCTCGTCAGATCGCAGACTGCTACCAAGCTTAGGGCCCAGTAAGTACCATCATGGGAGACTGGCTGGGAATCCCGGGTGCAGTTGACATTTTGCTCTGTTGCCGCCTTCCGTTCCGATTCCGAAAAGGATTTATTGATGCTTAAATGCACAGTATAAAAAGCATGAAGCTGTCAATGGCCATCCTAAGCTGAACGCGCCTGCTCTCGTCAGTTCGCAGACTGCTACCCAGCTTAGGGCCCGGTAAGTACTGGCATGGGAGACTGGCTGAGAATCCCGGTTGCCGTTGGCATTTTGCTCTATTGCTCCGATTCCGAAAAGAATTTATTGATGCTTAAATCCACAGTATACAAGGTGTGAAGCTGTCAACAGCCATCCTAAGCTTAACGCGCCTGCTCTCGTCAGATCGCAGACTGGTACAGATCTTAGGGCCTGGTAAGTACCGGCATGGGACACTGGCTGGGAATCCCGGCTGCCGTTGACATTTTGCTCTGTTGCCGCCTTCCGTTCCGATTCTGAAAAGGATTTATTGATGCTTAAATGCACAGTATACAAAGGGCGAAGCTGTCAACCGCCATCCTAAGCTGAACACACCTGGTCTCGTCAGATCGCAGACTGCTACCCAGCTTAGGGCCTGGTAAGTACCAGCATGGGAGACTGGCTGGGAATCCCAGGTGCAGTTGACATTTTAATCTGTTGCCGCCTTCCGCTCCGATTCGGAAATGGATTTATTGATGCTTAAATGCACAGTATAAAGGGCATGAAGCTGTCAACGGCCATCCTAAGCTTAACGCGCCTGCTCTCGTCAGATCGCAGACTGCTAAACTGCTTAGGGCCCGGTAAGTACCAGCATGGGAGACTGGCTGGGAATCTCAGGTGTTGTTGACATTTTGCTCTGTAGCTCTGTAGACATTTTGCTCCGATTCCGAAAAGGATTTATTGATGCTTAAATCCACAATATACAGGGTGTGAAGCCGTCTACGGCTATCCTAAGCTGAATGCGCCTGTTCTTGTCAGATCGCAGACTGCTGCTCGGCAAGTACGGGCATGAGAGACTGGCTGGCAATCCAAGGTGCTATTGACATTTTGCTCTGTTGCCGCCTTCCTCTCCGATTAAAAAAAATATTTATTGATGCTTAAATCCACAGTATACAAAGCGTGAAGACGTCAACGGCCATCCTAAGCTGAACGTGCCTGCTCTCGTCAGATCGCAGACTGCTACCCAGCTTAGGGCCCGGTAAGTACTGGCATGGGAGACTGGCTGGGAATCCCGGGTGCCGTTGACATTTTGCTTTATTGATGCTTAAATCCACAGTATACAAGGTGTGAAGCTGTCGACGGCCATCCTAAGCTTAACGCGCCTGCTCTTGTCAGATCGCAGACTGGTACAGATCTTAGGGCCCGATAAGTACAGGCATGGGACACTGGCTGGGAATCCCGGCTGCCGTTGACATTTTGCTCTGTTGCCGCCTTCCGTTTCCGTTTCCGTTTCCGATTCCGAAAAGGATTTATTGATGCTTAAATGCACAGTATAAAGGGCAAGAAGCTGTCAACGGCCATCCTAAGCTGAACGTGCCTGCTCTCGTCAGATCGCAGACTGCTACCCAGCTTAGGGCCCGGAAAGTACCAGCATGGGAGACTGGCTGAGAATCCCAGGTGTCGTTGACATTTTGCTCTGTTGCCGCCTTCCGCTCCGATTCCGAAAAGGATTTATTGATGCTTAAATCCACAGTATACAGGGTGTGAAGATGTCTACGACCATCCTAAGCTGAATGCGCCTGTTCTCGTCAGATCGCAGACTCCTACCCAGCTTCGGGGCTGGTAAGTACCAGCATGGGAGACTGGCTGGGAATCCCAGGTGCAGTTGACATTTTGCTCTGTTTCTGCTCCGATTCCGAAAATTATTTATTGATGCTTAAATCCACAGTATACACAGTAAACAAAGTGTGAAGCTGTCAACGGCCATCCTAAGCTGAACGCGCCTGCTCTCGTCAGATCGCAGACTGCTACCCAGCTTAGGGCCCGGTAAGTACCAGCATGGGAGACTGGCTGGGAATCCCGGGTGCAGATGACATTTTGCTCTGTTGCCGCCTTCCGCTCCGATTCGGAAAATTATTTATTGATGCTTAAATGCACAGTATAAAGGGCACGAAGCTGTCAACGGCCATCCTAAGCTGAACGCGCCTGCTCTTGTCAGATCGCAGACCGCTACCCAGCTTAGGCCCGGTAAGTACCAGCATGGGAGACTGGCTGGGAATCCCAGGTGTTGTTGACATTTTGCTCTGTAGTCGCCTTCCGCTCCGATTCCGAAAAGGATTTATTGATGCTTAAATCCACAGTATACAGGGTGTGAAGCCGTCTACGGCTATCCTAAGCTGAATGTGCCTGTTCTTGTCAGATCGCAGACTGCTGCCCGGCAAGTACGGGCATGAGAGACTGGCTGGCAATCCAAGGTGCTATTGACATTTTGCTCTGTTGCCGCCTTCCTCTCCGATTCCGAAAAGGATTTATTGATGCTTAAATGCACAGTATAAAAAAGCATTAAGCTGTCAATGGCCGTCCTAAGCTGAACGCGCCTGCACTTGTCCGATCGCAGACTGCTACACAGCTTAGGGCCCGGTAAGTACTGGCATGGGAGACTGGCTGGGAATCCCGGGTGCTGTTGACATTTTGCTCTATTGCTGCCTTCCGCTCCGATTCCGAAAAGAATTTATTGATGCTTAGATCCACAGTATACAAGATGTGAAGCTGTCGACGGCCATCCTAAGCTTAACGCGCCTGCTCTCGTCAGATCGCAGACTGGTACAGATCTTAGGGCCCGTTAAGTACCGGCATGAGACACTGGCTGGGAATCCCGGCTGCCGTTGACATTTTGCTCTGTTGCCGCCTTCCGTTCCGATTCCGAAAAGGATTTATTGATGCTTAAATGCACAGTATAAAGGGCGAGAAGCTGTCAACGGCCATCCTAAGCTGAACGTGCCTGCTCTCGTCAGATCGCAGACTGCTACCCAGCTTAGGGCCCGCTAAGTACCAGAATGGGAGACTGGCTGGGAATCCCAGGTGTCGTTGACATTTTGTTCTGTTGCAGCCTTCCGCTCCGATTCCGAAAAGGATTTATTGATGCTTAAATCCACAGTATACAGGGTGTGAAGATGTCTACGGCCTTCCTAAGCTGAATGCGCCTGTTCTCGTAAGATCGCAGACTGCTACCCAGCTTCGGGCCTGGTAAGTACCAGCATGGGAGACTGGCTGGAATCCCGGCTGCCGTTGACATTCTGCTATGTTTCTGCTCCGATTCCGAAAATTATTTATTGATGCTTAAATCCACAGTATACAAAGTGTGAAGCTGTCAATGGCCATCCTAAGCTGAACGCGCCTGCTCTCGTCAGATCGCAGACTGCTACCCAGCTTAGGGCCCGTTAAGTACCAGCATGGGAGACTGGCAGGGAATCCCGGCTGCCGTTGACATTTTGCTCTGTTGCCGCCTTCCGTTTCGATTCCGAAAAGGATTTATTGATGCTTAAATGCACAGTATACAAAATGTGAAGCTGTCAACGGCCATCCTAAGCTGAACGCGCCTGCTCTCATCAGATCGCAGACTGCTACCCAGCTTAGGGCCTGGTAAGTACCAGCATGGGAGACTGGCTGGGAATCCCAGGTGCAGTTGACATTTTAATCTGTTGCCGCCTTCCGTTCCGATTCTGAAAAGGATTTATTGATGCTTAAATGCACAGTATACAGGGTGTGAAGATGTCTACGGCCATCCTAAGCTAAATGCGCCTGTTCTCGTCAGATCGCAGACTGGTACCCAGCTTAGGGCCCGTTAAGTACCAGCATGGGAGACTGGCTGGGAATCCCAGGTGTCATTGACATTTTGCTCTGTTGCCGCCTTACGCTCCGATTCCGAAAAGGATTTATTGATGCTTAAATCCACAGTATACAGGGTGTGAAGATGTCTACGGCCATCCTAAGCTGAATGCGCCTGTTCTCGTCAGATCGCAGACTGGTACAGATCTTAGGGCCCGGTAAGTACCGGCATGGGACACTGGCTGGGAATCCCGGCTGCCGTTGACATTTTGCTCTGTTGCCGCCTTCCGTTCCGATTACGAAAAGGATTTATTGATGCTTAAATGCACAGTATAAAGGGCGAGAAGCTGTCAACGGCCATCCTAAGCTGAACGCGCCTGCTCTCGTCAGATCGCAGACTGCTACCCAGCTTAGGGCCCGGTAAGTACCAGCATGGGAGACTGGCAGGGAATCCCGGCTGCCGTTGACATTTTGCTCTGTTTCTGCTCCGATTCCGAAAATTATTTATTGATGCTTAAATCCACAGTATACAAAGTGTGAAGCTGTCAACGGCCATCCTAAGCTTAACGCGCCTGCTCTCGTCAGATCGCAGACTGGTACAGATCTTAGGGCCCGGTAGGTACCGGCATGGGACACTGGCTGGGAATCCCGGGTGCAGTTGACATTTTGCTCTGTTGCCGCCTTCCGCTCCGATTCGGAAAAGGATTTATTGATGCTTAAATGCACAGTATAAAGGGCGTGAAGCTGTCAACGGCCATCCTAAGCTAAACGCGCCTGCTCTCGTCAGATCGCAGACTGCTACCCAGCTTAGGGCCCGGTAAGTACCAGCATGGGAGACTGGCTGGGAATCCCAGGTGTTGTTGACATTTTGCTCTGTAGCCGCCTTCCGCTCCGATTCCGAAAAGGATTTATTGATGCTTAAATCCACAGTATACAGGGTGTGAAGCCGTCTACGGCTATCCTAAGCTGAATGTGCCTGTTCTTGTCAGATCGCAGACTGCTGCCCGGCAAGTACGGGCATGGGAGACTGGCTGGCAATCCAAGGTGCTATTGACATTTTGCTCTGTTGCCGCCTTCCTCTCCGATTCCGAAAAGGATTTATTGATGCTTAAATGCACAGTATAAAAAGCATGAAGCTGTCAATGGCCATCCTAAGCTGAACGCGCCTGCACTCGTCCGATCGCAGACTGCTACCCAGCTTAGGGCCCGGTAAGTACTGGCATGGGAGACTGGCTGGGAATCCTGGGTGCTGTTGAAACTTTGCTCTATTGCTGCCTTCCGCTCCGATTCCGAAAAGAATTTATTGATGCTTAAATCCACAGTATACAAGGTGTGAAGCTGTCGACGGCCATCCTAAGCTTAACTCGCCTGCTCTCGTCAGATCGCAGACTGATACAGATTTTAGGGCCCGGTAAGTACCGGCATGAGACACTGGCTGGGAATCACGGCTGCCGTTGACATTTTGCTCTGTTGCCTCCTTCCGTTCCGATTCCGAAAAGGATTTATTGATGCTTAAATGCACAGTATAAAGGGCGAGATGCTGTCAACGGCCATCCTAAGCTGAACGCGCCTGGTCTCGTCAGATCGCAGACTGCTACCCAACTTAGGGCCCGTTAAGTACTGGCATGGGAGACTGGCTGGGAATCCCAGGTGCCGTTGACATTTTGCTCTATTGCTGCCCTCCGCTTCGATTCCGAAAATAATTTATTCATGCTTAAATCCACAGTATACAAGGTGTGAAGCTGTCGACGGCCATCCTAAGCTTAACGCGCCTGCTCTCGTCAGATCGCAGACTGGTACAGATCTTAGGGCCCGGTAAGTACCGGCATGGGACACTGGCTGGGAATCCCGGCTGCCGTTGACATTTTGCTCTGTTGCCGCCTTACGCTCCGATTCCGAAAAGGATTTATTGATGCTTAAATCCACAGTATACAGGGTGTGAAGATGTCTACGGCCATCCTAAGCTGAATGCGCATGTTCTCGTCGGATCGCAGACTGCTTCCCAGCTTCGGGCCTGGTAAGTACCAGCATGGGAGACTGGCTGGGAATCCCGGGTGCAGTTGACATTTTGCTCTGTTTCTGCTCCGATTCCGAAAATTATTTATTGATGCTTAAATCCACAGTATACAAAGTGTGAAGCTGTCAACGGCCATCCTAAGCTGAACGCGCCTGCTCTCGTCAGATCATAGACTGCTACCCAGCTTAGGGCCCGTTAAGTACCAGCATGGGAGACTGGCTGGGAATCCCAGGTGGTGTTCACTTTTTGCTCTGTAGCCGCCTTCCGCTTCGATTCCGAAAATGATTTATTGATGCTTAAATCCACAGTATACAGGGTGTGAAGCCGTCTACGGCTATCCTAAGCTGAATGTGCCTGTTCTTGTCAGATCGCAGACTGCTGCCTGGCAAGTACGGGCATGGGAGACTGGCTGGCAATCCAAGGTGCTATTGACATTTTGCTCTGTTGCCGCCTTCCTCTCCGATTCCGAAAAGGATTTATTGATGCTTAAATGCACAGTATAAAAAGCATGAAGCTGTCAATGGCCATCGTAAGCTGAACGCGCCTGCTCTCGTCAGATCGCAGACTGCTACCCAGCTTAGGGCCCGGTAAGTACTGGCAGGGGAGACTGGCTGGGAATCCCAGGTGCCGTTGACATTTTGCTCTATTGCTGCCTTCCGCTCCGATTCCGAAAATAATTTATTGATGCTTAAATCCACAGTATACAAGGTGTGAAGCTGTCGACGGCCATCCTAAGCTTAACGCGCCAGCTCTCGTCAGATCGCAGACTGGTACAGATCTTAGGGCCCGGTAAGTACCGGCATGGGACACTGGCTGGGAATCCCGGCTGCCGTTGACATTTTGCTCTGTTGCCGCCTTCCGTTCCGATTCTGAAAAGGATTTATTGATGCTTAAATGCACAGTATACAGGGTGTGAAGATGTCTACGGCCATCCTAAGCTGAATGCGCCTGTTCTCGTCAGATCGCAGACTGCTTCCCAGCTTCGGGCCTGGTAAGTACCAGCATGGGAGACTGGCTGGGAATCCCGGGTGCAGTTGACATTTTGCTCTGTTTCTGCTCCGATTCCGAAAATTATTTATTGATGCTTAAATCCACAGTATACAAAGTGTGAAGCTGTCAATGGCCATCCTAAGCTGAACGCGCCTGCTCTCGTCAGATCGCAGACTGCTACCCAGCTTAGGGCCCGTTAAGTACCAGCATGGGAGACTGGCTGGGAATCCCAGGTGTCATTGACATTTTGCTCTGTTGCCGCCTTACGCTCCGATTCCGAAAAGGATTTATTGATGCTTAAATCCACAGTATACAGGGTGTGAAGATGTCTACGGCCATCCTAAGCTGAATGCGCCTGTTCTCGTCAGATCGCAGACTGGTTCAGATCTTAGGGCCCGGTAAGTACCGGCATGGGACACTGGCTGGGAATCCCGGCTGCCGTTTACATTTTGCTCTGTTGCCGCCTTCCGTTCCGATTACGAAAAGGATTTATTGATGCTTAAATGCACAGTATAAAGGGCGAGAAGCTGTCAACGGCCATCCTAAGCTGAACGCGCCTGCTCTCGTCAGATCGCAGACTGCTACCCAGCTTAGGGCCCGGTAAGTACCAGCATGGGAGACTGGCAGGGAATCCCGGCTGCCGTTGACATTTTGCTCTGTTGCCGCCTTCCGTTTCGATTCCGAAAAGGATTTATTGATGCTTAAATGCACAGTATACAAAATGTGAAGCTGTCAACAGCCATCCTAAGCTGAACTCGCCTGCTCTCGTCAGATTGCAGACTGCTACCCAGCTTAGGGCCCGGTAAGTACCAGCATGGGAGACTGGCTGGGAATCCCAGGTGTTGTTGACATTTTGCTCTGTAGCCGCCTTCCGCTCCGATTCCGAAAAGGATTTATTGATGCTTAAATCCACAGTATACAGGGTGTGAAGCCGTCTACGGCTATCCTAAGCTGAATGTGCCTGTTCTTGTCAGATTGCAGACTGCTGCCCGGCAAGTACGGGCATGGGAGACTGGCTGGCAATCCAAGGTGCTATTGACATTTTGCTCTGTTGCCGCCTTCCTCTCCGATTCCGAAAAGGATTTATTGATGCTTAAATGCACGGTATAAAAAGCATGAAGCTGTCAATGGCCATCCTAAGCTGAACGCGCCTGCTCTCGTCAGATCGCAGACTGCTACCCAGCTTAGGGCCCGGTAAGTACTGGCATGGGAGACTGGTTGGGAATCCCGGGTGCCGTCGACATTTTGCTCTATTTCTGCCTTCCGCTCCGATTCCGAAAATAATTTATTGATGCTTAAATCCATAGTATAAAGGGCGAGAAGCTATCAACGGCCATCCTAAGCTGAACGCACCTGCTCTCGTCAGATCGCAGACTGCTACCCAGCTTAGGGCCCGGTAAGTACCAGCATGGGAGACTGGCTGGGAATCCCAGGTGTTGTTGACATTTTGCTCTGTAGCCGCCTTCCGCTTCGATTCCGAAAAGGATTTATTGATGCTTAAATCCACAGTATACAGGGTGTGAAGCCGTCTACGGCTATCCTAAGCTGAATGTGCCTGTTCTTGTCAGATCGCAGACTGCTGCCAGGAAAGTACAGGCATGGGAGACTGGCTGGCAATCCAAGGAACTATTGACATTTTGCTCTGTTGCCGCCTTCCTCTCCGATTCCGAAAAGGATTTATTGATGCTTAAATGCACAGTATAAAAAGCATGAAGATGTCAATGGCCATCCTAAGCTGAACGTGCCTGCTCTCGTCAGATTGCAAACTGCTACCCAGTTTAGGGCCTGGTAAGTACTGGCATGGGAGACTGGCTGGGAATCCCAGGTGCCGTTGACACTTTGCTCTATTGCTGCCCTCCGCTCCGATTCCGAAAATAATTTATTGATGCTTAAATTCACAGTATACAAGGTGTGAAGCTGTCGATGGCCATCCTAAGCTTAACGCGCCTGCTCTCGTCAGATCGCAGACTGGTACAGATCTTAGGGCCCGGTAAGTACCGGCATGGGACACTGGCTGGGAATCCCGTCTGCTGTTGACATTTTGCTCTGTTGCCGCCTTACGTTCCGATTCCGAAAAGGATTTATTGATGCTTAAATGCACAGTATAAAGGGCGTGAAGCTGTCAAAGGCCATCCTAAGCTGAACGCGCCTGCTCTCGTCAGATCGCAGACTGCTACCCAGCTTAGGGCCTGGTAAGTACCAGCATGGGAGACCGGCTGGGAATCCCGGGTGCATTTGACATTTTAATCTGTTGCCGCCTTCCGCTCCGATTCGGAAAAGGATTTATTGATGCTTAAATGCACAGTATAAAGGGCGTGAAGCTGTCAACGGCCATCCTAAGCTGAACGCGCCTGCTCTCGTCAGATCGCAGACTGCTACCCAGCTTAGGGCCCGGTAAGTACCAGCATGGGAGACTGGCTGGGAATCCCAGGTGTCGTTGACATTTTGCTCTGTTGCCGCCTTACGCTGCTATTCCGAAAAAGATTTAGTGATGCTTAAATCCACAGTATACAGGGTGTGAAGATGTCTACGGCCATCCTAAGCTGAATGCGCCTGTTCTCGTCAGATCGCAGACTGCTACCCAGCTTCTGGCCTGGTAAGTACCAGCATGGGAGACTGGCTGGGAATCCCGGGTGCAGTTGACATTCTGCTCCGATTCCGAAAATTATTTATTGATGCTTAAATCCACAGTATACAAAGTGTGAAGCTGTCAACGGCCATCCTAAGCTGAACGCGCCTGTTCTCGTCAGATCGCAGACTGCTACCCAGCTTGGAGCCTGGTAAGTACCAGCATGGGAGACTGGCTGGGAATCCCGGGTGCAGTTGACATTTTAATCTGTTGCCGCCTTCCCCTCCGATTCGGAAAATGATTTATTGATGCTTAAATCCACAATATACAGGGTGTGAAGCTGTCAACGGCCATCCTAAGCCTGAACGTGCCTGCTCTCCTCAGATCGCAGACTGCTGCCCAGCTTCGGGCCTGGTAAGTATCAGCATGGGAGACTGGCTGGGAATCCCGGGTGCAGTTGACATTTTGCTCTGTTTCTGCTCCGATTCCGAAAATTATTTATTGATGCTTAAATCCACAGTATACAAATTGTGAAGCTGTCAACGGCCATCCTAAGCTGAACGAGCCTGCTCTCTTCAGATCGCAGACTGCTACCCAGTTTAGGGCCTGGTAAGTACCAGCATGGGAGACTGGCTGGGAATCCCGGGTGCAGTTGACATTTTAATCTGTTGCCGCCTTCCGCTCCTATTCGGAAAAAGGATTTATTGATGCTTAAATCCACAATACACAGGGTGTGAAGCTGTCAACGGCCATCCTAAGCCTGAACGTGCCTGCTCTCGTCAGATCGCAGACTGGTACAGATCTTAGGGCCCGGTAAGTACCGGCATGGGACACTGGCTGGGAATCCCGGCTGCCGTTGACATTTTGCTCTGTTGCCGCCTTCCGTTCCGATTCCGAAAAGGATTTATTGATGCTTAAATGCACAGTATAAAGGGCGAGAAGCTGTCAACGGCCATCCTAAGCTGAACGCGCCTGCTCTCGTCAGATCGCAGACTGCTACCCAGCTTAGGGCCCAGTAAGTACCAGCATGGGAGACTGGCTGGGAATCCCGGGTGCAGTTGACATTTTGCTCTGTTGCCGCCTTTCGCTCCGATTCGGAAAATTATTTATTGATGCTTAAATGCACAGTATAAAGGGCGCGAAGCTGTCAACGGCCATCCTAAGCTGAACGCACCTGCTCTCGTCAGATCGCAGACCGCTACCCAGCCTAGGCCCGGTAAGTACCAGCATGGGAGACTGGCTGGGAATCCCAGGTGTTGTTGACATTTTGCTCTGTAGCCGCCTTCCGCTCCGATTCCGAAAAGGATTTATTGATGCTTAAATCCACAGTATACAGGGTGTGAAGCCGTCTACGGCTATCCTAAGCTGAATGTGCCTGTTCTTGTCAGATCGCAGACTGCTGCCCGGCAAGTACGGGCATGAGAGACTGGCTGGCAATCCAAGGTGCTATTGACATTTTGCTCTGTTGCCGCCTTCCTCTCCGATTCCGAAAAGGATTTATTGATGCTTAAATGCACAGTATAAAAAAGCATTAAGCTGTCAATGGCCATCCTAAGCTGAACGCACCTGCACTTGTCCGATCGCAGACTGCTACACAGCTTAGGGCCTGGTAAGTACTGGCATGGGAGACTGGCTGGGAATCCCAGGTGCTGTTGACATTTTGCTCTATTGCTGCCTTCCGCTCCGATTCCGAAAAAAATTTATTGATGCTTAAATCCACAGTATACAAGGTGTGAAGCTGTCGACGGCCATCCTAAGCTTAACGCGCCTGCTCTCGTCAGATCGCAGACTGGTACAGATCTTAGGGCCCGGTAAGTACCGGCATGAGACACTGGCTGGGAATCCCGGCTGCCGTTGACATTTTGCTCTGTTGCCGCCTTCCGTTCCGATTCCGAAAAGGATTTATTGATGCTTAAATGCACAGTATAAAGGGCGAGAAGCTGTCAACGGCCATCCTAAGCTGAACGTGCCTGCTCTCGTCAGATCGCAGACTGCTACCCAGCTTAGGGCCCGGTAAGTACCAGAATGGGAGACTGGCTGGGAATCCCAGGTGTCGTTGACATTTTGTTCTGTTGCCGCCTTCCGCTCCGATTCCGAAAAGGATTTATTGATGCTTAAATCCACAGTATACAGGGTGTGAAGATGTCTACGGCCTTCCTAAGCTGAATGCGCCTGTTCTCGTCAGATCGCAGACTGCTACCCAGCTTCGGGCCTGGTAAGTACCAGCATGGGAGACTGGCTGGAATCCCGGCTGCCGTTGACATTTTGCTATGTTTCTGCTCCGATTCCGAAAATTATTTATTGATGCTTAAATCCACAGTATACAAAGTGGGAAGCTGTCAACGGCCATCCTAAGCTAAACGCGCCTGCTCTCGTCAGATCGCAGACTGCTACCCAGCTTAGGGCCCGGTAAGTATCAGCATGGGAGACTGGCTGGGAATCCCAGGTGTTGTTGACAATTTGCTCTGTAGCCGCCTTCTGCTTCGATTCCGAAAAGGATTTATTGATGCTTAAATCCACAGTATACAGGGTGTGAAGCCGTCTACAGCTATCCTAAGCTGAATGTGCCTGTTCTTGTCAGATCGCAGACTGCTTCCCGGACAAGTACGGGCATGGGAGACTGGCTGGCAATCCAAGGAACTATTAACATTTTGCTCTGTTGCCGCCTTCCTCTCCGATTCCGAAAAGGATTTATTGATGCTTAAATGCACAGTATAAAAAGCATGAAGCTGTCAATGGCCATCCTAAGCTGAACGCGCCTGCTCTCGTCAGATCGCAGACTGCTACCCAGCTTAGGGCGTGGTAAGTACTGGCATGGGAGACTGGCTGGGAATCCCAGGTGCCGTTGACATTTTGCTCTATTGCTGCCCTCCGCTTCGATTCCGAAAAGAATTTATTGATGCTTAAATCCACAGTATACAAGGTGTGAAGCTGTCGACGGCCATCCTAAGCTTAACGCGCCTGCTCTCGTCAGATCGCAGACTGGTACAGATCTTAGGGCCCGGTAAGTACCGGCATGGGACACTGGCTGGGAATCCCGGCTGCCGTTGACATTTTGCTCTGTTGCCGCCTTACGCTCCGATTCCGAAAAGGATTTATTGATGCTTAAATCCACAGTATACAGGGTGTGAAGATGTCTACGGCCATCCTAAGCTGAATGCGCCTGTTCTCGTCGGATCGCAGACTGCTTCCCAGCTTCGGGCCAGGTAAGTACCAGCATGGGAGACTGGCTGGGAATCCCGGGTGCAGTTGACATTTTGCTCTGTTTCTGCTCCGATTCCGAAAATTATTTATTGATACAACGTGTGAAGCTGTCAACGGCCATCCTAAGCTGAACGCGCCTGCTCTCGTCAGATCATAGACTGCTACCCAGCTTAGGGCCCGTTAAGTACCAGCATGGGAGACTGGCTGGGAATCCCAGGTGGTGTTCACTTTTTGCTCTGTAGCCGCCTTCCGCTTCGATTCCGAAAATTATTTATTGATGCTTAAATCCACAGTATACAGGGTGTGAAGCCGTCTACGGCTATCCTAAGCTGAATGTGCCTGTTCTTGTCAGATCGCAGACTGCTGCCTGGCAAGTACGGGCATGGGAGACTGGTTGGCAATCCAAGGTGCTATTGACATTTTGCTCTGTTGCCGCCTTCCTCTCCGATTCCGAAAATTATTTATTGATGCTTAAATCCACAGTATACAAAGTGTGAAGCTGTCAATGGCCATCGTAAGCTGAACGCGCCTGCTCTCGTCAGATCGCAGACTGCTACCCAGCTTAGGGCCCGTTAAGTACCAGCATGGGAGACTGGCTGGGAATCCCAGGTGTCATTGACATTTTGCTCTGTTGCCGCCTTACGCTCCGATTCCGAAAAGGATTTATTGATGCTTAAATCCACAGTATACAGGGTGTGAAGATGTCTACGGCCATCCTAAGCTGAATGCGCCTGTTCTCGTCAGATCGCAGACTGGTACAGATCTTAGGGCCCGGTAAGTACCGGCATGGGACACTGGCTGGGAATCCCGGCTGCCGTTGACATTTTGCTCTGTTGCCGCCTTCCGTTCCGATTACGAAAAGAATTTATTGATGCTTAAATGCACAGTATAAAGGGCGAGAAGCTGTCAACGGCCATCCTAAGCTGAACGCGCCTGCTCTCGTCAGATCGCAGACTGCTACCCAGCTTAGGGCCCGGTAAGTACCAGCATGGGAGACTGGCAGGGAATCCCGGCTGCCGTTGACATTTTGCTCTGTTGCCGCCTTCCGTTTCGATTCCGAAAAGGATTTATTGATGCTTAAATGCACAGTATACAAAATGTGAAGCTGTCAACGGCCATCCTAAGCTGAACGCGCCTGCTCTCATCAGATCGCAGACTGCTACCCAGCTTAGGGCCTGGTAAGTACCAGCATGGGAGACTGGCTGGGAATCCCGGGTGCAGTTGACATTTTAATCTGTTGCCGCCTTCCGTTCCGATTCTGAAAAGGATTTATTGATGCTTAAATGCACAGTATACAGGGTGTGAAGATGTCTACGGCCATCCTAAGCTAAATGCGCCTGTTCTCGTCAGATCGCAGACTGGTACAGATCTTAGGGCCCGGTAAGTACCGGCATGGGACACTGCCTGGGAATCCCGGCTGCCGTTGACATTTTGCTCTGTTGCCGCCTTCCGCTCCGATTCGGAAAATTATTTATTGATGCTTAAATGCACAGTATAAAGGGCGCGAAGCTGTCAATGGCCATCCTAAGCTGAACGCGCCTGCTCTCGTCAGATCGCAGACCGTTACCCAGCCTAGGCCCGGTAAGTACCAGCATGGGAGTCTGGCTGGGAATCCCAGGTGTTGTTGACATTTTGCTCTGTAGCCGCCTTCCGCTCCGATTCCGAAAAGGATTTATTGATGCTTAAATCCACAGTATACAGGGTGTGAAGCCGTCTACGGCTATCCTAAGCTGAATGTGCCTGTTCTTGTCAGATCGCAGACTGCTGCCCGGCAAGTACGGGCATGAGAGACTGGCTGGCAATCCAAGGTGTTATTGACATTTTGCTCTGTTGCCGCCTTCCTCTCCGATTCCGAAAAGGATTTATTGATGCTTAAATGCACAGTATAAAAAAGCATTAAGCTGTCAATGGCCATCCTAAGCTGAACGCGCCTGCACTTGTCCGATCGCAGACTGCTACACAGCTTAGGGCCCGGTAAGTACTGGCATGGGAGACTGGCTGGGAATCCCGGGTGCTGTTGACATTTTGCTCTATTGCTGCCTTCCGCTCCGATTCCGAAAAGAATTTATTGATGCTTAAATCCACAGTATACAAGGTGTGAAGCTGTCGACGGCCATCCTAAGCTTAACGCGCCTGCTCTCGTCAGATCGCAGACTGGTACAGATCTTAGGGCCCGGTAAGTATCGGCATGAGACACTGGCTGGGAATCCCGGCTGCCGTTGACATTTTGCTCTGTTGCCGCCTTCCGTTCCGATTCCGAAAAGGATTTATTGATGCTTAAATGCACAGTATAAAGGGCGAGAAGCTGTCAACGGCCATCCTAAGCTTAACGTGCCTGCTCTCGTCAGATCGCAGACTGCTACCCAGCTTAGGGCCCGGTAAGTACCAGAATGGGAGACTGGCTGGCAATCCAAGGAACTGTTAACATTTTGCTCTGTTGCCGCCTTCCTCTCCGAATCCGAAAAGGATTTATTGATGCTTAAATGCACAGTATAAAAAGAATGAAGCTGTCAATGGCCATCCTAAGCTGAACGCGCCTGCTCTCGTCAGATCGCAGACTGCTATCCAGCTTAGGGCGTGGTAAGTACTGGCATGGGAGACTGGCTGGAAATCCCAGGTGCCGTTGACATTTTGCTCTATTGCTGCCCTCCGCTCCGATTCCGAAAATAATTTATTGATGCTTAAATCCACAGTATACAAGGTGTGAAGCTGTCGACGGCCATCCTAAGCTTAACGCGCCTGCTCTCGTCAGATCGCAGACTGGTACAGATCTTAGGTCCCGGTAAGTACCGGCATGGGACACTGGCTGGGAATCCCGGCTGCCGTTGACATTTTGCTCTGTTGCCGCCTTACGCTCCGATTCCGAAAAGGATTTATTGATGCTTAAATCCACAGTATACAGGGTGTGAAGATGTCTACGGCCATCCTAAGCTGAATGCGCCTGTTCTCGTCAGATCGCAGACTGCTTCCCAGCTTCGGGCCTGGTAAGTACCAGCATGGGAGACTGGCTGGGAATCCCGGGTGCAGTTGACATTTTGCTCTGTTTCTGCTCCGATTCCGAAAATTATTTATTGATGCTTAAATCCACAGTATACAAAGCGTGAAGCTGTCAACGGCCATCCTAAGCTGAACGCGCCTGCTCTCGTCAGATCGCAGACTGCTACCCAGCTTAGGGCCCGTTAAGTACCAGCATGGGAGACTGGCTGGGAATCCCAGGTGGTGTTCACTTTTTGCTCTGTAGCCGCCTTTCGCTTCGATTCCGAAAATGATTTATTGATGCTTAAATCCACAGTATACAGGGTGTGAAGCCGTCTATGGCTATCCTAAGCTGAATGTGCCTGTTCTTGTCAGATCGCAGACTGCTGCCTGGCAAGTACGGGCATGGGAGACTGGCTGGCAATCCAAGGTGCTATTGACATTTTGCTCTGTTGCCGCCTTCCTCTCCGATTCCGAAAAGGATTTATTGATGCTTAAATGCACAGTATAAAAAGCATGAAGCTGTCAATGGCCATCGTAAGCTGAACGCGCCTGCTCTCGTCAGATCGCAGACTGCTACCCAGCTTAGGGCCCGGTAAGTACTGGCAGGGGAGACTGGCTGGGAATCCCAGGTGCCGTTGACATTTTGCTCTATTGCTGCCTTCCGCTCCGATTCCGAAAATAATTTATTGATGCTTAAATCCACAGGATACAAGGTGTGAAGCTGTCGACGGCCATCCTAAGCTTAACGCGCCAGCTCTCGTCAGATCGCAGACTGGTACAGATCTTAGGGCCCGGTAAGTACCGGCATGGGACACTGGCTGGGAATCCCGGCTGCCGTTGACATTTTGCTCTGTTGCCGCCTTCCGTTCCGATTCTGAAAAGGATTTATTGATGCTTAAATGCACAGTATACAGGGTGTGAAGATGTCTACGGCCATCCTAAGCTGAATGCGCCTGTTCTCGTCAGATCGCAGACTGCTTCCCAGCTTCGGGCCTGGTAAGTACCAGCATGGGAGACTGGCTGGGAATCCCGGGTGCAGTTGACATTTTGCTCTGTTTCTGCTCCGATTCCGAAAATTATTTATTGATGCTTAAATCCACAGTATACAAAGTGTGAAGCTGTCAACGGCCATCCTAAGCTGAACGCGCCTGCTCTCGTCAGATCGCAGACTGCTACCCAGCTTAGGGCCCGTTAAGTACCAGCATGGGAGACTGGCTGGGAATCCCAGGTGTCATTGACATTTTGCTCTGTTGCCGCCTTCCGTTTCGATTCCGAAAAGGATTTATTGATGCTTAAATGCACAGTATACAAAATGTGAAGCTGTCAACGGCCATCCTAAGCTGAATGCGCCTGCTCTCATCAGATCGCAGACTGCTACCCAGCTTAAGGCCTGGTAAGTACCAGCATGGGAGACTGGCTGGGAATCCCGGGTGCAGTTGACATTTTAATCTGTTGCCGCCTTCCGTTCCGATTCTGAAAAGGATTTATTGATGCTTAAATGCACAGTATACAGGGTGTGAAGATGTCTACGGCCATCCTAAGCTAAATGCGCCTGTTCTCGTCAGATCGCAGACTGGTACAGATCTTAGGGCCCGGTAAGTACCGGCATGGGACACTGGCTGGGAATCCCGGCTGCCGTTGACATTTTGCTCTGTTGCCGCCTTCCGTTCCGATTCCGAAAAGGATTTATTGATGCTTAAATGCACAGTATAAAGGGCGAGAAGCTGTCAACGGCCATCCTAAGCTGAACGCGCCTGCTCTCGTCAGATCGCAGACTGCTACCCAGCTTAGGGCCCGGTAAGTACCAGCATGGGAGACTGGCAGGGAATCCCGGCTGCCGTTGACATTTTGCTCTGTTGCCGCCTTCCGTTTCGATTCCGAAAAGGATTTATTGATGCTTAAATGCACAGTATACAAAATGTGAAGCTGTCAACGGCCATCCTAAGCTGAACGCGCCTGCTCTCATCAGATCGCAGACTGCTACCCAGCTTAGGGCCTGGTAAGTACCAGCATGGGAGACTGGCTGGGAATCCCGGGTGCAGTTGACATTTTAATCTGTTGCCGCCTTCCGTTCCGATTCTGAAAAGGATTTATTGATGCTTAAATGCACAGTATACAGGGTGTGAAGATGTCTACGGCCATCCTAAGCTAAATGCGCCTGTTCTCGTCAGATCGCAGACTGGTACAGATCTTAGGGCCCGGTAAGTACCGGCATGGGACACTGGCTGGGAATCCCGGCTGCCGTTGACATTTTGCTCTGTTTCCGCCTTCCGTTCCGATTCCGAAAAGGATTTATTTATGCTTAAATGCACAGTATAAAGGGCGAGAAGCTGTCAACGGCCATCCTAAGCTGAACGCGCCTGCTCTCGTCAGATCGCAGACTGCTACCCAGCTTAGGGCCCGGTAAGTACCAGCATGGGAGACTGGCTGGGAATCCCGGATGCAGTTGACATTTTGCTCTGTTGCCGCCTTCCGCTCCGATTCGGAAAATTATTTATTGATGCTTAAATGCACAGTATAAAGGGCACGAAGCTGTCAACGGCCATCCTAAGCTGAACGCGCCTGCTCTCGTCAGATCGCAGACCGCTACCCAGCCTAGGCCTGGTAAGTACCAGCATGGGAGACTGGCTGGGAATCCCAGGTGTTGTTGACATTTTGCTCTGTAGCCGCCTTCCGCTCCGATTCCGAAAAGGATTTATTGATGCTTAAATCCACAGTATACAGGGTGTGAAGCCGTCTACGGCTATCCTAAGCTGAATGTGCCTGTTCTTGTCAGATCGCAGACTGCTGCCCGGCAAGTACGGGCATGAGAGACTGGCTGGCAATCCAAGGTGCTATTGACATTTTGCTCTGTTGCCGCCTTCCTCTCCGATTCCGAAAAGGATTTATTGATGCTTAAATGAACAGTATAAAAAAGCATTAAGCTGTCAATGGCCATCCTAAGCTGAACGCGCCTGCACTTGTCCGATCGCAGACTGCTACACAGCTTAGGGCCCGGTAAGTACTGGCATGGGAGACTGGCTGGGAATCCCGGGTGCTGTTGACATTTTGCTCTATTGCTGCCTTCCGCTCCGATTCCGAAAAGAATTTATTGATGCTTAAATCCACAGTATACAAGGTGTGAAGCTGTCGACGGCCATCCTAAGCTTAACGCGCCTGCTCTCGTCAGATCGCAGACTGGTACAGATCTTAGGGCCCGGTAAGTACCGGCATGAGACACTGGCTGGGAATCCCGGCTGCCGTTGACATTTTGCTCTGTTGCCGCCTTCCGTTCCGATTCCGAAAAGGATTTATTGATGCTTAAATGCACAGTATAAAGGGCGAGAAGCTGTCAACGGCCATCCTAAGCTGAACGTGCCTGCTCTTGTCAGATCGCAGACTGCTACCCAGCTTAGGGCCCGGTAAGTACTAGAATGGGAGACTGGCTGGGAATCCCAGGTGTCGTAGACATTTTGTTCTGTTGCCGCCTTCCGCTCCGATTCCGAAAAGGATTTATTGATGCTTAAATCCACAGTATACAGGGTGTGAAGATGTCTATGGCCTTCCTAAGCTGAATGCGCCTGTTCTCGTCAGATCGCAGACTGCTACCCAGCTTCGGGCCTGGTAAGTACCAGCATGGGAGACTGGCTGGAATCCCGGCTGCCGTTGACATTTTGCTATGTTTCTGCTCCGATTCCGAAAATTATTTATTGATGCTTAAATCCACAGTATACAAAGTGGGAAGCTGTCAACGGCCATCCTAAGCTGAACGCGCCTGCTCTCGTCAGATCGCAGACTGTTACCCAGCTTAGGGCCTGGTAAGTATCAGCATGGGAGACTGGCTGGGAATCCCAGGTGTTGTTGACAATTTGCTCTGTAGCCGCCTTCCGCTTCGATTCCGAAAAGGATTTATTGATGCTTAAATCCACAGTATACAGGGTGTGAAGCCGTCTACGGCTATCCTAAGCTGAATGTGCCTGTTCTTGTCAGATCGCAGACTGCTGCCCGGCAAGTACGGGCATGGGAGACTGGCTGGCAATCCAAGGAACTATTGACATTTTGCTCTGTTGCCGCCTTCCTCTCCGATTCCGAAAAGGATTTATTGATGCTTAAATGCACAGTATAAAAAGCATGAAGCTGTCAATGGCCATCCTAAGCTGAACGCGCCTGCTCTCGTCAGATCGCAGACTGCTACCCAGCTTAGGGCGTGGTAAGTACTGGCATGGGAGACTGGCTGGGAATCCCAGGTGCCGTTGACATTTTGCTCTATTGCTGCCCTCCGCTCCGATTCCGAAAATAATTTATTGATGCTTAAATCCACAGTATACAAGGTGTGAAGCTGTCGACGGCCATCCTAAGCTTAACGCGCCTGCTCTCGTCAGATCGCAGACTGGTACAGATCTTAGGTCCCGGTAAGTATCGGCATGGGACACTGGCTGGGAATCCCGGCTGCCGTTGACATTTTGCTCTGTTGCCGCCTTACGCTCCGATTCCGAAAAGGATTTATTGATGCTTAAATCCACAGTATACAGGGTGTGAAGATGTCTACGGCCATCCTAAGCTGAATGCGCCTGTTCTCGTCAGATCGCAGACTGCTTCCCAGCTTCGGGCCTGGTAAGTACCAGCATGGGAGACTGGCTGGGAATCCCGGGTGCAGTTGACATTTTGCTCTGTTTCTGCTCCGATTCCGAAAATTATTTATTGATGCTTAAATCCACAGTATACAAAGTGTGAAGCTGTCAACGGCCATCCTAAGCTGAACGCGCCTGCTCTCGTCAGCTCACAGACTGCTACCCAGATTAGGGCCCGTTAAATACCAGCATGGGAGACTGGCTGGGAATCCCAGGTGTTGTTGACATTTTGCTCTGTTGCCGCCTTACGCTCCGATTCCGAAAAAGGATTTATTGATGCTTAAATGCGCAGTATAAAAATCATGAAGCTGTCAATGGCCATCCTAAGCTGGACGCGCCTGCTCTCGTCACATCGCAGACTGCTACCCAGCTTAGGGCCCGGTAAGTACTGGCATGGGAGACTGGCTGGGAATCCCGGGTGCCGTTGACATTTTGCTCTATTGCTGCTTTCCGCTCCGATTCCGAAAAGAATTTATTGATGCTTAAATCCACAGTATACAAGGTGTGAAGCTGTCGACGGCCATCCTAAGCTTAACGCGCCTGCTCTTGTCAGATCGCAGACTGGTACAGATCTTAGGGCCCGGTAGGTACCGGCATGGGACACTGGCTGGGAATCCCGGCTGCCGTTGACATTTTGCACTGTTGCCGCCTTCCGTTTCCAATTCCGAAAAGGATTTATTGATGCTTAAATGCACAGTATAAAGGGCAAGAAGCTGTCAACGGCCATCCTAAGCTGAACGTGCCTGCTCTCGTCAGATCGCAGACTGCTACCCAGCTTAGGGCTCGGAAAGTACCAGCATGGGAGACTGGCTGGGAATCCCAGGTGTCATTGACATTTTGCTCTGTTGCCGCCTTACGCTCCGATTCCGAAAAGGATTTATTGATGCTTAAATCCACAGTATACAGGGTGTGAAGATGTCTACGGCCATCCTAAGCTGAATGCGCCTGTTCTCGTCAGATCGCAGACTGGTACAGATCTTAGGGCCCGGTAAGTACCGGCATGGGACACTGGCTGGGAATCCCGGCTGCCGTTGACATTTTGCTCTGTTGCCGCCTTCCGTTCCGATTCTGAAAAGGATTTATTGATGCTTAAATGCACAGTATACAGGGTGTGAAGATGTCTACGGCCATCCTAAGCTGAATGCGCCTGCTCTCGTCAGATCGCAGACTGCTACCCAGCTTAGGGCCCGTTAAGTACCAGCATGGGAGACTGGCTGGGAATCCCAGGTGTCATTGACATTTTGCTCTGTTGCCGCCTTACGCTCCGATTCCGAAAAGGATTTATTGATGCTTAAATCCACAGTATACAGGGTGTGAAGATGTCTACGGCCATCCTAAGCTGAATGCGCCTGTTCTCGTCAGATCGCAGACTGGTACAGATCTTAGGGCCCGGTAAGTACCGGCATGGGACACTGGCTGGGAATCCCGGCTGCCGTTGACATTTTGCTCTGTTGCCGCCTTCCGTTCCGATTCCGAAAAGGATTTATTGATGCTTAAATGCACAGTATAAAGGGCGAGAAGCTGTCAACGGCCATCCTAAGCTGAACGCGCCTGCTCTCGTCAGATCGCAGACTGCTACCCAGCTTAGGGCCCGGTAAGTACCAGCATGGGAGACTGGCTGGGAATCCTGGCTGCCGTTGACATTTTGCTCTGTTGCCGCCTTCCGTTTCGATTCCGAAAAGGATTTATTGATGCTTAAATGCACAGTATACAAAATGTGAAGCTGTCAACGGCCATCCTAAGCTGAATGCGCCTGCTCTCATCAGATCGCAGACTGCTACCCAGCTTAGGGCCTGGTAAGTACCAGCATGGGAGACTGGCTGGGAATCCCGGGTGCAGTTGACATTTTAATCTGTTGCCGCCTTCCGTTCCGATTCTGAAAAGGATTTATTGATGCTTAAATGCACAGTATACAGGGTGTGAAGATGTCTACGGCCATCCTAAGCTAAATGCGCCTGTTCTCGTCAGATCGCAGACTGCTTCCCAGCTTCGGGCCTGGTAAGTACCAGCATGGGAGACTGGCTGGGAATCCCGGGTGCAGTTGACATTTTGCTCTATTGCTGCCTTCCGCTCCGATTCCGAAAATAATTTATTGCTGCTTAAATCCACAGTATACAAGGTGTGAAGCTGTCGACGGCCATCCTAAGCTTAACGCGCCAGCTCTCCTCAGATCGCAGACTCGTACAGATCTTAGGGCCCGGTAAGTACCGGCATGGGACACTGGCTGGGAATCCCGGCTGCCGTTGACATTTTGCTCTGTTGCCGCCTTCCGTTCCGATTCTGAAAAGGATTTATTGATGCTTAAATGCACAGTATACAGGGTGTGAAGATGTCTACGGCCATCCTAAGCTGAATGCGCCTGTTCTCGTCAGATCGCAGACTGCTACCCAGCTTAGGGCCCGGTAAGTACTAGCATGGGAGACTGGCTGGGAATCCTGGCTGCCGTTGACATTTTGCTCTGTTGCCGCCTTCTGTTTCGATTCCGAAAAGGATTTATTGATGCTTAAATGCACAGTATACAAAATGTGAAGCTGTCAACGGCCATCCTAAGCTGAACGCGCCTGCTCTTATCAGATCGCAGACTGCTACCCAGCTTAGGGCCTGGTAAGTACCAGCATGGGAGACTGGCTGGGAATCCCGGGTGCAGTTGACATTTTAATCTGTTGCCGCCTTCCGTTCCGATTCTGAAAAGGATTTATTGATGCTTAAATGCACAGTATACAGGGTGTGAAGATGTCTACGGCCATCCTAAGCTAAATGCGCCTGTTCTCGTCAGATCGCAGACTGCTTCCCAGCTTCGGGCCTGGTAAGTACCAGCATGGGAGACTGGCTGGGAATCCCGGGTGCAGTTGACATTTTGCTCTATTGCTGCCTTCCGCTCCGATTCCGAAAATAATTTATTGATGCTTAAATCCACAGTATACAAGGTGTGAAGCTGTCGACGGCCATCCTAAGCTTAACGCGCCAGCTCTCGTCAGATCGCAGACTGGTACAGATCTTAGGGCCCGGTAAGTACCGGCATGGGACACTGGCTGGGAATCCCGGCTGCCGTTGACATTTTGCTCTGTTGCCGCCTTCCGTTCCGATTCTGAAAAGGATTTATTGATGCTTAAATGCACAGTATACAGGGTGTGAAGATGTCTACGGCCATCCTAAGCTGAATGCGCCTGTTCTCGTCAGATCGCAGACTGCTTCCCAGCTTCGGGCCTGGTAAGTACCAGCATGGGAGACTGGCTGGGAATCCCGGGTGCAGTTGACATTTTGCTCTGTTTCTGCTCCGATTCCGAAAATTATTTATTGATGCTTAAATCCACAGTATACAAAGTGTGAAGCTGTCAACGGCCATCCTAAGCTGAACGCGCCTGCTCTCGTCAGATCGCAGACTGCTACCCAGCTTAGGGCCCGTTAAGTACCAGCATGGGAGACTGGCTGGGAATCCCAGGTGTCATTGACATTTTGCTCTGTTGCCGCCTTACGCTCCGATTCCGAAAAGGATTTATTGATGCTTAAATCCACAGTATACAGGGTGTGAAGATGTCTACGGCCATCCTAAGCTGAATGCGCCTGTTCTCGTCAGATCGCAGACTGGTACAGATCTTAGGGCCCGGTAAGTGCCGGCATGGGACACTGGCTGGGAATCCCGGCTGCCGTTGACATTTTGCTCTGTTGCCGCCTTCCGTTCCGATTCCGAAAAGGATTTATTGATGCTTAAATGCACAGTATAAAGGGCGAGAAGCTGTCAACGGCCATCCTAAGCTGAACGCGCCTGCTCTCGTCAGATCGCAGACTGCTACCCAGCTTAGGGCCCGGTAAGTACCAGCATGGGAGACTGGCTGGGAATCCCGGCTGCCGTTGACATTTTGCTCTGTTGCCGCCTTCCGTTTCGATTCCGAAAAGGATTTATTGATGCTTAAATGCACAGTATACAAAATGTGAAGCTGTCAACGGCCATCCTAAGCTGAACGCGCCTGCTCTCATCAGATCGCAGACTGCTACCCAGCTTAGGGCCTGGTAAGTACCAGCATGGGAGACTGGCTGGGAATCCCGGGTGCAGTTGACATTTTAATCTGTTGCCGCCTTCCGTTCCGATTCTGAAAAGGATTTATTGATGCTTAACCCCTTAAGGACCAGGCCATTTTACACCTCAGGACCAGAGCGTTTTTTGCACATCTGACCACTGTCACTTTAAACATTAATAACTCTGGAATGCTTTTAGTTATCATTCTGATTCCGAGATTGTTTTTTCGTGACATATTCTACTTTAACATAGCGGTAAAATTTGGTGGTAACTTGCATCCTTTCTTGGTGAAAAATCCCCAAATTTGATGAAAAATTTGAAAAATTTGTATTTTTCTAACTTTGAAGCTCTCTGCTTGTAAGGAAAATGGATATTCCAAATAAAAAAAATTTTGATTCACATATACAATATGTCTACTTTATGTTTGCATCATAAAATTGATGAGTTTTTACTTTTGGAAGACACCAGAGGGCTTCAAAGTTCAGCAGCAATTTTCCAATTTTTCTCAAAATTTTCAAACTCACTATTTTTCAGGGACCAGTTCAGGTTTGAAGTGGATTTGAAGGGTCTTCATATTAGAAATACCCCACAAATGACCCCATTATAAAAACTACACCCCCCAAAGTATTCAAAATGACATTCAGTCAGCGTTTTAACCCTTTAGGTGTTTCACAGGAATAGCAACAAAGTGAAGGAGAAAATTCACAATCTTCATTTTTTACACTCGCATGTTCTTGTAGACCCAATTTTTTTATTTTTACAAGGAGTAAACGGAGAAAATGTATACTTGTATTTGTAGCCCAATTTCTCTCGAGTAAGCACATACCTCATATGTCTATGTAAATTGTTCGGCGGGCGCAGTAGAGGGCTCAGAAGCGAAGGAGAGACAAGGGGATTTTGGAGAGTACGTTTTTCTGAAATGGTTTTTGGGGGGCATGTTGCATTTAGGAAGCCCCTATGGTGCCAGAACAGCAAAAAACCCTCACATGGCATACCATTTTGGAAACTAGACCCCTTGAGGAACGTAACAAGAAATTAAGTGAGCCTTAATACCCCACAGGTGTTTCACGACTTTTGCATATGTAAAAAAAAAATTTTTTTTTCACTAAAATGTGTGTTTCCCCCCAAATTTCACATTTTTGCAAGGGTTAATAGCAGAAAATACCCCCCAAAATTTGTAACCCCATCTCTTCTGAGTATGGAAATACCCCATGTGTGGACGTCAAGTGCTCTGCTGGCGCACTACAATGCTCAGAAGAGAAGGAGTGCCGTTGAGCTTTTGGGAAAAAAAATTGTTTGGAATGGAAGTCAGGGGCCATCTGCGTTTACAAAGCCCCCCGTGGTGCCAGAACAGTGGAACCCCCCACATGTGACCCTATTTTGGAAACTACACCCCTCACAGAATTTAATAAGGGGTGCAGTGAGTATTTACACCCCACTGGCGTTTGACAGATCTTTGGAACAGTGGGCTGTGCAAATGAAAAATAAAATTTTTCATTTTCACGGACCACTGTTGCAAAAATCTGTCAAACACCTGTGGGGCGTAAATGCTCACTGTACCCCTTATTACATTCCGTGAGGGGTGTAGTTTCCAAAATGGGGTCACATGTGGGTATTTTTTGGGGGGGGTTTATGTCAGAACCGCTGTAAAATCAGCCACCCCTGTGCAAATCACCAATTTAGACCTCAAATGTACATAGTGCGCTCTCACTCCTGAGCCTTGTTGTGCGCCCGCAGAGCATTTTACACCCACATATGGGGTATGTCCGTACTCAGGAGAAATTGCGTTACAAATTTTGGGTGTCTTTTTTTTCCTTTTAACGCTTGTGAAAATAAAAAGTAAAGGGCAACACCGGCATGTTAGTGTAATTTTTTTTATTTTTTTACACTAACAAGCTGGTGTAGCCCCAACTTTTCCTTTTCCTAAGGGGTAAAAGGAGAAAAAGCCCCCCAAAATTAGTAGTGCAATTTCTCCCGAGTACAGAGATACCCCATATGTGGCCCTAAACTGTTGCCTTGAAATACGACAGGGCTCCAAAGTGAGAGAGCGCCATGCGCATTTGAGGACTAAATTAGGGATTGCACAGGGGTGGACATAGGGGTATTATACGCCAGTGATTCCCAAACAGGGTGCCTCCAGCTGTTGCTAAATTCCCAGCATGCCTGGACAGTCAGTGGCTGTCCGGAAATGCTGGGAGTTGTTGTTTTGCAACAGCTGGAGGCTCCGTTTTGGAAACACTGCCATACAATACGTTTTTCATTTTTATTGGGGGGACAGTGTAAGGGGGTGTATATGTAGTGTTTTACTCTTTATTAGGTGTTAGTGTAGTGTAGTGTTTTTAGGGTACATTCGCACTGGCGGGTTACGGTGAGTTTCTCGCTAGAAGTTTGAGATACGGCGAAAAATTTGCCGCAGCCCAAACTTGGAGCAGGAAACTTACTGTAAGCCTGCCCGTGTGAATGTACCCTGTACGTTCACATGGGGGGGGGGGGGCAAACCTCCAGCTGTTCCAAAACTACAACTCCCAGCATGTACTGACAGACCGTGCATGCTGGGAGTTGTACTTTTGCAACAGCTGGAGGCACACTGGTTGGAAAACCTTCAGTTAGGTTCTGTTACCTAACTCAGTATTTTCTAACCAGTGTGCCTCCAGCTGTTGCAAAACTACAACTCCCAGCATGTACTGATCGCCGAAGGGCATGCTGGGAGATGTAGTTATGCAATAGCTGGAGGTACGCAACTACAACTCCCAGCATGCCGAGACAGCTGATTGCTGTTTGGACATGCTGGGATTTGCAGTTTTGCATCTGTTGGGCTACAGTTTTAGAGACCACTGCAAAGTGATCTCCAAACTGTGGACCTCCAGCTGTTGCAAAACTACAATTCCCAGCATGCCCTGACAGCAAACAGTTGTTTGAGCATGCTAGGAGTTGTAGTTTTGCAAGATCTGGAGGGCTACAGTTTAGGGACCACTATATAGTGGTCTCAAACTGTAGCCCTCCAGCTGTTGCAAAACTACATATTCCAGCATGCCCAAACAGCAGTCTGGGCATGCTGGGAGTTGTAGTTTTGCAACATCTGGAGGGCTACAGTTAGAGACCACTGTATAATGGTCTCAAACTGTACCCTCCAGATGTTGCTAGGCAACTCACCGGCTTCCGTCGGATCCAGCCGCACGTCATCGCCGCCCGCCGATCTCCGTCGCCTGCAGCCTCCGACGCCCGCCCGGATCGGTAAGTGGATCTTCGGCGCCGGTCCCCGTCGTTTCCCCGTCCTGCCCCGCCTATTGTGGGAGGGCAGGACGGGGAAAACGAAAGTAAACCCCCCCGCCCCCGATCTGCTATTGGTGGTCGCGTCTAGACCACCAATAGCAGGGATAGGAGGGGTGGCACCCCTGCCACCTCACTCCTATCGCTTCAGGGGGATCGTGGGTGTCTTAGACACCCGCGATCCCCCTTACATTGCGGGTCACCGGGTCACTATAGACCCGTAATGACCCGGAATCGCGCAAATCGCAAGTGTGAATTCACTTGCGATTTGCCGCGATCGCCGACATGGGGGGGTCTGATGACCCCCCTGGTCATTTGCACGGGATGCCTGCTGAATGATTTCAGCAGCCATCCCGCTCCGATCCCCGCCCGGCGCACGGCGGGGACTAAAACTGCCCATGACGTAAATGTACGTCCCTGGTCCTTAAGACCCAGGGTGTCGGGACGTACCGTTACGTCATGGGTCCTGTAGGGGTTAAATGCACAGTATACAGGGTGTGAAGATGTCTACGGCCATCCTAAGCTAAATGCGCCTGTTCTCGTCAGATCGCAGACTGCTTCCCAGCTTCGGGCCTGGTAAGTACCAGCATGGGAGACTGGCTGGGAATCCCGGGTGCAGTTGACATTTTGCTCTGTTTCTGCTCCGATTCCGAAAATTATTTATTGATGCTTAAATCCACAGTATACAAAGTGTGAAGCCGTCAACGGCCATCCTAAGCTGAACGCGCCTGCTCTCGTCAGATCACAGACTGCTACCCAGCTTAGGGCCCGTTAAGTACCAGCATGGGAGACTGGCTGGGAATCCCAGGTGTCGTTGACATTTTGCTCTGTTGCCGCCTTACGCTCCGATTCCGAAAAGGATTTATTGATGCTTAAATCCACAGTATACAGGGTGTGAAGATGTCTACGGCCATCCTAAGCTGAATGCGCCTGTTCTCGTCAGATCGCAGACTGGTACAGATCTTAGGGCCCGGTAAGTACCGGCATGGGACACTGGCTGGGAATCCCGGCTGCCGTTGACATTTTGCTCTGTTGCCGCCTTCCGTTCCGATTCCGCAAAGGATTTATTGATGCTTAAATGCACAGTATAAAGGGCGAGCAGCTGTCAACGGCCATCCTAAGCTGAACGCGCCTGCTCTCGTCAGATCGCAGACTGCTACCCAGCTTAGGGCCCGGTAAGTACCAGCATGGGAGACTGGCTGGGAATCCCGGCTGCCGTTGACATTTTGCTCTGTTGCCGCCTTCCGTTTCTATTCCGAAAAGGATTTATTGATGCTTAAATGCACAGTATACAAAATGTGAAGCTGTCAACGGCCATCCTAAGCTGAACGCGCCTGCTCTCGTCAGATTGCAGACTGCTACCCAGCTTAGGGCTCAGTAAGTACCGGCATGGGAGACTGGCTGGGAATCCCGGGTGCAGTTGACATTTTGCTCTGTTGCCGCCTTCCGCTCCGATTCCGAAAAAGGATTTATTGATGCTTAAATGCGCAGTATAAAAATCATGAAGCTGTCAATGGCCATCCTAAGCTGGACGCGCCTGCTCTCGTCACATCGCAGACTGATACCCAGCTTAGGGCCCGGTAAGTACTGGCATGGGAGACTGGCTGGGAATCCCGGGTGCCGTTGACATTTTGCTCTATTGCTGCTTTCCGCTCCGATTCCGAAAAGAATTTATTGATGCTTAAATCCACAGTATACAAGGTGTGAAGCTGTCGACGGCCATCCTAAGCTTAACGCGCCTGCTCTTGTCAGATCGCAGACTGGTACAGATCTTAGGGCCCGGTAGGTACCGGCATGGGACACTGGCTGGGAATCCCGGCTGCCGTTGACATTTTGCACTGTTGCCGCCTTCCGTTTCCAATTCCGAAAAGGATTTATTGATGCTTAAATGCACAGTATAAAGGGCAAGAAGCTGTCAACGGCCATCCTAAGCTGAACGTGCCTGCTCTCGTCAGATCGCAGACTGCTACCCAGCTTAGGGCTCGGAAAGTACCAGCATGGGAGACTGGCTGGGAATCCCAGGTGTCGTTGACATTTTGCTCTGTTGCCGCCTTACGCTCCGATTCCGAAAAGGATTTATTGATGCTTAAATCCACAGTATACAGGGTGTGAAGATGTCTACGGCCATCCTAAGCTGAATGCGCCTGTTCTCGTCAGATCGCAGACTGCTTCCCAGCTTCGGGCCTGGTAAGTACCAGCATGGGAGACTGGCTGGGAATCCCGGGTGCAGTTGACATTTTGCTCTGCTCCGATTCCGAAAATTATTTATTGATGCTTAAATCCACAGTATACAAAGTGTGAAGCTGTCAACGGCCATCCTAAGCTGAACGCGCCTGCTCTCGTCAGATCGCAGACTGCTACCCAGCTTAGGGCCCGTTAAGTACCAGCATGGGAGACTGGCTGGGAATCCCAGGTGGTGTTCACTTTTTGCTCTGTAGCCGCCTTTCGCTTCGATTCCGAAAATGATTTATTGATGCTTAAATCCACAGTATACAGGGTGTGAAGCCGTCTACGGCTATCCTAAGCTGAATGTGCCTGTTCTTGTCAGATCGCAGACTGCTGCCTGGCAAGTACGGGCATGGGAGACTGGCTGGCAATCCAAGGTGCTATTGACATTTTGCTCTGTTGCCGCCTTCCTCTCCGATTCCGAAAAGGATTTATTGATGCTTAAATGCACAGTATAAAAAGCATGAAGCTGTCAATGGCCATCGTAAGCTGAACGCGCCTGCTCTCGTCAGATCGCAGACTGCTACCCAGCTTAGGGCCCGGTAAGTACTGGCAGGGGAGACTGGCTGGGAATCCCAGGTGCCGTTGACATTTTGCTCTATTGCTGCCTTCCGCTCCGATTCCGAAAATAATTTATTGATGCTTAAATCCACAGTATACAAGGTGTGAAGCTGTCGACGGCCATCCTAAGCTTAACGCGCCAGCTCTCGTCAGATCGCAGACTGGTACAGATCTTAGGGCCCGGTAAGTACCGGCATGGGACACTGGCTGGGAATCCCGGCTGCCGTTGACATTTTGCTCTGTTGCCGCCTTCCGTTCCGATTCTGAAAAGGATTTATTGATGCTTAAATGCACAGTATACAGGGTGTGAAGATGTCTACGGCCATCCTAAGCTGAATGCGCCTGTTCTCGTCAGATCGCAGACTGCTTCCCAGCTTCGGGCCTGGTAAGTACCAGCATGGGAGACTGGCTGGGAATCCCGGGTGCAGTTGACATTTTGCTCTGTTTCTGCTCCGATTCCGAAAATTATTTATTGATGCTTAAATCCACAGTATACAAAGTGTGAAGCTGTCAACGGCCATCCTAAGCTGAACGCGCCTGCACTTGTCAGATCGCAGACTGCTACCCAGCTTAGGGCCCGTTAAGTACCAGCATGGGAGACTGGCTGGGAATCCCAGGTGTCATTGACATTTTGCTCTGTTGCCGCCTTACGCTCCGATTCCGAAAAGGATTTATTGATGCTTAAATCCACAGTATACAGGGTGTGAAGATGTCTACGGCCATCCTAAGCTGAATGCGCCTGTTCTCGTCAGATCGCAGACTGGTACAGATCTTAGGGCCCGGTAAGTACCGGCATGGGACACTGGCTGGGAATCCCGGCTGCCGTTGACATTTTGCTCTGTTGCCGCCTTCCGTTCCGATTCCGAAAAGGATTTATTGATGCTTAAATGCACAGTATAAAGGGCGAGAAGCTGTCAACGGCCATCCTAAGCTGAACGCGCCTGCTCTCGTCAGATCGCAGACTGCTACCCAGCTTAGGGCCCGGTAAGTACCAGCATGGGAGACTGGCTGGGAATCCTGGCTGCCGTTGACATTTTGCTCTGTTGCCGCCTTCCGTTTCGATTCCGAAAAGGATTTATTGATGCTTAAATGCACAGTATACAAAATGTGAAGCTGTCAACGGCCATCCTAAGCTGAACGCGCCTGCTCTCATCAGATCGCAGACTGCTACCCAGCTTAGGGCCTGGTAAGTACCAGCATGGGAGACTGGCTGGGAATCCCGGGTGCAGTTGACATTTTAATCTGTTGCCGCCTTCCGTTCCGATTCTGAAAAGGATTTATTGATGCTTAAATGCACAGTATACAGGGTGTGAAGATGTCTACGGCCATCCTAAGCTAAATGCGCCTGTTCTCGTCAGATCGCAGACTGCTTCCCAGCTTCGGGCCTGGTAAGTACCAGCATGGGAGACTGGCTGGGAATCCCGGGTGCAGTTGACATTTTGCTCTATTGCTGCCTTCCGCTCCGATTCCGAAAATAATTTATTGCTGCTTAAATCCACAGTATACAAGGTGTGAAGCTGTCGACGGCCATCCTAAGCTTAACGCGCCAGCTCTCGTCAGATCGCAGACTGGTACAGATCTTAGGGCCCGGTAAGTACCGGCATGGGACACTGGCTGGGAATCCCGGCTGCCGTTGACATTTTGCTCTGTTGCCGCCTTCCGTTCCGATTCTGAAAAGGATTTATTGATGCTTAAATGCACAGTATACAGGGTGTGAAGATGTCTACGGCCATCCTAAGCTGAATGCGCCTGTTCTCGTCAGATCGCAGACTGCTTCCCAGCTTCGGGCCTGGTAAGTACCAGCATGGGAGACTGGCTGGGAATCCCGGGTGCAGTTGACATTTTGCTCTGTTTCTGCTCCGATTCCGAAAATTATTTATTGATGCTTAAATCCACAGTATACAAAGTGTGAAGCTGTCAACGGCCATCCTAAGCTGAACGCGCCTGCTCTCGTCAGATCGCAGACTGCTACCCAGCTTAGGGCCCGTTAAGTACCAGCATGGGAGACTGGCTGGGAATCCCAGGTGTCATTGACATTTTGCTCTGTTGCCGCCTTACGCTCCGATTCCGAAAATGATTTATTGATGCTTAAATCCACAGTATACAGGGTGTGAAGATGTCTACGGCCATCCTAAGCTGAATGCGCCTGTTCTCGTCAGATCGCAGACTGGTACAGATCTTAGGGCCCGGTAAGTGCCGGCATGGGACACTGGCTGGGAATCCCGGCTGCCGTTGACATTTTGCTCTGTTGCCACCTTCCGTTCCGATTCCGAAAAGGATTTATTGATGCTTAAATGCACAGTATAAAGGGAGAGAAGCTGTCAACGGCCATCCTAAGCTGAACGCGCCTGCTCTCGTCAGATCGCAGACTGCTACCCAGCTTAGGGCCCGGTAAGTACCAGCATGGGAGACTGGCTGGGAATCCCGGCTGCCGTTGACATTTTGCTCTGTTGCCGCCTTCCGTTTCGATTCCGAAAAGGATTTATTGATGCTTAAATGCACAGTATACAAAATGTGAAGCTGTCAACGGCCATCCTAAGCTGAACGCGCCTGCTCTCATCAGATCGCAGACTGCTACCCAGCTTAGGGCCTGGTAAGTACCAGCATGGGAGACTGGCTGGGAATCCCGGGTGCAGTTGACATTTTAATCTGTTGCCGCCTTCCGTTCCGATTCTGAAAAGGATTTATTGATGCTTAAATGCACAGTATACAGGGTGTGAAGATGTCTACGGCCATCCTAAGCTAAATGCGCCTGCTCTCGTCAGATCGCAGACTGCTTCCCAGCTTCGGGCCTGGTAAGTACCAGCATGGGAGACTGGCTGGGAATCCCGGGTGCAGTTGACATTTTGCTCTGTTTCTGCTCCGATTCCGAAAATTATTTATTGATGCTTAAATCCACAGTATACAAAGTGTGAAGCCGTCAACGGCCATCCTAAGCTGAACGCGCCTGCTCTCGTCAGATCACAGACTGCTACCCAGCTTAGGGCCCGTTAAGTACCAGCATGGGAGACTGGCTGGGAATCCCAGGTGTCGTTGACATTTTGCTCTGTTGCCGCCTTACGCTCCGATTCCGAAAAGGATTTATTGATGCTTAAATCCACAGTATACAGGGTGTGAAGATGTCTACGGCCATCCTAAGCTGAATGCGCCTGTTCTCGTCAGATCGCAGACTGGTACAGATCTTAGGGCCCGGTAAGTACCGGCATGGGACACTGGCTGGGAATCCCGGCTGCCGTTGACATTTTGCTCTGTTGCCGCCTTCCGTTCCGATTCCGCAAAGGATTTATTGATGCTTAAATGCACAGTATAAAGGGCGAGCAGCTGTCAACGGCCATCCTAAGCTGAACGCGCCTGCTCTCGTCAGATCGCAGACTGCTACCCAGCTTAGGGCCCGGTAAGTACCAGCATGGGAGACTGGCTGGGAATCCCGGCTGCCGTTGACATTTTGCTCTGTTGCCGCCTTCCGTTTCTATTCCGAAAAGGATTTATTGATGCTTAAATGCACAGTATACAAAATGTGAAGCTGTCAACGGCCATCCTAAGCTGAACGCGCCTGCTCTCGTCAGATTGCAGACTGCTACCCAGCTTAGGGCTCAGTAAGTACCGGCATGGGAGACTGGCTGGGAATCCCGGGTGCAGTTGACATTTTGCTCTGTTGCCGCCTTCCGCTCCGATTCCGAAAAAGGATTTATTGATGCTTAAATGCGCAGTATAAAAATCATGAAGCTGTCAATGGCCATCCTAAGCTGGACGCGCCTGCTCTCGTCACATCGCAGACTGCTACCCAGCTTAGGGCCCGGTAAGTACTGGCATGGGAGACTGGCTGGGAATCCCGGGTGCCGTTGACATTTTGCTCTATTGCTGCTTTCCGCTCCGATTCCGAAAAGAATTTATTGATGCTTAAATCCACAGTATACAAGGTGTGAAGCTGTCGACGGCCATCCTAAGCTTAACGCGCCTGCTCTTGTCAGATCGCAGACTGGTACAGATCTTAGGGCCCGGTAGGTACCGGCATGGGACACTGGCTGGGAATCCCGGCTGCCGTTGACATTTTGCACTGTTGCCGCCTTCCGTTTCCAATTCCGAAAAGGATTTATTGATGCTTAAATGCACAGTATAAAGGGCAAGAAGCTGTCAACGGCCATCCTAAGCTGAACGTGCCTGCTCTCGTCAGATCGCAGACTGCTACCCAGCTTAGGGCTCGGAAAGTACCAGCATGGGAGACTGGCTGGGAATCCCAGGTGTCGTTGACATTTTGCTCTGTTGCCGCCTTACGCTCCGATTCCGAAAAGGATTTATTGATGCTTAAATCCACAGTATACAGGGTGTGAAGATGTCTACGGCCATCCTAAGCTGAATGCGCCTGTTCTCGTCAGATCGCAGACTGCTTCCCAGCTTCGGGCCTGGTAAGTACCAGCATGGGAGACTGGCTGGGAATCCCGGGTGCAGTTGACATTTTGCTCTGCTCCGATTCCGAAAATTATTTATTGATGCTTAAATCCACAGTATACAAAGTGTGAAGCTGTCAACGGCCATCCTAAGCTGAACGCGCCTGCTCTCGTCAGATCGCAGACTGCTACCCAGCTTAGGGCCCGTTAAGTACCAGCATGGGAGACTGGCTGGGAATCCCAGGTGGTGTTCACTTTTTGCTCTGTAGCCGCCTTTCGCTTCGATTCCGAAAATGATTTATTGATGCTTAAATCCACAGTATACAGGGTGTGAAGCCGTCTACGGCTATCCTAAGCTGAATGTGCCTGTTCTTGTCAGATCGCAGACTGCTGCCTGGCAAGTACGGGCATGGGAGACTGGCTGGCAATCCAAGGTGCTATTGACATTTTGCTCTGTTGCCGCCTTCCTCTCCGATTCCGAAAAGGATTTATTGATGCTTAAATGCACAGTATAAAAAGCATGAAGCTGTCAATGGCCATCGTAAGCTGAACGCGCCTGCTCTCGTCAGATCGCAGACTGCTACCCAGCTTAGGGCCCGGTAAGTACTGGCAGGGGAGACTGGCTGGGAATCCCAGGTGCCGTTGACATTTTGCTCTATTGCTGCCTTCCGCTCCGATTCCGAAAATAATTTATTGATGCTTAAATCCACAGTATACAAGGTGTGAAGCTGTCGACGGCCATCCTAAGCTTAACGCGCCAGCTCTCGTCAGATCGCAGACTGGTACAGATCTTAGGGCCCGGTAAGTACCGGCATGGGACACTGGCTGGGAATCCCGGCTGCCGTTGACATTTTGCTCTGTTGCCGCCTTCCGTTCCGATTCTGAAAAGGATTTATTGATGCTTAAATGCACAGTATACAGGGTGTGAAGATGTCTACGGCCATCCTAAGCTGAATGCGCCTGTTCTCGTCAGATCGCAGACTGCTTCCCAGCTTCGGGCCTGGTAAGTACCAGCATGGGAGACTGGCTGGGAATCCCGGGTGCAGTTGACATTTTGCTCTGTTTCTGCTCCGATTCCGAAAATTATTTATTGATGCTTAAATCCACAGTATACAAAGTGTGAAGCTGTCAACGGCCATCCTAAGCTGAACGCGCCTGCTCTTGTCAGATCGCAGACTGCTACCCAGCTTAGGGCCCGTTAAGTACCAGCATGGGAGACTGGCTGGGAATCCCAGGTGTCATTGACATTTTGCTCTGTTGCCGCCTTACGCTCCGATTCCGAAAAGGATTTATTGATGCTTAAATCCACAGTATACAGGGTGTGAAGATGTCTACGGCCATCCTAAGCTGAATGCGCCTGTTCTCGTCAGATCGCAGACTGGTACAGATCTTAGGGCCCGGTAAGTACCGGCATGGGACACTGGCTGGGAATCCCGGCTGCCGTTGACATTTTGCTCTGTTGCCGCCTTCCGTTCCGATTCCGAAAAGGATTTATTGATGCTTAAATGCACAGTATAAAGGGCGAGAAGCTGTCAACGGCCATCCTAAGCTGAACGCGCCTGCTCTCGTCAGATCGCAGACTGCTACCCAGCTTAGGGCCCGGTAAGTACCAGCATGGGAGACTGGCTGGGAATCCTGGCTGCCGTTGACATTTTGCTCTGTTGCCGCCTTCCGTTTCGATTCCGAAAAGGATTTATTGATGCTTAAATGCACAGTATACAAAATGTGAAGCTGTCAACGGCCATCCTAAGCTGAACGCGCCTGCTCTCATCAGATCGCAGACTGCTACCCAGCTTAGGGCCTGGTAAGTACCAGCATGGGAGACTGGCTGGGAATCCCGGGTGCAGTTGACATTTTAATCTGTTGCCGCCTTCCGTTCCGATTCTGAAAAGGATTTATTGATGCTTAAATGCACAGTATACAGGGTGTGAAGATGTCTACGGCCATCCTAAGCTAAATGCGCCTGTTCTCGTCAGATCGCAGACTGCTTCCCAGCTTCGGGCCTGGTAAGTACCAGCATGGGAGACTGGCTGGGAATCCCGGGTGCAGTTGACATTTTGCTCTATTGCTGCCTTCCGCTCCGATTCCGAAAATAATTTATTGCTGCTTAAATCCACAGTATACAAGGTGTGAAGCTGTCGACGGCCATCCTAAGCTTAACGCGCCAGCTCTCGTCAGATCGCAGACTGGTACAGATCTTAGGGCCCGGTAAGTACCGGCATGGGACACTGGCTGGGAATCCCGGCTGCCGTTGACATTTTGCTCTGTTGCCGCCTTCCGTTCCGATTCTGAAAAGGATTTATTGATGCTTAAATGCACAGTATACAGGGTGTGAAGATGTCTACGGCCATCCTAAGCTGAATGCGCCTGTTCTCGTCAGATCGCAGACTGCTTCCCAGCTTCGGGCCTGGTAAGTACCAGCATGGGAGACTGGCTGGGAATCCCGGGTGCAGTTGACATTTTGCTCTGTTTCTGCTCCGATTCCGAAAATTATTTATTGATGCTTAAATCCACAGTATACAAAGTGTGAAGCTGTCAACGGCCATCCTAAGCTGAACGCGCCTGCTCTCGTCAGATCGCAGACTGCTACCCAGCTTAGGGCCCGTTAAGTACCAGCATGGGAGACTGGCTGGGAATCCCAGGTGTCATTGACATTTTGCTCTGTTGCCGCCTTACGCTCCGATTCCGAAAATGATTTATTGATGCTTAAATCCACAGTATACAGGGTGTGAAGATGTCTACGGCCATCCTAAGCTGAATGCGCCTGTTCTCGTCAGATCGCAGACTGGTACAGATCTTAGGGCCCGGTAAGTGCCGGCATGGGACACTGGCTGGGAATCCCGGCTGCCGTTGACATTTTGCTCTGTTGCCACCTTCCGTTCCGATTCCGAAAAGGATTTATTGATGCTTAAATGCACAGTATAAAGGGAGAGAAGCTGTCAACGGCCATCCTAAGCTGAACGCGCCTGCTCTCGTCAGATCGCAGACTGCTACCCAGCTTAGGGCCCGGTAAGTACCAGCATGGGAGACTGGCTGGGAATCCCGGCTGCCGTTGACATTTTGCTCTGTTGCCGCCTTCCGTTTCGATTCCGAAAAGGATTTATTGATGCTTAAATGCACAGTATACAAAATGTGAAGCTGTCAACGGCCATCCTAAGCTGAACGCGCCTGCTCTCATCAGATCGCAGACTGCTACCCAGCTTAGGGCCTGGTAAGTACCAGCATGGGAGACTGGCTGGGAATCCCGGGTGCAGTTGACATTTTAATCTGTTGCCGCCTTCCGTTCCGATTCTGAAAAGGATTTATTGATGCTTAAATGCACAGTATACAGGGTGTGCAGATGTCTACGGCCATCCTAAGCTAAATGCGCCTGTTCTCGTCAGATCGCAGACTGCTACCCAGCTTAGGGCCCGGTAGGTACCAGCATGGGAGACTGGCTGGGAATCCCAGGTGTTGTTGACATTTTGCTCTGTAGCCGCCTTCCGCTCCGATTCCGAAAAGGATTTATTGATGCTTAAATCCACAGTATAGAGGGTGTGAAGCCGTCTACGGCTATCCTAAGCTGAATGTGCCTGTTGTTGTCAGATCGCAGACTGCTGCCCGGCAAGTACGGGCATGGGAGACTGGCTGGCAATCCAAGGTGCTATTGACATTTTGCTCTGTTGCTGCCTTCCTCTCCGATTCCGAAAAGGATTTATTGATGCTTAAATGCACAGTATAAAAAGCATGAAGCTGTCAATGGCTGTTCTAAGCTGAACGCGCCTGCTCTCGTCAGATCGCAGACTGCTACCCAGCTTAGGGCCTGGTAAGTACTGGCATGGGAGACTGGCTGGGAATCCCGGGTGCCGTTGACATTTTGCTCTATTGCTGCCTTCCGCTCCGATTCCAAAAAGAATTTATTGATGCTTAAATCCACAGTATACAAGGTGTGAAGCTGTCGACGGCCATCCTAAGCTTAACGCGCCTGCTCTTGTCAGATTGCAGACTGGTACAGATCTTTGGGCCGGTAAGTACCGGCATGGGACACTGGCTGGGAATCCCGGCTGCCGTTGACATTTTGCTCTGTTGCCGCCTTCCGTTTCCGATTCCGAAAAGGATTTATTGATGCTTAAATCCACAATACACAGGGTGTGAAGCTGTCAACGGCCATCCTAAGCCTGAACGTGCCTGCTCTCCTCAGATCGCAGACTGCTGCCCGGCAGTTACTGGCATGGGAGACTGGCTGGCAATCCAAGGTGCCGTTGACATTTTGCTTTGTTGCCGCCTTCCTCTCCGATTAATAAAAATATTTATTGATGCTTAAATCCACAGTATACAAGGCGTGAAGATGTCAACGGCCATCCTAAGCTGAACGTGCCTGCTCTCGTCAGATCGCAGACTGCTACCCAGCTTAGGGCCCAGTAAGTACCGGCATGGGAGACTGGCTGGGAATCCCGGGTGCAGTTGACATTATGCCCTGTTGCCGCCTTCCGTTCCGATTACGAAAAGGATTTATTGATGCTTAAATGCACAGTATAAAAAGCATGAAGCTGTCAATGGCCATCCTAAGCTGAACGCGCCTGCTCTCGTCAGATCGCAGACTGCTACCCAGCCTAGGGCCCATTAAGTACCGGCATGGGAGACTGGCTGGGAATCCCGGGTGTAGTTGACATTTTGCTCTGTTGCCGCCTTCCGTTCCGATTCCGAAAAGGATTTATTGATGCTTAAATGCACAGTATAAAAATCATGAAGCTGTCAATGGCCATCCTAAGCTGAACGCGCCTGCTCTCGTCAGTTCGCAGACTGCTACCCAGCTTAGGGCCTGGTAAGTACTGGCATGGGACACTGGCTGGGAATCCCGGCTGCCGTTGACATTTTGCTCTGTTGCCGCCTTCCGTTCCGATTCCGAAAAGGATTTATTGATGCCTAAATGCACAGTATAAAGGGCGAGAAGCTGTCAACGGCCATCCTAAGCTGAACGCGCCTGCTCTCGTCAGATTGCAGACTGCTACCCAGCTTAGGGCTCAGTAAGTACCGGCATGGGAGACTGGCTGGGAATCCCGGGTGCAGTTGACATTTTGCTCTGTTGCCGCCTTCCGCTCCGATTCCGAAAAAGGATTTATTGATGCTTAAATGCGCAGTATAAAAATCATGAAGCTGTCAATGGCCATCCTAAGCTGGACGCGCCTGCTCTCGTCACATCGCAGACTGCTACCCAGCTTAGGGCCCGGTAAGTACTGGCATGGGAGACTGGCTGGGAATCCCGGTTGCCGTTGACATTTTGCTCTTATGCTGCCTTCAGTTCCGATTCCGAAAAGGATTTATTGATGCCTAAATGCACAGTATACAAAGTGTGAAGCTGTCAACGGCCATCCTAAGCTGAACGCGCCTGCTCTCGTCAGATCGCATACTGCTACCCAGCTTAGGGCCTGGTAAGTACCAGCATGGGAGACTGGCTGGGAATCCCGGGTGCAGTTGACATTTTAATCTGTTGCTGCCTTCCGCTCCGATTCGGAAAAGGATTTATTGATGCTTAAATGCACAGTATAAAGGGTGTGAAGCTGTCATCGGCCATCCTAAGCTGAACGCGCCTGCTCTCGTCAGATTGCAGACTGCTACCCAGCTTAGGGCCCGGTAAGTACCAGCATGGGAGACTGGCTGGGAATCCCGGGTGCCGTTGACATTTTGCTCTATTGCTGCTTTCTGCTCCGATTCCGAAAAGAATTTATTGATGCTTTAATCCACAGTATACAAGGTGTGAAGCTGTCGACGGCCATCCTAAGCTTAACGCGCCTGCTCTTGTCAGATCGCAGACTGGTACAGATCTTAGGGCCCGGTAAGTACCGGCATGGGACACTGGCTGGGAATCCCGGCTGCCGTTGACATTTTGCTCTGTTGCCGCCTTCCGTTTCCAATTCCGAAAAGGATTTATTGATGCTTAAATGCACAGTATAAAGGGCAAGAAGCTGTCAACGGCCATCCTAAGCTGAACGTGCCTGCTCTCGTCAGATCGCAGACTGCTACCCAGCTTAGGGCTCGGAAAGTACCAGCATGGGAGACTGGCTGGGAATCCCAGGTGTCGTTGACATTTTGCTCTGTTGCCGCCTTACGCTCCGATTCCGAAAAGGATTTATTGATGCTTAAATCCACAGTATACAGGGTGTGAAGATGTCTACGGCCATCCTAAGCTGAATGCGCCTGTTCTCGTCAGATCGCAGACTGCTACCTAGCTTCGGGCCTGGTAAGTACCAGCATGGGAGACTGGCTGGGAATCCCGGGTGGAGTTGACATTTTGCTCTGTTTCTGCTACGAGTCCGAAAATTATTTATTGATACTTAAATCCACAGTATACAAAGTGTGAAGCTGTCAACGGCCATCCTAAGCTGAACGCGCCTGCTCTCGTCAGATCGCAGACTTCTACCCAGCTTAGGGCCTGGTAAGTACCAGCATGGGAGACTGGCTGGGAATCCCGGGTGCAGTTGACATTTTAATCTGTTGCCGCCTTCCGCTCCGATTCGGAAAAGGATTTATTGATGCTTAAATCCACAATACACAGGGTGTGAAGCTGTCAACGGCCATCCTAAGGCTGAACGTGCCTGCTCTCCTCAGATCGCAGACCGCTGCCCGGCAGTTACCGGCATGGGAGACTGACTGGCAATCCAAGGTGCCGTTGACATTTTGCTTTGTTGCCGCCTTCCTCTCCGATTAATAAAAATATTTATTGATGCTTAAATGCACCTGGGAATCCCGGGTGCAGTTGACATTATGCTCTGTTGCCGCCTTCCGTTCCGATTCCGAAAAGGATTTATTGATGCTTAAATGCACAGTATAAAAAGCATTAAGCTGAACGCGCCTGCTCTCGTCAGATCGCAGACTGCTACCCAGCCTAGGGCCCATTAAGTACCGGCATGGGAGACTGGCTGGGAATCCCGGGTGCAGTTGACATTTTGCTCTGTTGCCGCCTTCCGTTCCGATTCCGAAAAGGATTTATTGATGCTTAAATGCACAGTATACAAAGTGTGAAGCTGTCAACGGCCATCCGAAGCTGAACGCGCCTGCTCTCGTCAGATCGCAGACTGCTACCCAGCTTAGGGCCTGGTAAGTACCAGTATGGGAGACTGGCTGGGAATCCCGGGTGCAGTTGACATTTTAATCTGTTGCTGCCTTCCGCTCCGATTCGGAAAAGGATTTATTGATGCTTAAATGCACAGTATAAAGGGCTTGAAGCTGTCAACAGCCATCCTAAGCTGAACGCGCCTGCTCTCGTCAGATCGCAGACTGCTACCCAGCTTAGGGCCCGGTAAGTACTAGCATGGGAGACTGGCTGGGAATCCCCGGTGTTGTTGACATTTAGCTCTGTAGCCGCCTTCCGCTCCGATTCCGAAAATGATTTATTGATGCTTAAATCCACAGTATACAGGGTGTGAAGCTGTCTACGGCTATCCTAAGCTGAATGTGCCTGTTCTTGTCAGATCGCAGACTGCTGCCCGGCAAGTACGGGCATGGGAGACTGGCTGGCAATCCAAGGTGCTATTGACATTTTGCTCTGTTGCCGCCTTCCTCTCCGATTCCGAAAAGGATTTATTGATGCTTAAATGCACAGTATAAAAAGCATGAAGCTGTCAATGGCCATCCTAAGCTGAACGCGCCTGCTCTCGTCAGATCGCAGACTGCTACCCAGCTTAGGGCCCGGTAAGTACTGGCATGGGAGACTGGCTGGGAATCCCGGGTGCGGTTGACATTTTGCTCTATTGCTGCCTTCCGCTCCGATTCCGAAAATAATTTATTGATGCTTAAATCCACAGTATACAAGGTGTGAAGCTGTCGACGGCCATCCTAAGCTTAACGTGCCTGCTCTTGTCAGATCGCAAACTGGTACAGATCTTAGGGCCCGGTAAGTACCGACATGGGACACTGGCTGGGAATCCCGGCTGCCGATGACATTTTGCTCTGTTGCCGCCTTCCGTTTCCGATTCCGAAAAGGATTTATTGATGCTTAAATGCACAGTATAAAGGGCGAGAAGCTGTCAATGGCCATCCTAAGCTGAACGTGCCTGCACTCGTCAGATCGCAGACTGCTATCCAGCTTAGGGCCTGGTAAATACCAGCAGGGGAGACTGGCTGGGAATCCCGGGTGTCGTTGACATTTTGCTCTGTTGCCGCCTTCCGTTCCGATTCCGAAAAGGATTTATTGATGCTTAAATGCACAGTATAAAAATCATGAAGCTGTCAATGGCCATCCTAAGCTGAACGCGCCTGCTCTCGTCAGATCGCAGACTGCTACCCAGCTTAGCGCCTGGTAAGTACTGGCATGGGACACTGGCTGGGAATCTCGGCTGCCGTTGACATTTTGCTCTGTTGCCGCCTTCCGTTCCGATTCCGAAAAGGATTTATTGATGCCTAAATGCACAGTATAAAGGGCAAGAAGCTGTCAACGGCCATCCTAAGCTGAACGCGCCTGCTCTCGTCAGATTGCAGACTGCTACCCAGCTTAGGGCCCAGTAAGTACCGGCATGGGAGACTGGCTGGGAATCCCGGGTGCAGTTGACATTTTGCTCTGTTGCCGCCTTCCGCTCCGATTCCGAAAAAGGATTTATTGATGCTTAAATGCGCAGTATAAAAATCACGAAGCTGTCAATGGACATCCTAAGCTGAACACGCCTGCTCTTGTCACATCGCAGACTGCTAAGCAGCTTAGGGCCCGGTAAGTACTGGCATGGAAGACTGGCTGGGAATCCCGGTTGACATTTTGCTCTTATGCCGCCTTCAGTTCCGATTCCGAAAAGGATTTATTGATGCTTAAATGCACAGTATACAAAGTGTGAAGCTGTCAACGGCCATCCTAAGCTGAACGCGCCTGCTCTCGTCAGATCGCAGACTGCTACCCAGCTTAGGGCCTGGTAAGTACCAGCATGGGAGACTGGCTGGGAATCCCGGGTGCAATTGACATTTTAATCTGTTGCTGCCTTCCGCTCCGATTCGGAAAAGGATTTATTGATGCTTAAATGCACAGTATAAAGGGGGTGAAGCTGTCAACGGCCATCCTAAGCTGAACGCGCCTGCTCTCGTCAGATCGCAGACTGCTACCCAGCTTAGGGCCCGGTAAGTACCAGCATGGGAGACTGGCTGGGAATCCCAGGTGTTGTTGACATTTTGCTCTGTAGCCGCCTTCTGCTCCGATTCCGAAAAGGATTTATTGATGCTTAAATCCACAGTATACAGGGTGTGAAGCCGTCTACGGCTATCCTAAGCTGAATGTGCCTGTTCTTGTCAGATCGCAGACTGCTGCCCGGCAAGTACGGGCATGGGAGACTGGCTGGCAATCCAAGGTGCTATTGACATTTTGCTCTGTTACCGCCTTCCTCTCCGATTCCGAAAAGGATTTATTGATGCTTAAATGCACAGTATAAAAAGCATGAAGCTGTCAATGGCCATCCTCAGCTGAACGCGCCTGCTCTCGTCAGATTGCAGACTGCTACCCAGCTTAGGGCCCGGTAAGTACTGGCATGGGAGACTGGCTGGGAATACCGGTTGCCATTGACATTTTGCTCTATTGCTGCCTTCCGCTCCGATTCCGAAAAGAATTTATTGATGCTTAAATCCACAGTATACAAGGTGTGAAGCTGTCAACGGCCATCCTAAGCTTAACGCGCCTGCTCTCGTCAGATCGCAGACTGGTACAGATCTTAGGGCCCGGTAAGTACCGGCATGGGAGACTGGCTGGGAATCCCGGGTGCAGTTGACATTTTGCTCTGTTGCCGCCTTCCGCTCCGATTCCGAAAAAGGATTTATTGATGCTTAAATGCGCAGTATAAAAATCACGAAGCTGTCAATGGCCATCCTAAGCTGAACACGCCTGCTCTTGTCACATCGCAGACTGCTAAGCAGCTTAGGGCCCGTTAAGTACTGGCATGGGAGACTGGCTGGGAATCCCGGTTGACATTTTGCTCTTATGCCGCCTTCAGTTCCGATCCGAAAAGGATTTATTGATGCTTAAATGCACAGTATACAAAGTGTGAAGCTGTCAACGGCCATCCTAAGCTGAACGCGCCTGCTCTCGTCAGATCGCAGACTGCTACCCAGCTTAGGGCCTGGTAAGTACCAGCATGGGAGACTGGCTGGGAATCCCGGGTGCAGTTGACATTTTAATCTGTTGCTGCCTTCCGCTCCGATTCGGAAAAGGATTTATTGATGCTTAAATGCCCAGTATAAAGGGCGTGAAGCTGTCAACGGCCATCCTAAGCTGAACGCGCCTGCTCTCGTCAGATCGCAGACTGCTACCCAGCTTAGGGCCTGGTAAGTACCAGCATGGGAGACTGGCTGGAAATCCCAGGTGTTGTTGACATTTTGCTCTGTAGCCGCCTTCCGCTCCGATTCCGAAAAGGATTTATTGATGCTTAAATCCACAGTATACAGGGTGTGAAGCCGTCTACGGCTATCCTAAGCTGAATGTGCCTGTTCTTGTCAGATCGCAGACTGCTGCCCGGCAAGTACGGGCATGGGAGACTGGCTGGCAATCCAAGGTGCTATTGACATTTTGCTCTGTTGCCGCCTTCCGTTCCGATTCCGAAAAGGATTTATTGATGCTTAAATGCACAGTATAAAAAGCATGAAGCTGTCAATGGCCGTCCTAAGCTGAACGCGCCTGCTCTCGTCAGATTGCAGACTGCTACCCAGCTTAGGGCCCGGTAAGTACTGGCATGGGAGACTGGCTGGGAATACCGGTTGCCATTGACATTTTGCTCTATTGCTGCCTTCCGCTCCGATTCCGAAAATAATTTATTGATGCTTAAATCCACAGTATACAAGGTGTGAAGCTGTCAACGGCCATCCTAAGCTTAACGCGCCTGCTCTCGTCAGATCGCAGACTGGTACAGATCTTAGGGCCCGGTAAGTACCGGCATGGGACACTGGCTGGAAATCCCGGCTGCCGTTGACATTTTGCTCTGTTGCCGCCTTCCGTTCCGATTCCGAAAAGGATTTATTGATGCTTAAATGCACAGTATACAAAGTGTGAACCTGTCAACGGCCATTCTAAGCTGAATGCGCCTGCTTTCGTCAGATCGCAGACTGATACCCAGCTTAGGGCCTGGTAAGTACCAGCATGGGAGACTGGCTGGGAATCCCGGGTGCAGTTGACATTTTAATCTGTTGCCGCCTTCCGCTCCGATTCGGAAAAGGATTTATTGATGCTTAAATGCACAGTATAAAAAGCATGAAGCTGTCAATGGCCATCCTAAGCTGAATATGCCTGTTCTTGTCAGATCGCAGACTGCTGCCCGGCAAGTACGGGCATGGGAGACTGGCTGGCAATCCAAGGTGCTATTGACATTTTGCTCTGTTGCCGCCTTCCTCTCCGATTCCGAAAAGGATTTATTCATGCTTAAATGCACAGTATAAAAAGCATGAAGCTGTCAATGGCTGTCCTAAGCTGAACGTGCCTGCTCTCGTCAGATCGCAGACTGCTACCCAGCTTAGGGCCCGGTAAGTACTGGCATGGGAGACTGGCTGGGAATCCCGGGTGCGGTTGACATTTTGCTCTATTGCTGCCTTCCGCTCCGATTCCGAAAATAATTTATTGATGCTTAAATCCACAGTATACAAGGTGTGAAGCTGTCGACGGCCATCCTAAGCTTAACGCGCCTGCTCTTGTCAGATCGCAGACTGGTACAGATCTTAGGGCCCGGTAAGTACCGACATGGGACACTGGCTGGGAATCCCGGCTGCCGATGACATTTTGCTCTGTTGCCGCCTTCCGTTTCCGATTCCGAAAAGGATTTATTGATGCTTAAATGCACAGTATAAAGGGCGAGAAGCTGTCAATGGCCATCCTAAGCTGAACGTGCCTGCACTCGTCGGATCGCAGACTGCTATCCAGCTTAGGGCCTGGTAAGTACCAGCAGGGGAGACTGGCTGGGAATCCCGGGTGTCGTTGACATTTTGCTCTGTTGCCGCCTTCCGTTCCGGTTCCGATTCCGAAAAGGATTTATTGATGCTTAAATGCACAGTATAAAAATCATGAAGCTGTCAATGGCCATCCTAAGCTGAACGCGCCTGCTCTCGTCAGATCGCAGACTGCTACCAAGCTTAGGGCCTGGTAAGTTCTGGCATGGGACACTGGCTGGGAATCTCGGCTGCCGTTGACATTTTGCTCTGTTGCCGCCTTCCGTTCCGATTCCGAAAAGGATTTATTGATGCCTAAATGCACAGTATAAAGGGCGAGAAGCTGTCAACGGCCATCCTAAGCTGAACGCGCCTGCTCTCGTCAGATTGCAGACTGCTACCCAGCTTAGGGCCCAGTAAGTACCGGCATGGGAGACTGGCTGGGAATCCCGGGTGCAGTTGACATTTTGCTCTGTTGCCGCCTTCCGCTCCGATTCCGAAAAAGGATTTATTGATGCTTAAATGCGCAGTATAAAAATCACGAAGCTGTCAATGGCCATCCTAAGCTGAACACGCCTGCTCTTGTCACATCGCAGACTGCTAAGCAGCTTAGGGCCCGGTAAGTACTGGTATGGGAGACTGGCTGGGAATCCCGGTTGACATTTTGCTCTAATGCCGCCTTCAGTTCCGATTCCGAAAAGGATTTATTGATGCTTAAATGCACAGTATACAAAGTGTGAATGTGTCAACCGCCATCCTAAGCTGAATGCGCCTGCTCTCGTCAGATCGCAGACTGATACCCAGCTTAGGGCCTGGTAAGTACCAGCATGGGAGACTGGCTGGGAATCCCGGGTGCAGTTGACATTTTAATCTGTTGCCGCCTTCCGCTCCGATTCGGAAAAGGATTTATTGATGCTTAAATGCACAGTATAAAGGGCGTGAAGCTGTCAACGGCCATCCTAAGCTAAACGTGCCTGCTCTCGTCAGATCGCAGACTGCTACCCAGCTTAGGGCCCGGTAGGTACCAGCATGGGAGACTGGCTGGGAATCCCAGGTGTTGTTGACATTTTGCTCTGTAGCCGCCTTCCGCTCCGTTTCCGAAAAGGATTTATTGATGCTTAAATCCACAGTATACAGGGTGTGAAGCCGTCTACAGCTATCCTAAGCTGAATGTGCCTGTTCTTGTCAGATCGCAGACTGCTGCCCGGCAAGTACGGGCATGGGAGACTGGCTGGCAATCCAAGGTGCTATTGACATTTTGCTCTGTTGCCGCCTTCCTCTCCGATTCCGAAAAGGATTTATTGATGCTTAAATGCACAGTATAAAAAGCATGAAGCTGTCAATGGCTGTCCTAAGCTGAACGCGCCTGCTCTCGTCAGATCGCAGACTGCTACCCAGCTTAGGGCCCGGTAAGTACTGGCATGGGAGACTGGCTGGGAATCCCGGGTGCGGTTGACATTTTGCTCTATTGCTGCCTTCCGCTCCGATTCCGAAAATAATTTATTGATGCTTAAATCCACAGTATACAAGGTGTGAAGCATTCTACGGCTATCCTAAGCTGAATGTGCCTGTTCTTGTCAGATCGCAGACTGCTGCCCGGCAAGTACGGGCATGGGAGACTGGCTGGCAATCCAAGGAACTATTGACATTTTGCTCTGTTGCCGCCTTCCTCTCCGATTCCGAAAAGGATTTATTGATGCTTAAATGCACAGTATAAAAAGCATGAAGCTGTCAATGGCCATCCTAAGCTGAACGCGCCTGCTCTCGTCAGATCGCAGACTGCTACCCAGCTTAGGGCCTGGTAAGTACCAGCATGGGAGACTGGCTGGAAATCCCGGGTGCAGTTGACATTTTAATCTGTTGCTGCCTTCCGCTCCGATTCGGAAAAGGATTTATTGATGCTTAAATGCACAGTATAAAGGGCATGAAGCTGTCAACGGCCATCCTAAGCTGAACGCGCCTGCTCTCGTCAGATTGCAGACTGCTACCCAGCTTAGGGCCCGGTAAGTACCAGCATGGGAGACTGGCTGGGAATCCCAGGTGTTGTTGACATTTTGCTCTGTAGCCGCCTTCCTCTCCGATTCCGAAAAGGATTTATTGATGCTTAAATGCACAGTATAAAAAGCATGAAGCTGTCAATGGCCATCCTAAGCTGAACGCGCCTGCTCTCGTCAGATCACAGACTGCTACCCAGCTTAGGGCCCGGTAAGTACCAGCATGGGAGACTGGCTGGGAATCCCGGGTGCCGTTGACATTTTGCTCTATTGCTGCTTTCCGCTCCGATTCCGAAAAGAATTTATTGATGCTTAAATCCACAGTATACAAGGTGTGAAGCTGTCGACGGCCATCCTAAGCTTAACGCGCCTGCTCTTGTCAGATCGCAGACTGGTACAGATCTTAGGGCCCGGTAAGTACCGGCATGGGACACTGGCTGGGAATCCCGGCTGCCGTTGACATTTTGCACTGTTGCCGCCTTCCGTTTCCAATTCCGAAAACGATTTATTGATGCTTAAATGCACAGTATAAAGGGCAAGAAGCTGTCAACGGCCATCCTAAGCTGAACGTGCCTGCTCTCGTCAGATCGCAGACTGCTACCCAGCTTAGGGCCCAGTAAGTACCGGCATGGGAGACTGGCTGGGAATCCCAGGTGTCGTTGACATTTTGCTCTGTTGCCGCCTTACGCTCCGATTCCAAAAAGGATTTATTGATGCTTAAATCCACAGTATACAGGGTGTGGAGATGTCTACGGCCATCCTAAGCTGAATGCGCCTGTTCTCGTCAGATCGCAGACTGCTACCTAGCTTCGGGCCTGGTAAGTACCAGCATGGGAGACTGGCTGGGAATCCCGGGTGGAGTTGACATTTTGCTCTGTTTCTGCTCCGAGTCCGAAAATTATTTATTGATACTTAAATCCACAGTATACAAAGTGTGAAGCTGTCAACGGCCATCCTAAGCTGAACGCGCCTGCTCTCGTCAGATCGCAGACTTCTACCCAGCTTAGGGCCTGGTAAGTACCAGCATGGGAGACTGGCTGGGAATCCCGGGTGCAGTTGACATTTTAATCTGTTGCCGCCTTCCGCTCCGATTCGGAAAAGGATTTATTGATGCTTAAATCCACAATACACAGGGTGTGAAGCTGTCAACGGCCATCCTAAGCCTGAACGTGCCTGCTCTCCTCAGATCGCAGACCGCTGCCCGGCAGTTACCGGCATGGGAGATTGGCTGGCAATCCAAGGTGCCGTTGACATTTTGCTTTGTTGCCGCCTTCCTCTCCGATTAATAAAAATATTTATTGATGCTTAAATGCACCTGGGAATCCCGGGTGCAGTTGACATTATGCTCTGTTGCCGCCTTCCGTTCCGATTCCGAAAAGGATTTATTGATGCTTAAATGCACAGTATAAAAAGCATGAAGCTGTCAATGGCCATCCTAAGCTGAACGCGCCTGCTCTCGTCAGATCGCAGACTGCTACCCAGCCTAGGGCCCATTAAGTACCGGCATGGGAGACTGGCTGGGAATCCCGGGTGCAGTTGACATTTTGCTCTGTTGCCGCCTTCCGTTCCGATTCCGAAAAGGATTTATTGATGCTTAAATGCACAGTATAAAAATCATGAAGCTGTCAATGGCCATCCTAAGCTGAACGTACCTGCTCTCGTCAGATCGCAGACTGCTACCCAGCTTAGGGCCTGGTAAGTACTGGCATGGAACACTGGCTGGGAATCTCGGCTGCCGTTGACATTTTGCTCTGTTGCCGCCTTCCGTTCCGATTCCGAAAAGGATTTATTGATGCCTAAATGCACAGTATAAAGGGCGAGAAGCTGTCAACGGCCATCCTAAGCTGAACGTGCCTGCTCTCGTCAGATTGCAGACTGCTACCCAGCTTAGGGCTCAGTAAGTACCGGCATGGGAGACTGGCTGGGAATCCCGGGTGCAGTTGACATTTTGCTCTGTTGCCGCCTTCCGCTCCGATTCCGAAAAAGGATTTATTGATGCTTAAATGCACAGTATAAAAATCATGAAGCTGTCAATGGCCATCCTAAGCTGAACGCGCCTGCTCTCGTCACATCGCAGACTGCTACCCAGCTTAGGGCCCGGTAAGTACTGGCATGGGAGACTGGCTGGGAATCCCGGTTGCCGTTGACATTTTGCTCTTATGCCGCCTTCAGTTCCGATTCCGAAAAGGATTTATTGATGCTTAAATGCACAGTATACAAAGTGTGAAGCTGTCAACGGCCATCCGAAGCTGAACGCGCCTGCTCTCGTCAGATCGCAGACTGCTACCCAGCTTAGGGCCTGGTAAGTACCAGCATGGGAGACTGGCTGGGAATCCCGGGTGCAGTTGACATTTTGCTCTGTAGCCGCCTTCCGCTCCGATTCGGAAAAGGATTTATTGATGCTTAAATGCACAGTATAAAGGGCGTGAAGCTGTCAACTGCCATCCTAAGCTGAACGCGCCTGCTCTCGTCAGATCGCAGACTGCTACCCAGCTTAGGGCCCGGTAAGTACTAGCATGGGAGACTGGCTGGGAATCCCAGGTGTTGTTGACATTTTGCTCTGTAGCCGCCTTCCGCTCCGATTCCGAAAAGGATTTATTGATGCTTAAATCCACAGTATACAGGGTGTGAAGCCGTCTACAGCTATCCTAAGCTGAATGTGCCTGTTCTTGTCAGATCGCAGACTGCTGCCCGGCAAGTACGGGCATGGGAGACTGGCTGGCAATCCAAGGTGCTATTGACATTTTGCTCTGTTGCCGCCTTCCTCTCCGATTCCGAAAAGGATTTATTGATGCTTAAATGCACAGTATAAAAAGCATGAAGCTGTCAATGGCCATCCTAAGCTGAACACGCCTGCTCTCGTCAGATCGCAGACTGCTACCCAGCTTAGGGCCCGGTAAGTACCAGCATGGGAGACTGGCTGGGAATCCCGGGTGCCGTTGACATTTTGCTCGATTGCTGCTTTCCGCTCCGATTCCGAAAAGGATTTATTGATGCTTAAATCCACAGTATACAGGGTGTGAAGATGTCTACGGCCATCCTAAGCTGAATGCGCCTGTTCTTGTCAGATCGCAGACTGGTACAGATCTTAGGGCCCGGTAAGTACCGGCATGGGACACTGGCTGGGAATCCCGGCTGCCGTTGACATTTTGCTCTGTTGCCGCCTTCCGTTCCGATTACGAAAAGGATTTATTGATGCTTAAATGCACAGTATAAAGGGCGAGAAGCTGTCAACGGCTATCCTAAGCTGAACGCGCCTGCTCTCGTCAGATCGCAGACTGCTACCCAGCCTAGGGCCCGGTAAGTACCAGCATGGGAGACTGGCTGGGAATCCCGGCTGCCGTTGACATTTTGCTCTGTTGCCGCCTTCCGTTTCGATTCCGAAAAGGATTTATTGATGCTTAAATGCACAGTATACAAAATGTGAAGCTGTCAACGGCCATCCTAAGCTGAACGCGCCTGCTCTCATCAGATCGCAGACTGCTACCCAGCTTAGGGCCTGGTAAGTACCAGCATGGGAGACTGGCTGGGAATCCCGGGTGCAGTTGACATTTTAATCTGTTGCCGCCTTCCGTTCCGATTCTGAAAAGGATTTATTGATGCTTAAATGCACAGTATACAGGGTGTGAAGATGTCTACGGCCATCCTAAGCTAAATGCGCCTGTTCTCGTCAGATCGCAGACTGGTACAGATCTTAGGGCCCGGTAAGTACCGGCATGGGACACTGGCTGGGAATCACGGCTGCCGTTGACATTTTGCTCTGTTGCCGCCTTCCGAAAAGGATTTATTGATGCTTAAATGCACAGTATAAAGGGCGAGAAGCTGTCAACGGCCATCCTAAGCTGAACGTGCCTGCTCTCGTCAGATCGCAGACTGCTACCCAGCTTAGGGCCCGGTAAGTACCAGAATGGGAGACTGGCTGGGAATCCCAGGTGTCGTTGACATTTTGTTCTGTTGCCGCCTTCCGCTCCGATTCCGAAAAGGATTTATTGATGCTTAAATCCACAGTATACAGGGTGTGAAGATGTCTACGGCCTTCCTAAGCTTAATGCGCCTGTTCTCGTCAGATCGCAGACTGCTACCCAGCTTCGGGCCTGGTAAGTACCAGCATGGGAGACTGGCTGGAATCCCGGCTGCCGTTGACATTTTGCTATGTTTCTGCTCCGATTCCGAAAATTATTTATTGATGCTTAAATCCACAGTATACAAAGTGGGAAGCTGTCAACGGCCATCCTAAATTGAACGCGCCTGCTCTCGTCAGATCGCAGACTGCTACCCAGCTTAGGGCCCGGTAAGTATCAGCATGGGAGACTGGCTGGGAATCCCAGGTGTTGTTGACAATTTGCTCTGTAGCTGCCTTCCGCTTCGATTCCGAAAAGGATTTATTGATGCTTAAATCCACAGTATACAGGGTGTGAAGCCGTCTACGGCTATCCTAAGCTGAATGTGCCTGTTCTTGTCAGATCGCAGACTGCTGCCCGGCAAGTACGGGCATGGGAGACTGGCTGGCAATCCAAGGAACTATTGACATTTTGCTCTGTTGCCGCCTTCCTCTCCGATTCCGAAAAGGATTTATTGATGCTTAAATGCACAGTATAAAAAGCATGAAGCTGTCAATGGCCATCCTAAGCTGAACGCGCCTGCTCTCGTCAGATCGCAGACTGCTACCCAGCTTAGGGCGCGGTAAGTACTGGCATGGGAGACTGGCTGGGAATCCCAGGTGCCGTTGACATTTTGCTCTATTGCTGCCCTCCGCTCCGATTCCGAAAAGAATTTATTGATGCTTAAATCCACAGTATACAAGGTGTGAAGCTGTCGACGGCCATCCTAAGCTTAACGCGCCTGCTCTCGTCAGATCGCAGACTGGTACAGATCTTAGGTCCCGGTAAGTACCGGCATGGGACACTGGCTGGGAATCCCGGCTGCCGTTGACATTTTGCTCTGTTGCCGCCTTACGCTCCGATTCCGAAAAGGATTTATTGATGCTTAAATCCACAGTATACAGGGTGTGAAGATGTCTACGGCCATCCTAAGCTGAATGCGCCTGTTCTCGTCAGATCGCAGACTGCTTCCCAGCTTCGGGCCTGGTAAGTACCAGCATGGGAGACTGGCTGGGAATCCCGGGTGCAGTTGACATTTTGCTCTGTTTCTGCTCCGATTCCGAAAATGATTTATTGATGCTTAAATCCACAGTATACAAAGTGTGAAGCTGTCAACGGCCATCCTAAGCTTAACGCGCCTGCTCTCGTCAGATCGCAGACTGGTACAGATCTCAGGGCCCGGTAGGTACCGGCATGGGACACTGGCTGGGAATCCCGGGTGCAGTTGACATTTTGCTCTGTTGCCGCCTTCCGCTCCGATTCGGAAAATTATTTATTGATGCTTAAATGCACAGTATAAAGGGCATGAAGCTGTCAACAGCCATCCTAAGCTGAACGCGCCTGCTCTCGTCAGATCGCATACTGCTACCCAGCTTAGTCCCGGTAAGTACCAGCATGGGAGACTGGCTGGGAATCCCAGGTGTTGTTGACATTTTGCTCTGTAGCCGCCTTCCGCTCCGATTCCGAAAAGGATTTATTGGTGCTTAAATCCACAGTATACAGGGTGTGAAGCCGTCTACGGCTATCCTAAGCTGAATGTGCCTGTTCTTGTCAGATCGCAGACTGCTGCCCGGCAAGTACGGGCATGGGAGACTGGCTGGCAATCCAAGGTGCTATTGACATTTTGCTCTGTTGCCGCCTTCCTCTCCGATTCCGAAAAGGATTTATTGATGCTTAAATGCACAGTATAAAAAGCACGAAGCTGTCAATGGCCATCCTAAGCTGAACGCGCCTGCACTCGTCCGATCGCAAACTGCTACCCAGCTTAGGGCCCGGTAAGTACTGGCATGGGAGACTGGCTGGGAATCCTGGGTGCTGTTGAAATTTTGCTCTATTGCTGCCTTCCGCTCCGATTCCGAAAAGAATTTATTGATGCTTAAATCCACAGTATACAAGGTGTGAAGCTGTCGACGGCCATCCTAAGCTTAACTCGCCTGCTCTCGTCAGATCGCAGACTGGTACAGATTTTAGGGCCCGGTAAGTACCGGCATGAGACACTGGCTGGGAATCCCGGCTGCCGTTGACATTTTGCTCTGTTGCCGCCTTCCGTTCCGATTCCGAAAAGGATTTATTGATGCTTAAATGCACAGTATAAAGGGCGAGATGCTGTCAACAGCCATCCTAAGCTGAACGCGCCTGGTCTCGTCAGATCGCAGACTGCTACCCAACTTAGGGCCCGGTAAGTACTGGCATGGGAGACTGGCTGGGAATCCCAGGTGCCGTTGACATTTTGCTCTATTGCTGCCCTCCGCTTCGATTCCGAAAATAATTTATTGATGCTTAAATCCACAGTATACAAGGTGTGAAGCTGTCGACGGCCATCCTAAGCTTAACGCGCCTGCTCTCGTCAGATCGCAGACTGGTACAGATCTTAGGGCCCGGTAAGTACCGGCATGGGACACTGGCTGGGAATCCCGGCTGCCGTTGACATTTTGCTCTGTTGCCGCCTTACGCTCCGATTCCGAAAAGGATTTATTGATGCTTAAATCCACAGTATACAGGGTGTGAAGATGTCTACGGCCATCCTAAGCTGAATGCGCCTGTTCTCGTCAGATCGCAGACTGCTTCCCAGCTTCGGGCCTGGTAAGTACCAGCATGGGAGGCTGGCTGGGAATCCCGGGTGCAGTTGACATTTTGCTCTGTTTCTGCTCCGATTCCGAAAATTATTTATTGATGCTTAAATCCACAGTATACAAAGTGTGAAGCTGTCAACGGCCATCCTAAGCTGAACGTGCCTGCTCTCGTCAGATTGCAGACTGCTACCCAGCTTAGGGCCCGTTAAGTACCAGCATGGGAGACTGGCTGGGAATCCCAGGTGGTGTTCACTTTTTGCTCTGTAGCCGCCTTTCGCTTCGATTCCGAAAATGATTTATTGATGCTTAAATCCACAGTATACAGGGTGTGAAACCGTCTACGGCTATCCTAAGCTGAATGTGCCTGTTCTTGTCAGATCGCAGACTGCTGCCTGGCAAGTACGGGCATGGGAGACTGGCTGGCAATCCAAGGTGCTATTGACATTTTGCTCTGTTGCCGCCTTCCTCTCCGATTCCGAAAAGGATTTATTGATGCTTAAATGCACAGTATAAAAAGCATGAAGCTGTCAATGGCCATCGTAAGCTGAACGCGCCTGCTCTCGTCAGATCGCAGACTGCTACCCAGCTTAGGGCCCGGTAAGTACTGGCAGGGGAGACTGGCTGGGAATCCCAGGTGCCGTTGACATTTTGCTCTATTGCTGCCTTCCGCTCCGATTCCGAAAATAATTTATTGATGCTTAAATCCACAGTATACAAGGTGTGAAGCTGTCGACGGCCATCCTAAGCTTAACGCGCCAGCTCTCGTCAGATCGCAGACTGGTACAGATCTTAGGGCCCGGTAAGTACCGGCATGGGACACTGGCTGGGAATCCCGGCTGCCGTTGACATTTTGCTCTGTTGCCGCCTTCCGTTCCGATTCTGAAAAGGATTTATTGATGCTTAAATGCACAGTATACAGGGTGTGAAGATGTCTATGGCCATCCTAAGCTGAATGCGCCTGTTCTCGTCAGATCGCAGACTGCTTCCCAGCTTCGGGCCTGGTAAGTACCAGCATGGGAGACTGGCTGGGAATCCCGGGTGCAGTTGACATTTTGCTCTGTTTCTGCTCCGATTCCGAAAATTATTTATTGATGCTTAAATCCACAGTATACAAAGTGTGAAGCTTTCAACGGCCATCCTAAGCTGAACGCGCCTGCTCTCGTCAGATCGCAGACTGCTACCCAGCTTAGGGCCCGTTAAGTACCAGCATGGGAGACTGGCTGGGAATCCCAGGTGTCATTGACATTTTGCTCTGTTGCCGCCTTACGCTCCGATTCCGAAAAGGATTTATTGATGCTTAAATCCACAGTATACAGGGTGTGAAGATGTCTACGGCCATCCTAAGCTGAATGCGCCTGTTCTCGTCAGATCGCAGACTGGTACAGATCTTAGGGCCCGGTAAGTACCGGCATGGGACACTGGCTGGGAATCCCGGCTGCCGTTGACATTTTGCTCTGTTGCCGCCTTCCGTTCCGATTCCGAAAAGGATTTATTGATGCTTAAATGCACAGTATAAAGGGCGAGAAGCTGTCAACGGCCATCCTAAGCTGAACGCGCCTTCTCTCGTCAGATCGCAGACTGCTACCCAGCTTAGGGCCCAGTAAGTACCAGCATGGGAGACTGGCTGGGAATCCCGGCTGCCGTTGACATTTTGCTCTGTTGCCGCCTTCCGTTTCGATTCCGAAAAGGATTTATTGATGCTTAAATGCACAGTATACAAAATGTGAAGCTGTCAACGGCCATCCTAAGCTGAACGCGCCTGCTCTCATCAGATCGCAGACTGCTACCCAGCTTAGGGCCTGGTAAGTACCAGCATGGGAGACTGGCTGGGAATCCCGGGTGCAGTTGACGTTTTAATCTGTTGCCGCCTTCCGTTCCGATTCTGAAAAGGATTTATTGATGCTTAAATGCACAGTATACAGGGTGTGAAGATGTCTACGGCCATCCTAAGCTAAATGCGCCTGTTCTCGTCAGATCGCAGACTGCTTCCCAGCTTCGGGCCTGGTAAGTACCAGCATGGGAGACTGGCTGGGAATCCCGGGTGCAGTTGACATTTTGCTCTGTTTCTGCTCCGATTCCGAAAATTATTTATTGATGCTTAAATCCACAGTATACAAAGTGTGAAGCTGTCAACGGCCATCCTAAGCTGAACGCGCCTGCTCTCGTCAGATCACAGACTGCTACCCAGCTTAGGGCCCGTTAAGTACCAGCATGGGAGACTGGCTGGGAATCCCAGGTGTCGTTGACATTTTGCTCTGTTGCCGCCTTACGCTCCGATTCCGAAAAGGATTTATTGATGCTTAAATCCACAGTATACAGTATACAGGGTGTGAAGATGTCTACGGCCATCCTAAGCTGAATGCGCCTGTTCTCGTCAGATCGCAGACTGCTACCCAGCTTAGGGCCCGGTAAGTACCAGCATGGGAGACTGGCTGGGAATCCCGGCTGCCGTTGACATTTTGCTCTGTTGCCGCCTTCCGTTCCGATTCCGCAAAGGAATTATTGATGCTTAAATGCACAGTATAAAGGGCGAGAAGCTGTCAACGGCCATCCTAAGCTGAACGCGCCTGCTCTCGTCAGATCGCAGACTGCTACCCAGCTTAGGGCCCGGTAAGTACCAGCATGGGAGACTGGCTGGGAATCCCGGCTGCGGTTGACATTTTGCTCTGTTGCCACCTTCCGTTTCTATTCCGAAAAGGATTTATTGATGCTTAAATGCACAGTATACAAAATGTGAAGCTGTCAACGGCCATCCTAAGCTGAACGCGCCTGCTCTCGTCAGATCGCAGACTGCTACCCAGCTTAGGGCCCGGTAAGTACCAGCATGGGAGACTGGCTGGGAATCCCGGGTGCAGTTGACATTTTGCTCTGTTGCCGCCTTCCGCTCCGATTCGGAAAATTATTTATTGATGCTTAAATGCACAGTATAAAGGGCGTGAAGCTGTCAACGACCATCCTAAGCTGAACGCGCCTGCTTTCGTCAGATCACAGACTGCTACCCAGCTTAGGCCCGGTAAGTACCAGCATGGGAGACTGGCTGGGAATCCCAGGTGTTGTTGACATTTTGCTCTGTAGCCGCCTTCCGCTCCGATTCCGAAAAGGATTTATTGATGCTTAAATCCACAGTATACAGGGTGTGAAGCCGTCTACGGCTATCCTAAGCTGAATGTGCCTGTTCTTGTCAGATCGCAGACTGCTGCCCGGCAAGTACGGGCATGGGAGACTGGCTGGCAATCCAAGGTGCTATTGACATTTTGCTCTGTTGCCGCCTTCCTCTCTGATTCCGAAAAGGATTTATTGATGCTTAAATGCACAGTATAAAAAGCATGAAGCTGTCAATGGCCATCCTAAGCTGAACGCGCCTGCACTCGTCCGATCGCAGACTGCTACCCAGCTTAGGGCCCGGTAAGTACTGGCTTGGGAGACTGGCTGGGAATCCTGGGTGCTGTTGACATTTTGCTCTATTGCTGCCTTCCGCTCCGATTCCGAAAAGAATTTATTGATGCTTAAATCCACAGTATACAAGGTGTGAAGCTGTCGACGGCCATCCTAATCTTAACTCGCCTGCTCTCGTCAGATCGCAGACTGGTACAGATTTTAGGGCCCGGTAAGTACCGGCATGAGACACTGGCTGGGAATCCCGGCTGCCGTTGACATTTTGCTCTGTTGCCGCCTTCCCTTCCGATTCCGAAAAGGATTTATTGATGCTTAAATGCACAGTATAAAGGGCAAGAAGCTGTCAACGACCATCCTAAGCTGAACGCGCCTGCTCTCGTCAGATCGCAGACTGCTACCCAGCTTAGGGCCTGGTAAGTACTGGCATGGGAGACTGGCTGGGAATCCCAGGTGCCGTTGACATTTTGCTCTATTGCTGCCCTCCGCTTCGATTCCGAAAAGAATTTATTGATGCTTAAATCCACAGTATACAAGGTGTGAAGCTGTCGACGGCCATCCTAAGCTTAACGCGCCTGCTCTCGTCAGATCGCAGACTGGTACAGATCTTAGGGCCCGGTAAGTACCGGCATGGGACACTGGCTGGGAATCCCGGCTGCCGTTGACATTTTGCTCTGTTGCCGCCTTACGCTCCGATTCCGAAAAGGATTTATTGATGCTTAAATCCACAGTATACAGGGTGTGAAGATGTCTACGGCCATCCTAAGCTGAATGCGCCTGTTCTCGTCAGATCGCAGACTGGTACAGATCTTAGGGCCCGGTAAGTACCGGCATGGGACACTGGCTGGGAATCCCGGCTGCCGTTGACATTTTGCTCTGTTGCCGCCTTCCGTTCCGTTCCGGTTCCAAAAAGGATTTATTGATGCTTAAATGCACAGTATAAAGGGCGAGAAGCTGTCAACAGCCATCCTTAGCTGTATGCACCTCCTCTCGTCCGATCACAGACTGCTACCCAGCTTAGGGCCCGGTAAGTACCAGCATGGGAGACTGGCTGGGAATCCCGGCTGCCGTTGACATTTTGCTCTGTTGCCGCCTTCCGTTCCGATTCCGAAAAGGATTTATTGATGCTTAAATGCACAGTATACAAAATGTGAAGCTGTCAACGGCCATCCTAAGCTGAACGCGCCTGCTCTCGGCAGATCGCAAACTGCTACCCAGCTTAGGGCCTGGTAAGAACCAGCATGGGAGACTGGCTGGGAATCCCGGGTGCAGTTGACATTTTAATCTGTTGCCGCCTTCCGCTCCGATTCGGAAAAGGATTTATTGATGCTAAAATGCACAGTATAAAGGGCAGGAAGCTGTTAACGGCCATCCTAAGCTGAACGCGCCTGCTCTCGTCAGATCGCAGACTGCTACCCAGGTTAGGGCCCGGTAAGTACCAGCATGGGAGACTGGCTGGGAATCTCAGGTGTTGTTGACATTTTGCTCTGTAGCTCTGTAGACATTTTGCTCCGATTCCGAAAAGGATTTATTGATGCTTAAATCCACAATATACAGGGTGTGAAACCGTCTACGGCTATCCTAAGCTGAATGCGCCTGTTCTTGTCAGATCGCAGACTGCTGCCCGGCAAATACGGGCATGGGAGACTGGCTGGCAATCCAAGGTGCTATTGACATTTTGATCTGTTGCAGCCTTCCTCTCCGATTAAAAAAAATATTTATTGATGCTTAAATCCACAGTATACAAGGCATGAAGATGTCAACGGCCATCCTAAGCTGAACGCGCCTGCTCTCGTCAGATCGCAGACTGCTACCCAGCTTAGGGCCCGGTAAGTACTGGCATGGGAGACTCGCTGGGAATCCCGGCTGCCGTTGACATTTTGCTCTGTTGCCGCCTTCCGTTCCGATTCCGAAAAGGATTTATTGATACCTAAATGCACAGTATAAAGGGCGAGAAGCTGTCAACGGCCAGCCTAAGCTGAACGCGCCTGCTCTCGTCAGATCGCAGACTGCTTCCCAGCTTAGGGCCTGGTAGGTACCAGCATTGGAAACTGGCTGGGAATCCCGGGTGCAGTTGACACTTTAATCTGTTGCCGCCTTCCGCTCCGATTCGGAAAAGGATTTATTGATGCTTAAATGCACAGTATAAAGGGCGTGAAGCTGTCAACGGCCATCCTAAGCTGAACGCGCCTGCCCTCGTCAGATCGCAGACTGCTACCCAGCTTAGGGCCTGGTAAGTACCAGCATGGGAGACTGGCTGGGAATCCCAGGTGTTGTTGACATTTTGCTCTGTAGCCGCCTTCCGCTCCGATTTGGAAAAGGATTTATTGATGCTTAAATCCACAGTATACAAGGTGTGAAGCCGTCTACGGCTATCCTAAGCTGAATGTGCCTGTTCTTGTCAGATCGCAGACTTTTACCCAGCTTAGGGCCCGGTAAGTACCAGCATGGGAGACTGGCTGGGAATCTCAGGTGTTGTTGACATTTTGCTCTGTAGCTCTGTAGACATTTTGCTCCGATTCCGAAAAGGATTTATTGATGCTTAAATCCACAATATACAGGGTGTGAAGCCGTCTACGGCTATCCTAAGCTGAATGTGCCTGTTCTTGTCAGATCGCAGACTGCTGCCCGGCAAGTACGGGCATGGTAGACTGGCTGGCAATCCAAGGTGCTATTGACATTTTGCTCTGTTGCCGCCTTCCTCTCCGATTCCGAAAAGGATTTATTGATGCTTAAATGCACAGTATAAAAAGCAAGAAGCTTTCAATGGCCATCCTAAGCTGAACGCGCCTGCTCTCGTCAGATCGCAGACTGCTTCCCAGCTTCGGGCCTGGTAAGTACCAGCATGGGAGACTGGCTGGGAATCCCGGGTGCAGTTGACATTTTGCTCTGTTTCTGCTCCGATTCCGAAAATTATTTATTGATGCTTAAATCCACAGTACACAAAGTGTGAAGCTGTCAACGGCCATCCTAAGCTGAACGCGCCTGCTCTCGTCAGATCGCAGACTTCTACCCAGCTTAGGGCCTGGTAAGTACCAGCATGGGAGACTGGCTGGGAATCCCGGGTGCAGTTGACATTTTAATCTGTTGCCGCCTTCCGCTCCGATTCGGAAAAGGATTTATTGATGCTTAAATCCACAGTACACAGGGTGTGAAGCTGTCAATGGCCATCCTAAGCCTGAACGTGCCTGCTCTCCTCAGATCACAGACTGCTGCCCGGCAGTTACCGGCATGGGAGACTGGCTGGCAATACAAGGTGCCATTGACATTTTGCTCTGTTGCCGCCTTCCTCTCCGATTAATAAAAATATTTATTGATGCTTAAATCCACAATATACAAAGCATGAAGATGTCAACGGCCATCCTAAGCTGAACGCGCCTGCTCTCGTCAGATCGCAGACCGCTACCCAGCTTAGGGCCCAGTAAGTACCGGCATGGGAGACTGGCTGGGAATCTGGGTGCAGTTGACATTTTGCTCTGTTGCCGCCTTCCGTTCCGATTCCGAAAAGGATTTATTGATGCTTAAATGCACAGTATAAAAAGAATGAAGCTGTCAATGGCCATCCTAAGCTGAACGCACCTGCTCTCGTCAGATTGCAGACTGCTACCCAGCTTAGGGCCCGGTAAGTACTGGCATGGGAGACTGGCTGGGAATACCGGTTGCCATTGACATTTTGCTCTATTGCTGCCTTCCGCTCCGATTCCGAAAATAATTTATTGATGCATAAATCCACAGTATACAAGGTGTGAAGCTGTCAACGGCCATCCTAAGCTTAACGCACCTGCTCTCGTCAGATCGCAGACTGGTACAGATCTTAGGGCCCGGTAAGTACCGGCATGGGACACTGGCTGGGAATCCCGGCTGCCGTTGACATTTTGCTCTGTTGCCGCCTTCCGTTCCGATTCCGAATAGGATTTATTGATGCTTAAATGCACAGTATACAAAGTGTGAACCTGTCAACGGCCATCCTAAGCTGAATGCGCCTGCTCTCGTCAGATCGCAGACTGATACCCAGCTTAGGGCCTGGTAAGTACCAGCATGGGAGACTGGCTGGGAATCCCGGGTGCAGTTGACATTTTAATCTGTTGCCGCCTTCCGCTCCGATTCGGAAAAGGATTTATTGATGCTTAAATGCACAGTATAAAAAGCATGAAGCTGGCAATGGCTGTCCTAAGCTGAACGCGCCTGCTCTCGTCAGATCGCAGACTGCTACCCAGCTTAGGGCCTGGTAAGTACTGGCATGGGAGACTGGCTGGAATCCCGGGTGCCGTTGACATTTTGCTCTATTGCTGCCTTCCGCTCCGATTCCGAAAAGAATTTATTGATGCTTAAATCCACAGTATACAAGGTGTGAAGCTGTCGACGGCCATCCTAAGCTTAACGCGCCTGCTCTTGTCAGATCGCAGACTGGTACAGATCTTTGGGCCGGTAAGTACCGGCATGGGACACTGGCTGGGAATCCCGGCTGCCGTTGACATTTTGCTCTGTTGCCGCCTTCCGTTTCCGATTCCGAAAAGGATTTATTGATGCTTAAATGCACAGTATAAAGGGCGAGAAGCTGTCAACGGCCATCCTAAGCTGAACGTGCCTGCTCTCGTCAGATCGCAGACTGCTACCCAGCTTAGGGCCCGGTAAGTACCAGCATGGGAGACTGGCTGGGAATCCCAGGTGCAGTTGACCTTTTGCTCAGTTGATTCCTTACGCTCCTTACGCTTACGATTTATTGATGCTTAAATCCACAGTATACAGGGTGTGAAGATGTCTACGGCCATCCTAAGCTGAATGCGCCTGTTCTTGTCAGATCGCAGACTGTTACCCAGCTTAGGGCCTGGTAAGTACCAGCATGGGAGACTGTCTGGGAATCCCGGGTGCAGTTGACACTTTAATCTGTTGCCGCCTTCCGCTCCGATTCGGAAAAGGATTTATTGATGCTTAAATCCACAATACACAGGGTGTGAAGCTGTCAACGGCCATCCTAAGCCTGAACGTGCCTGCTTCTCCTCAGATCGCAGACTGCTGCCCGGCAGTTACCGGCATGGGAGACTGGCTGGCAATCCAAGGTGCCGTTGACATTTTGCTTTGTTGCCGCCTTCCTCTCCGATTAATAAAAATATTTATTGATGCTTAAATCCACAGTATACAAGGCGTGAAGATGTCAACGGCCATCCTAAGCTGAACGCGCCTGCTCTCGTCAGATCGCAGACTGCTACCCAGCTTAGGGCCCAGTAAGTACCGGCATGGGAGACTGGCTGGGAATCCCGGGTGCAGTTGACATTATGCCCTGTTGCCGCCTTCCGTTCCGATTCCGAAAAGGATTTATTGATGCTTAAATGCACAGTATAAAAAGCATGAAGCTGTCAATGGCCATCCTAAGCTGAACGCGCCTGCTCTCGTCAGATCGCAGACTGCTACCCAGCCTAGGGCCCATTAAGTACCGGCATGGGAGACTGGCTGGGAATCCCGGGTGTAGTTGACATTTTGCTCTGTTGCCGCCTTCCGTTCCGATTCCGAAAAGAATTTATTGATGCTTAAATGCACAGTATAAAAATCATGAAGCTGTCAATGGCCATCCTAAGCTGAACGCGCCTGCTCTCGTCAGATCGCAGACTGCTACCCTGCTTAGGGCCTGGTAAGTACTGGCATGGGACACTGGCTGGGAATCCCGGCTGCCGTTGACATTTTGCTCTGTTGCCGCCTTCCGTTTCGATTCCGAAAAGGATTTATTGATGCCTAAATGCACAGTATAAAGGGCGAGAAGCTGTCAACGGCCATCCTAAGCTGAACGCGCCTGCTCTCGTCAGATTGCAGACTGCTACCCAGCTTAGGGCTCAGTAAGTACCGGCATGGGAGACTGGCTGGGAATCCCGGGTGCAGTTGACATTTTGCTCTGTTGCCGCCTTCCGCTCCGATTCCGAAAAAGGATTTATTGATGCTTAAATGCGCAGTATAAAAATCATGAAGCTGTCAATGGCCATCCTAAGCTGAACGCGCCTGCTCTCGTCAGATCGCAGACTGCTACCCAGCTTAGGGCCCGGTAAGTACTGGCATGGGAGACTGGCTGGGAATCCCGGTTGCCGTTGACATTTTGCTCTTATGCCGCCTTCAGTTCCGATTCCGAAAAGGATTTATTGATGCTTAAATGCACAGTATACAAAGTGTGAAGCTGTCAACGGCCATCCTAAGCTGAACGCGCCTGCTCTCGTCAGATCGCAGACTGCTACCCAGCTTAGGGCCTGGTAAGTACCAGCATGGGAGACTGGCTGGGAATCCCGGGTGCAGTTGACATTTTAATCTGTTGCTGCCTTCCGCTCCGATTCGGAAAAGGATTTATTGATGCTTAAATGCACAGTATAAAGGGCGTGAAGCTGTCAACGGCCATCCTAAGCTGAACGCGCCTGCTCTCGTCAGATTGCAGATTGCTACCCAGCTTAGGGCCCGGTAAGTACCAGCATGGGAGACTGGCTGGGAATCCCGGGTGGAGTTGACATTTTGCTCTGTTTCTGCTACGAGTCCGAAAATTATTTATTGATACTTAAATCCACAGTATACAAAGTGTGAAGCTGTCAACAGCCATCCTAAGCTGAACGCGCCTGCTCTCTTCAGATCGCAGACTTCTACCCAGCTTTGGGCCTGGTAAGTACCAGCATGGGAGACTGGCTGGGAATCCCGGGTGCAGTTGACATTTTAATCTGTTGCCGCCTTCCGCTCCGATTCGGAAAAGGATTTATTGATGCTTAAATCCACAATACACAGGGTGTGAAGCTGTCAACGGCCATCCTAAGCCTGAACGTGCCTGCTCTCCTCAGATCGCAGACCGCTGCCCGGCATGGGAGACTGGCTGGCAATCCAAGGTGCCGTTGACACTTTGCTTTGTTGCCGCCTTCCTCTCCGATTAATAAAAATATTTATTGATGCTTAAATGCACCTGGGAATCCCAGGTGCAGTTGACATTATGCTCTGTTGCCGCCTTCCGTTCCGATTCCGAAAAGGATTTATTGATGCTTAAATGCACAGTATAAAAAGCATGAAGCTGTCAATGGCCATCCTAAGCTGAACGCGCCTGCTCTCGTCAGATCGCAGACTGCTTCCCAGCCTAGGGCCCATTAAGTACCGGCATGGGAGACTGGCTGGGAATCCCGGGTGCAGTTGACATTTTGCTCTGTTGCCGCCTTCCGTTCCGATTCCGAAAAGGATTTATTGATGCTTAAATGCACAGTATAAAAATCATGAAGCTGTCAATGGCCATTCTAAGCTGAACGTGCCTGCTCTCGTCAGATCGCAGACTGCTACCCAGCTTAGGGTCTGGTAAGTACTGGCATGGGACACTGGCTGGGAATCTCGGCTGCCGTTGACATTTTGCTCTGTTGCCGCCTTCCGTTCCGATTCCGAAAAGGATTTATTGATGCCTAAATGCACAGTATAAAGGGCGAGAAGCTGTCAACGGCCATCCTAAGCTGAACGCGCCTGCCCTCGTCAGATCGCAGACTGCTACCCAGCTTAGGGCCCGTTAAGTACCAGCATGGGAGACTGGCTGGGAATCCCGGGTGCAGTTGACATTTTGCTCTGTTTCTGCTCCGATTCCGAAAATTATTTATTGATGCTTAAATCCACAGTATACAAAGTGTGAAGCTGTCAACGGCCTTTCTAAGCTGAACGCGCCTGCTCTCGTCAGATCGCAGACTGCTACCCAGCTTAGGGCCTGGTAAGTACCAGCATGGGAGACTGGCTGGGAATCCCAGGTGTTGTTGACATTTTGCTCTGTAGCCGCCTTCTGCTCCGATTTGGAAAAGGATTTATTGATGCTTAAATCCACAGTATACAGGGTGTGAAGCCGTCTACGGCTATCCTAAGCTGAATGTGCCTGTTCTTGTCAGATCGCAGACTTTTACCCAGCTTAGGGCCCGGTAAGTACCAGCATGGGAGACTGGCTGAGAATCTCAGGTGTTGTTGACATTTTGCTCTGTAGCTCTGTAGACATTTTGCTCCGATTCCGAAAAGGATTTATTGATGCTTAAATCCACAATATACAGGGTGTGAAGCCGTCTACGGCTATCCTAAGCTGAATGTGCCTGTTCTTGTCAGATCACAGACTTCTGCCCGGCAGTTACCGGCATGGGAGACTGGCTGGCAATACAAGGTGCCATTGACATTTTGCTCTGTTGCCGCCTTCCTCTCCGATTAATAAAAATATTTATTGATGCTTAAATCCACAATATACAAGGCGTGAAGATGTCAACGGCCATCCTAAGCTGAACGCGCCTGCTCTCGTCAGATCGCAGACCGCTACCCAGCTTAGGGCCCAGTAAGTACCGGCATGGGAGACTGGCTGGGAATCCGGGTGCAGTTGACATTTTGCTCTGTTGCCGCCTTCCGTTCCGATTCCGAAAAGGATTTATTGATGCTTAAATGCACAGTATAAAAAGCATGAAGCTGTCAATGGCCATCTAAAGCTGAACGTGCCTGCTCTCGTCAGATTGCAGACTGCTACCCAGCTTAGGGCCCGGTAAGTACTGGCATGGGAGACTGGCTGGGAATACCGGTTGCCATTGACATTTTGCTCTATTGCTGCCTTCAGCTCCGATTCCGAAAATAATTTATTGATGCTTAAATCCACAGTATACAAGGTGTGAAGCTGTCAACGGCCATCCTAAGCTTAACGCGCCTGCTCTCGTCAGATCGCAGACTGGTACAGATCTTAGGGCCCGGTAAGTACCGGCATGGGACACTGGCTGGGAATCCCGGCTGCCGTTGACATTTTGCTCTGTTGCCGCCTTCCGTTCCGATTCCGAAAAGGATTTTTTGATGCTTAAATGCACAGTATACAAAGTGTGAACCTGTCAACGGCCATCCTAAGCTGAATGCGCCTGCTCTCGTCAGATCGCAGACTGATACCCAGCTTAGGGCCTGGTAAGTACCAGCATGGGAGACTGGCTGGGAATCCCGGGTGCAGTTGACATTTTAATCTGTTGCCGCCTTCCGCTCCGATTCGGAAAAGGATTTATTGATGCTTAAATGCACAGTATAAAGGGCGTGAAGCTGTCAATGGCCATCCTAAGCTGAACGCGCCTGCTCTCGTCAGATCGCAGACTGCTACCCAGCTTAGGGCCCGGTAGGTATCAGCATTTGAGACTGGCTGGAAATCCCAGGTGTTGTTGACATTTTGCTCTGTAGCCGCCTTCCGCTCCGATTCCGAAAAGGATTTATTGATGCTTAAATCCACAGTATACAGGATGTGAAGCCGTCTACGGCTATCCTAAGCTGAATATGCCTGTTCTTGTCAGATCGCAGACTGCTGCCCGGCAAGTACGGGCATGGGAGACTGGCTGGCAATCCAAGGTGCTATTGACATTTTGCTCTGTTGCCGCCTTCCTCTCCGATTCCGAAAAGGATTTATTGATGCTTAAATGCACAGTATAAAAAGCATGAAGCTGTCAATGGCTGTCCTAAGCTGAACGTGCCTGCTCTCGTCAGATCGCAGACTGCTACCCAGCTTAGGGCCCGGTAAGTACTGGCATGGGAGACTTGCTGGGAATCCCGGGTGCGGTTGACAATTTGCTCTATTGCTGCCTTCCGCTCCGATTCCGAAAATAATTTATTGATGCTTAAATCCACAGTATACAAGGTGTGAAGCTGTCGACGGCCATCCTAAGCTTAACGCGCCTGCTCTTGTCAGATCGCAGACTGGTACAGATCTTAGGGCCCGGTAAGTACCGACATGGGACACTGGCTGGGAATCCCGGCTGCCGATGACATTTTGCTCTGTTGCCGCCTTCCGTTTCCGATTCCGAAAAGGATTTCTTGATGCTTAAATGCACAGTATAAAGGGCGAGAAGCTGACAACGGCCATCCTAAGCTGAACGTGCCTGCACTCGTCAGATCGCAGACTGCTATCCAGCTTAGGGCCTGGTAAGTACCAGCAGGGGAGACTGGCTGGGAATCCCGGGTGTCGTTGACATTTTGCTCTGTTGCCGCCTTCCGTTCCGATTCCGAAAAGAATTTATTGATGCTTAAATGCACAGTATAAAAATCATGAAGCTGTCAATGGCCATCCTAAGCTGAACGCGCCTGCTCTCGTCAGATCGCAGACTGCTACCCAGCTTAGGGCCTGGTAAGTACTGGCATGGGACACTGGCTGGGAATCTCGGCTGCCGTTGACATTTTGCTCTGTTGCCGCCTTCCGTTCCGATTCCGAAAAGGATTTATTGATGCCTAAATGCACAGTATAAAGGGCGAGAAGCTGTCAACGGCCATCCTAAGCTGAACGCGCCTGCTCTCGTCAGATTGCATACTGCTACCCAGCTTAGGGCCCAGTAAGTACCGGCATGGGAGACTGGCTGGGAATCCCGGGTGCAGTTGACATTTTGCTCTGTTGCCGCCTTCCGCTCCGATTCCGAAAAAGGATTTATTGATGTTTAAATGCGCAGTATAAAAATCACGAAGCTGTCAATGGCCATCCTAAGCTGAACACGCCTGCTCTTGTCACATCGCAGACTGCTAAGCAGCTTAGGGCCCGGTAAGTACTGGCATGGGAGACTGGCTGGGAATCCCGGTTGACATTTTGCTCTTATGCCGCCTTCAGTTCCGATTCCGAAAAGGATTTATTGATGCTTAAATGCACAGTATACAAAGTGTGAAGCTGTCAACGGCCATCCTAAGCTGAACGCGCCTGCTCTCGTCAGATCGCAGACTGCTACCCAGCTTAGGGCCTGGTAAGTACCAGCATGGGAGACTGGCTGGGAATCCCGGGTGCAGTTGACATTTTAATCTGTTGCTGCCTTCCGCTCCGATTCGGAAAAGGATTTATTGATGCTTAAATGCACAGTATAAAGGGCGTGAAGCTGTCAACGGCCATCCTAAGCTGAACGCGCCTGCTCTCGTCAGATCGCAGACTGCTACCCAGCTTAGGGCCCGGTAAGTACTAGCATGGGAGACTGGCTGGGAATCCCAGGTGTTGTTGACATTTTGCTCTGTAGCCGCCTTCCGCTCTGATTCCGAAAAGGATTTATTGATGCTTAAATCCACAGTATACAGGGTGTGAAGCCGTCTACGGCTATCCTAAGCTGAATGTGCCTGTTCTTGTCAGATCGCAGACTGCTGCCCGGCAAGTACGGGCATGGGAGACTGGCTGGCAATCCAAGGTGCTATTGACATTTTGCTCTGTTGCCGCCTTCCTCTCCGATTCCGAAAAGGATTTATTGATGCTTAAATGCACAGTATAAAAAGCATGAAGCTGTCAATGGCCATCCTACGCTGAACGCGCCTGCTCTCGTCAGATCGCAGACTGCTACCCAGCTTAGGGCCCGGTAAGTACCAGCATGGGAGACTGGCTGGGAATCCCGGGTGCCGTTGACATTTTGCTCTATTGCTGCTTTCCGCTCCGATTCCGAAAAGGATTTATTGATGCTTAAATCCACAGTATACAGGGTGTGAAGATGTCTACGGCCATCCTAAGCTGAATGCGCCTGTTCTCGTCAGATCGCAGACTGGTACAGATCTTAAGGCCCGGTAAGTACCGCCATGGGACACTGGCTGGGAATCCCGGCTGCCGTTGACATTTTGCTCTGTTGCCGCCTTCCGTTCCGATTACGAAAAGGATTTATTGATGCTTAAATGCACAGTATAAAGGGCAAGAAGCTGTCAACGGCCATCCTAAGCTGAACGCGCCTGCTCTCGTCAGATCGCAGACTGCTACCCAGCTTAGGGCCCGGTAAGTACCAGCATGGGAGACTGGCTGGGAATCCCGGCTGCCGTTGACATTTTGCTCTGTTGCCGCCTTCCGTTTCGATTCCGAAAAGGATTTATTGATGCTTAAATGCACAGTATACAAAATTTGAAGCTGTCAACGGCCATCCTAAGCTGAACGCGCCTGCTCTCATCAGATCGCAGACTGCTACCCAGCTTAGGGCCTGGTAAGTACCAGCATGGGAGACTGGCTGGGAATCCCGGGTGCAGTTGACATTTTAATCTGTTGCCGCCTTCCGTTCCGATTCTGAAAAGGATTTATTGATGCTTAAATGCACAGTATACAGGGTGTGAAGATGTCTACGGCCATCCTAAGCTAAATGCGCCTGTTCTCGTCAGATCGCAGACTGGTACAGATCTTAGGGCCCGGTAAGTACCGGCATGGGACACTGGCTGGGAATCCCGGCTGCCGTTGACATTTTGCTCTGTTGCCGCCTTCCGTTCCGATTCCGAAAAGGATTTATTGATGCTTAAATGCACAGTATAAAGGTCGAGAAGCTGTCAACGGCCATCCTAAGCTGAACGCGCCTGCTCTCGTCAGATCGCAGACTGCTACCCAGCTTAGGGCCCGGTAAGTACCAGCTTGGGAGACTGGCTGGGAATCCCGGGTGCAGTTGACATTTTGCTCTGTTGCCGCCTTCCGCTCCGATTCGGAAAATTATTTATTGATGCTTAAATGCACAGTATAAAGGGCGCGAAGCTGTCAACGGCCATCCTAAGCTGAACGCGCCTGCTCTCGTCAGATCGCAGACCGCTACCCAGCCTAGGCCCGGTAAGTACCAGCATGGGAGACTGGCTGGGAATCCCAGGTGTTGTTGACATTTTGCTCTGTAGCCGCCTTCCGCTCCGATTCCGAAAAGGATTTATTGATGCTTAAATCCACAGTATACAGGGTGTGAAGCCGTCTACGGCTATCCTAAGCTGAATGTGCCTGTTCTTGTCAGATCGCAGACTGCTGCCCGGCAAGTACGGGCATGAGAGACTGGCTGGCAATCCAAGGTGCTATTGACATTTTGCTCTGTTGCCGCCTTCCTCTCCGATTCCGAAAAGGATTTATTGATGCTTAAATGCACAGTATAAAAAAGCATTAAGCTGTCAATGGCCATCCTAAGCTGAACGTGCCTGCACTTGTCCGATCGCAGACTGCTACACAGTTTAGGGCCCGGTAAGTACTGGCATGGGAGACTGGCTGGGAATCCCGGGTGCTGTTGACATTTTGCTCTATTGCTGCCTTCCGCTCCGATTCCGAAAAGAATTTATTGATGCTTAAATCCATAGTATACAAGGTGTGAAGCTGTCGACGGCCATCCTAAGCTTAACGCGCCTGCTCTCGTCAGATCGCAGACTGGTACAGATCTTAGGGCCCGGTAAGTACCGGCATGAGACACTGGCTGGGAATCCCGGCTGCCGTTGACATTTTGCTCTGTTGCCGCCTTCCGTTCCGATTCCGAAAAGGATTTATTGATGCTTAAATGCACAGTATAAAGGGCGAGAAGCTGTCAACGGCCATCCTAAGCTGAACGTGCCTGCTCTCGTCAGATCGCAGACTGCTACCCAGCTTAGGGCCCGGTAAGTACCAGAATGGGAGACTGGCTGGGAATCCCAGGTGTCGTTGACATTTTGTTCTGTTGCCGCCTTCCGCTCCGATTCCGAAAAGGATTTATTGATGCTTAAATCCACAGTATACAGGGTGTGAAGATGTCTACGGCCTTCCTAAGCTGAATGCGCCTGTTCTCGTCAGATCGCAGACTGCTACCCAACTTCGGGCCTGGTAAGTACCAGCATGGGAGACTGGCTGGAATCCCGGCTGCCGTTGACATTTTGCTATGTTTCTGCTCCGATTCCGAAAATTATTTATTGATGCTTAAATCCACAGTATACAAAGTGGGAAGCTGTCAACGGCCATCCTAAGCTTAACGCGCCTGCTCTCGTCAGATCGCAGACTGGTACAGATCTTAGGGCCCGGTAAGTACCGGCATGGGACACTGGCTGGGAATCCCGGCTGCCGTTGACATTTTGCTCTGTTGCCGCCTTACGCTCCGATTCCGAAAAGGATTTATTGATGCTTAAATCCACAGTATACAGGGTGTGAAGATGTCTACGGCCATCCTAAGCTGAATGCGCCTGTTCTCGTCAGATCGCAGACTGGTACAGATCTTAGGGCCCGGTAAGTACCGGCATGGGACACTGGCTGGGAATCCCGGCTGCCGTTGACATTTTGCTCTGTTGCCGCCTTCCGTTCCGTTCCGATTCCGAAAAGGATTTATTGATGCTTAAATGCACAGTATAAAGGGCAAGAAGCTGTCAACAGCCATCCTTAGCTGTATGCGCCTCCTCTCGTCCGATCGCAGACTGCTACCCAGCTTAGGGCCCGGTAAGTACCAGCATGGGAGACTGGCTGGGAATCCCGGCTGCCGTTGACATTTTGCTCTGTTGCCGCCTTCCGTTCCGATTCCGAAAAGGATTTATTGATGCTTAAATGCACAGTATACAAAATGTGAAGCTGTCAACGGCCATCCTAAGCTGAACGCGCCTGCTCTCGGCAGATCGCATACTGCTACCCAGCTTAGGGCCTGGTAAGAACCAGCATGGGAGACTGGCTGGGAATCCCGGGTGCAGTTGACATTTTAATCTGTTGCCGCCTTCCGCTCCGATTCCGAAAAGGATTTATTGATGCTTAAATCCACAATATACAGGGTGTGAAACCGTCTACGGCTATCCTAAGCTGAATGCGCCTGTTCTTGTCAGATCGCAGACTGCTGCCCGGCAAATACGGGCATGGGAGACTGGCTGGCAATTCAAGGTGCTATTGACATTTTGATCTGTTGCAGCCTTCCTCTCCGATTAAAAAAAATATTTATTGATGCTTAAATCCACAGTATACAAGGCATGAAAATGTCAACAGCCATCCTAAGCTGAACGCGCCTGCTCTCGTCAGATCGCAGACTGCTACCCAGCTTAGGGCCCGGTAAGTACTGGCATGGGAGACTGGCTGGGAATCCCGGCTGCCGTTGACATTTTGCTCTGTTGCCGCCTTCCGTTCCGATTCCGAAAAGGATTTATTGATGCCTAAATGCACAGTATAAAGGGCGAGAAGCTGTCAACGGCCATCCTAAGCTGAACGCGCCTGCTCTCGTCAGATCGCAGACTGCTTCCCAGCTTAGGGCCTGGTAGGTACCAGCATTGGAAACTGGCTGGGAATCCCGGGTGCAGTTGACACTTTAATCTGTTGCCGCCTTCCGCTCCGATTCGGAAAAGGATTTATTGATGCTTAAATGCACAGTATAAAGGGCGTGAAGCTGTAAACGGCCATCCTAAGCTGAACGCGCCTGCCCTCGTCAGATCGCAGACTGCTACCCAGCTTAGGGCCCGTTAAGTACCAGCATGGGAGACTGGCTGGGAATCCCGGGTGCAGTTGACATTTTGCTCTGTTTCTGCTCCGATTCCGAAAATTATTTATTGATGCTTAAATCCACAGTATACAAAGTGGGAAGCTGTCAACGGCCATCCTAAGCTGAACGCGCCTGCTCTCGTCAGATCGCAGACTGCTACCCAGCTTAGGGCCCGGTAAGTATCAGCATGGGAGACTGGCTGGGAATCCCAGGTGTTGTTGACAATTTGCTCTGTAGCCGCCTTCCGCTTCGATTCAGAAAAGGATTTATTGATGCTTAAATCCACAGTATACAGGGTGTGAAGCCGTCTACGGCTATCCTAAGCTGAATGTGCCTGTTCTTGTCAGATCGCAGACTGCTGCCCGGCAAGTACGGGCATGGGAGACTGGCTGGCAATCCAAGGAACTATTGACATTTTGCTCTGTTGCCGCCTTCCTCTCCGATTCCGAAAAGGATTTATTGATGCTTAAATGCACAGTATAAAAAGCATGAAGCTGTCAATGGCCATCCTAAGCTGAACGCGCCTGCTCTCGTCAGATCGCAGACTGCTACCCAGCTTAGGGCGCGGTAAGTACTGGCATGGGAGACTGGCTGGGAATCCCAGGTGCCGTTGACATTTTGCTCTATTGCTGCCCTCCGCTCCGATTCCGAAAAGAATTTATTGATGCTTAAATCCACAGTATACAAGGTGTGAAGCTGTCGACGGCCATCCTAAGCTTAACGCGCCTGCTCTCGTCAGATCGCAGACTGGTACAGATCTTAGGTCCCGGTAAGTACCGGCATGGGACACTGGCTGGGAATCCCGGCTGCCGTTGACATTTTGCTCTGTTGCCGCCTTACGCTCCGATTCCGAAAAGGATTTATTGATGCTTAAATCCACAGTATACAGGGTGTGAAGATGTCTACGGCCATCCTAAGCTGAATGCGCCTGTTCTCGTCAGATCGCAGACTGCTTCCCAGCTTCGGGCCTGGTAAGTACCAGCATGGGAGACTGGCTGGGAATCCCGGGTGCAGTTGACAGTTTGCTCTGTTTCTGCTCCGATTCCGAAAATTATTTATTGATGCTTAAATCCACAGTATACAAAGTGTGAAGCTGTCAACGGCCATCCTAAGCTTAACGCGCCTGCTCTCGTCAGATCGCAGACTGGTACAGATCTCAGGGCCCGGTAGGTACCGGCATGGGACACTGGCTGGGAATCCCGGGTGCAGTTGACATTTTGCTCTGTTGCCGCCTTCCGCTCCGATTCGGAAAATTATTTATTGATGCTTAAATGCACAGTATAAAGGGCATGAAGCTGTCAACAGCCATCCTAAGCTGAACGCGCCTGCTCTCGTCAGATCGCAGACTGCTACCTAGCTTAGTCCCGGTAAGTACCAGCATGGGAGACTGGCTGGGAATCCCAGGTGTTGTTGACATTTTGCTCTGTAGCCGCCTTCCGCTGCGATTCCGAAAAGGATTTATTGGTGCTTAAATCCACAGTATACAGGGTGTGAAGCCGTCTACGGCTATCCTAAGCTGAATGTGCCTGTTCTTGTCAGATCGCAGACTGCTGCCCGGCAAGTACGGGCATGGGAGACTGGCTGGCAATCCAAGGTGCTATTGACATTTTGCTCTGTTGCCGCCTTCCTCTCCGATTCCGAAAAGGATTTATTGATGCTTAAATGCACAGTATAAAAAGCATGAAGCTGTCAATGGCCATCCTAAGCTGAACGCGCCTGCACTCGTCCGATCGCAGACTGCGACCCAGCTTAGGGCCCGGTAAGTACTGGCATGGGAGACTGGCTGGGAATCCCGGGTGCTGTTGAAATTTTGCTCTATTGCTGCCTTCCGCTCCGATTCCGAAAAGAATTTATTGATGCTTAAATCCACAGTATACAAGGTGTGAAGCTGTCGACGGCCATCCTAAGCTTAACTCGCCTGCTCTCGTCAGATCGCAGACTGGTACAGATTTTAGGGCCCGGTAAGTACCGGCATGAGACACTGGCTGGAAATCCCGGCTGCCGTTGACATTTTGCTCTGTTGCCGCCTTCCGTTCCGATTCCGAAAAGGATTTATTGATGCTTAAATGCACAGTATAAAGGGCAAGATGCTGTCAACGGCCATCCTAAGCTGAACGCGCCTGGTCTCGTCAGATCGCAGACTGCTACCCAACTTAGGGCCCGGTAAGTACTGGCCTGGGAGACTGGCTGGGAATCCCAGGTGCCGTTGACATTTTGCTCTATTGCTGCCCTCCGCTTCGATTCCGAAAAGAATTTATTGATGCTTAAATCCACAGTATACAAGGTGTGAAGCTGTCGACGGCCATCCTAAGCTTAACGCGCCTGCTCTCGTCAGATCGCAGACTGGTACAGATCTTAGGGCCCGGTAAGTACCGGCATGGGACACTGGCTGGGAATCCCGGCTGCCGTTGACATTTTGCTCTGTTGCCGCCTTCCGTTCCGTTCCGATTCCGAAAAGGATTTATTGATGCTTAAATGCACAGTATAAAGGGCGAGAAGCTGTCAACAGCCATCCTTAGCTGTATGCGCCTCCTCTCGTCCGATCGCAGACTGCTACCCAGCTTAGGGCCCGGTAAGTACCAGCATGGGAGACTGGCTGGGAATCCCGGCTGCTGTTGACATTTTGCTCTGTTGCCGCCTTCCGTTCCGATTCCGAAAAGGATTTATTGATGCTTAAATGCACAGTATACAAAATGTGAAGCTGTCAACGGCCATCCTAAGCTGAACGCGCCTGCTCTCGGCAGATCGCAGACTGCTACCCAGCTTAGGGCCTGGTAAGAACCAGCATGGGAGACTGGCTGGGAATCCCGGGTGCAGTTGACATTTTAATCTGTTGCCGCCTTCCGCTCCGATTCGGAAAAGGATTTATTGATGCTAAAATGCACAGTATAAAGGGCATGAAGCTGTTAACGGCCATCCTAAGCTGAACGCGCCTGCTCTCGTCAGATCGCAGACTGCTACCCAGGTTAGGGCCCGGTAAGTACCAGCATGGGAGACTGGCTGTGAATCTCAGGTGTTGTTGACATTTTGCTCTGTAGCTCTGTAGACATTTTGCTCCGATTCCGAAAAGGATTTATTGATGCTTAAATCCACAATATACAGGGTGTGAAACCGTCTACGGCTATCCTAAGCTGAATGCGCCTGTTCTTGTCAGATCGCAGACTGCTGCCCGGCAAATACGGGCATGGGAGACTGGCTGGCAATCCAAGGTGCTATTGACATTTTGATCTGTTGCAGCCTTCCTCTCCGATTAAAAAAAATATTTATTGATGCTTAAATCCACAGTATACAAGGCATGAAGATGTCAACGGCCATCCTAAGCTGAACGCGCCTGCTCTCGTCAGATCGCAGACTGCTACCCAGCTTAGGGCCCGGTAAGTACTGGCATGGGAGACTGGCTGGGAATCCCGGCTGCCGTTGACATTTTGCTCTGTTGCCGCCTTCCGTTCCGATTCCGAAAAGGAGTTATTGATGCCTAAATGCACAGTATAAAGGGCGAGAAGCTGTCAACGGCCATCCTAAGCTAAACGCGCCTGCTCTCGTCAGATCGCAGACTGCTTCCCAGCTTAGGGCCTGGTAGGTATCAGCGTTGGAAACTGGCTGGGAATCCCGGGTGCAGTTGACACTTTAATCTGTTGCCGCCTTCCGCTCCGATTCGGAAAAGGATTTATTGATGCTTAAATGCACAGTATAAAGGGCGTGAAGCTGTCAACGGCCATCCTAAGCTGAACGCGCCTGCCCTCGTCAGATCGCAGACTGCTACCCAGCTTAGGGCCCGTTAAGTACCAGCATGGGAGACTGGCTGGGAATCCCGGGTGCAGTTGACATTTTGCTCTGTTTCTGCTCCGATTCAGAAAATTATTTATTGATGCTTAAATCCACAGTATACAAAGTGTGAAGCTGTCAACGGCCTTCCTAAGCTGAACGCGCCTGCTCTCGTCAGATCGCAGACTGCTACCCAGCTTAGGGCCTGGTAAGTACCAGCATGGGAGACTGGCTGGGAATCCCAGGTGTTGTTGACATTCTGCTCTGTAGCCGCCTTCCGCTCCGATTTGGAAAAGGATTTATTGATGCTTAAATCCACAGTATACAGGGTGTGAAGCCGTCTACGGCTATCCTAAGCTGAATGTGCCTGTTCTTGTCAGATCGCAGACTTTTACCCAGCTTAGGGCCCAGTAAGTACCAGCATGGGAGACTGGCTGGGAATCTCAGGTGTTGTTGACATTTTGCTCTGTAGCTCTGTAGACATTTTGCTCCGATTCCGAAAAGGATTTATTGATGCTTAAATTCACAATATACAGGGTGTGAAGCCGTCTACGGCTATCCTAAGCTGAATGTGCCTGTTCTTGTCAGATCGCAGACTGCTGCCCGGCAAGTACGGGCATGGTAGACTGGCTGGCAATCCAAGGTGCTATTGACATTTTGCTCTGTTGCCGCCTTCCTCTCCGATTCCGAAAAGGATTTATTGATGCTTAAATGCACAGTATAAAAAGCAAGAAGCTTTCAATGGCCATCCTAAGCTGAACGCGCCTGCTCTCGTCAGATCGCAGACTGCTTCCCAGCTTCGGGCCTGGTAAGTACCAGCATGGGAGACTGGCTGGGAATCCCGGGTGCAGTTGACATTTTGCTCTGTTTCTGCTCCGATTCCGAAAATTATTTATTGATGCTTAAATCCACAGTACACAAAGTGTGAAGCTGTCAACGGCCATCCTAAGCTGAACGCGCCTGCTCTCGTCAGATCGCAGACTTCTACCCAGCTTAGGGCCTGGTAAGTACCAGCATGGGAGACTGGCTGGGAATCCCGGGTGCAGTTGACATTTTAATCTGTTGCCGCCTTCCGCTCCGATTCGGAAAAGGATTTATTGATGCTTAAATCCACAGTACACAGGGTGTGAAGCTGTCAACGGCCATCCTAAGCCTGAACGTGCCTGCTCCCTTCAGATCACAGACTGCTGCCCGGCAGTTACCGGCATGGGAGACTGGCTGGCAATACAAGGTGCCATTGACATTTTGCTCTGTTGCCGCCTTCCTCTCCGATTAATAAAAATATTTATTGATGCTTAAATCCACAATATACAAAGCATGAAGATGTCAACGGCCATCCTAAGCTGAACGCGCCTGCTCTCGTCAGATCGCAGACCGCTACCCAGCTTAGGGCCCAGTAAGTACCGGCATGGGAGACTGGCTGGGAATCTGGGTGCAGTTGACATTTTGCTCTGTTGCCGCCTTCCGTTCCGATTCCGAAAAGGATTTATTGATGCTTAAATGCACAGTATAAAAAGAATGAAGCTGTCAATGGCCATCCTAAGCTGAACGCACCTGCTCTCGTCAGATTGCAGACTGCTACCCAGCTTAGGGCCCGGTAAGTACTGGCATGGGAGACTGGCTGGGAATACCGGTTGCCATTGACATTTTGCTCTATTGCTGCCTTCCGCTCCGATTCCGAAAATAATTTATTGATGCTTAAATCCACAGTATACAAGGTGTGAAGCTGTCAACGGCCATCCTAAGCTTAACGCGCCTGCTCTCGTCAGATCGCAGACTGGTACAGATCTTAGGGCCCGGTAAGTACTGGCATGGGAGACTGGCTGGGAATACCGGTTGCCATTGACATTTTGCTCTGTTGCCGCCTTCCGTTCTGATTCCGAAAAGGATTTATTGATGCTTAAATGCACAGTATACAAAGTGTGAACCTGTCAACGGCCATCCTAAGCTGAACGCGCCTGCTCTCGTCAGATCGCAGACTGATACCCAGCTTAGGGCCTGGTAAGTACCAGCATGGGAGACTGGCTGGGAATCCCGGGTGCAGTTGACATTTTAATCTGTTGCCGCCTTCCGCTCCGATTCGGAAAAGGATTTATTGATGCTTAAATGCACAGTATAAAGGGCGTGAAGCTGTCAACGGCCATCCTAAGCTGAACGCGCCTGCTCTCGTCAGATCGCAGACTGCTACCCAGCTTAGGGCCCGATAGGTACCAGCATGGGAGACTGGCTGGGAATCCCAGGTGTTGTTGACATTTTGCTCTGTAGCCGCCTTCCGCTCCGATTCCGAAAAGGATTTATTGATGCTTAAATCCACAGTATAGAGGGTGTGAAGCCGTCTACGGCTATCCTAAGCTGAATGTGCCTGTTGTTGTCAGATCGCAGACTGCTGCCCGGCAAGTACGGGCATGGGAGACTGGCTGGCAATCCAAGGTGCTATTGACATTTTGCTCTGTTGCTGCCTTCCTCTCCGATTCCGAAAAGAATTTATTGATGCTTAAATGCACAGTATAAAAAGCATGAAGCTGTCAATGGCTGTCCTAAGCTGAACGCGCCTGCTCTCGTCAGATCGCAGACTGCTACCAAGCTTAGGGCCTGGTAAGTACTGGCATGGGAGACTGGCTGGGAATCCCGGGTGCCGTTGACATTTTGCTCTATTGCTGCCTTCCGCTCCGATTCCGAAAATAATTTATTGATGCTTAAATCCACAGTATACAAGGTGTGAAGCTGTCGACGGCCATCCTAAGCTTAACGCGCCTGCTCTTATCAGATCGCAGACTGGTACAGATCTTTGGGCCGGTAAGTACCGGCATGGGACACTGGCTGGGAATCCCGGCTGCCGTTGACATTTTGCTCTGTTGCCGCCTTCCGTTTCCGATTCCGAAAAGGATTTATTGATGCTTAAATGCACAGTATAAAGTGCGAGAAGCTGTCAACGGCCATCCTAAGCTGAACGTGCCTGCTCTCGTCAGATCGCAGACTGCTACCCAGCTTAGGGCCCGGTAAGTACCAGCATGGGAGACTGGCTGGGAATCCCAGGTGCAGTTGACCTTTTGCTCTGTTGCCTCCTTACGCTTACGATTTATTGATGCTTAAATCCACAGTATACAGGGTGTGAAGATGTCTACGGCCATCCTAAGCTGAATGCGCCTGTTCTTGTCAGATCGCAGACTGTTACCCAGCTTAGGGCCTGGTAAGTACCAGCATGGGAGACTGTCTGGGAATCCCGGGTGCAGTTGACACTTTAATCTGTTGCCGCCTTCCGCTCCGATTCGGAAAAGGATTTATTGATGCTTAAATCCACAATACACAGGGTGTGAAGCTGTCAACGGCCATCCTAAGCCTGAACGTGCCTGCTTCTCCTCAGATCGCAGACTGCTGCCCGGCAGTTACCGGCATGGGAGACTGGCTGGCAATCCAAGGTGCCGTTAAAATTTTGCTTTGTTGCCGCCTTCCTCTCCGATTAATAAAAATATTTATTGATGCTTAAATCCACAGTATACAAGGCGTGAAGATGTCAACGGCCATCCTAAGCTGAACGCGCCTGCTCTCGTCAGATCGCAGACTGCTACCCAGCTTAGGGCCCAGTAAGTACTGGCATGGGAGACTGTCTGGGAATCCCGGGTGCAGTTGACATTATGCCCTGTTGCCGCCTTCCGTTCCGATTCCGAAAAGGATTTATTGATGCTTAAATGCACAGTATAAAAAGCATGAAGCTGTCAACGGCCATCCTAAGCTGAACGCGCCTGCTCTCGTCAGATCGCAGACTGCTACCCAGCTTAGGGCCTGGTAAGTACCAGCATGGGAGACTGGCTGGGAATCCCGGGTGCAGTTGACATTTTAATCTGTTGCTGCCTTCCGCTCCGATTCGGAAAAGGATTTATTGATGCTTAAATGCACAGTATAAAGGGCGTGCAGCTGTCAACAGCCATCCTAAGCTGAACGCGCCTGCTCTCGTCAGATTGCAGACTGCTACCCAGCTTAGGGCCCGGTAAGTACCAGCATGGGAGACTGGCTGGGAATCCCGGGTGGAGTTGACATTTTGCTCTGTTTCTGCTACGAGTCCGAAAATTATTTATTGATACTTAAATCCACAGTATACAAAGTGTGAAGCTGTCAACGGCCATCCTAAGCTGAACGCGCCTGCTCTCGTCAGATCGCAGACTTCTACCCAGCTTAGGGCCCTGTAAGTACCAGCATGGGAGACTGGCTGGGAATCCCGGGTGCAGTTGACATTTTAATCTGTTGCCGCCTTCCGCTCCGATTCGGAAAAGGATTTATTGATGCTTAAATCCACAATACACAGGGTGTGAAGCTGTCAACGGCCATCCTAAGCCTGAACGTGCCTGCTCTCCTCAGATCGCAGACCTCTGCCCGGCAGTTACCGGCATGGGAGACTGGCTGGCAATCCAAGGTGCCGTTGACATTTTGCTTTGTTGCCGCCTTCCTCTCCGATTAATAAAAATATTTATTGATGCTTAAATGCACCTGGGAATCCCGGGTGCAGTTGACATTATGCTCTGTTGCCGCCTTCCGTTCCGATTCTGAAAAGGATTTATTGATGCTTAAATGCACAGTATAAAAAGCATGAAGCTGTCAATGGCCATCCTAAGCTGAACGCGCCTGCTCTCGTCAGATCGCAGACTGCTACCCAGCCTAGGGCCCATTAAGTACCGGCATGGGAGACTGGCTGGGAATCCCGGGTGCAGTTGACATTTTGCTCTGTTGCCGCCTTCCGTTACGATTCCGAAAAGGATTTATTGATGCTTAAATGCACAGTATAAAAATCATGAAGCTGTCAATGGCCATCCTAAGCTGAACGTGCCTGCTCTCGTCAGATCGCAGACTGCTACCCAGCTTAGGGCCTGGTAAGTACTGGCATGGGACACTGGCTGGGAATCTCGGCTGCCGTTGACATTTTGCTCTGTTGCCGCCTTCCGTTCCGATTCCGAAAAAGATTTATTGATGCCTAAATGCACAGTATAAAGGGCGAGAAGCTGTCAACGGCCATCCTAAGCTGAACGTGCCTGCTCTCGTCAGATTGCAGACTGCTACCCACCTTAGGGCTCAGTAAGTACCGGCATGGGAGACTGGCTGGGAATCCCGGGTGCAGTTGACATTTTGCTCTGTTGCCGCCTTCCGCTCCGATTCCGAAAAAGGATTTATTGATGCTTAAATGCGCAGTATAAAAATCATGAAGCTGTCAATGGCCATCCTAAGCTGAACGCGCCTGCTCTCGTCACATCGCAGACTGCTACCCAGCTTAGGGCCCGGTAAGTACTGGCATGGGAGACTGGCTGGGAATCCCGGTTGCCGTTGACATTTTGCTCTTATGCCGCCTTCAGTTCCGATTCCGAAAAGGATTTATTGATGCTTAAATGCACAGTATACAAAGTGTGAAGCTGTCAACGGCCATCCGAAGCTGAACGTGCCTGCTCTCGTCAGATCGCAGACTGCTACCCAGCTTAGGGCCTGGTAAGTACCAGCATGGGAGACTGGCTGGGAATCCCGGGTGCAGTTGACATTTTAATTTGTTGCTGCCTTCCGCTCCGATTCGGAAAAGGATTTATTGATGCTTAAATGCACAGTATAAAGGGCGTGAAGCTGTCAACGGCCATCCTAAGCTGAACGCGCCTGCTCTCGTCAGATCGCAGACTGCTACCCAGCTTAGGGCCCGGTAAGTACTAGCATGGGAGACTGGCTGGGAATCCCAGGTGTTGTTGACATTTTGCTCTGTAGCCGCCTTCCGCTCCGATTCCGAAAAGGATTTATTGATGCTTAAATCCACAGTATACAGGGTGTGAAGCCGTCTACGGCTATCCTAAGCTGAATGTGCCTGTTCTTGTCAGATCGCAGACTGCTGCCCGGCAAGTACGGGCATGGGAGACTGGCTGGCAATCCAAGGTGCTACTGACATTTTGCTCTGTTGCCGCCTTCCTCTCCGATTCCGAAAAGGATTTATTGATGCTTAAATGCACAGTATAAAAAGCATGAAGCTGTCAATGGCTGTCCTAAGCTGAACGTGCCTGCTCTCGTCAGATCGCAGACTGCTACCCAGCTTAGGGCCCGGTAAGTACTGGCATGGGAGACTGGCTGGGAATCCCGGGTGCGGTTGACATTTTGCTCTATTGCTGCCTTCCGCTCCGATTCCGAAAAGAATTTATTGATGCTTAAATCCACAGTATACAAGGTGTGAAGCTGTCGACGGCCATCCTAAGCTTAACGCGCCTGCTCTTATCAGATCGCAGACTGGTACAGATCTTTGGGCCGGTAAGTACCGGCATGGGACACTGGCTGGGAATCCCGGCTGCCGTTGACATTTTGCTCTGTTGCCGCCTTCCGTTTCCGATTCCGAAAAGGATTTATTGATGCTTAAATGCACAGTATAAAGGGCGAGAAGCTGTCAACGGCCATCCTAAGCTGAATGTGCCTGCTCTCGTCAGAACGCAGACTGCTACCCAGCTTAGGGCCCGGTAAGTACCAGCATGGGAGACTGGCTGGGAATCCCAGGTGCAGTTGACCTTTTGCTCTGTTGCCGCCTTACGCTCCTTACGCTTACGATTTATTGATGCTTAAATCCACAGTATACAGGGTGTGAAGATGTCTACGGCCATCCTAAGCTGAATGCGCCTGTTCTTGTCAGATCGCAGACTGTTACCCAGCTTAGGGCCTGGTAAGTACCAGCATGGGAGACTGTCTGGGAATCCCGGGTGCAGTTGACACTTTAATCTGTTGCCGCCTTCCGCTCCGATTCGGAAAAGGATTTATTGATGCTTAAATCCACAATACACAGGGTGTGAAGCTGTCAACGGCCATCCTAAGCCTGAACGTGCCTGCTTCTCCTCAGATCGCAGACTGCTGCCCGGCAGTTACCGGCATGGGAGACTGGCTGGCAATCCAAGGTGCCGTTAAAATTTTGCTTTGTTGCCGCCTTCCTCTCCGATTAATAAAAATATTTATTGATGCTTAAATCCACAGTATACAAGGCATGAAGATGTCAACGGCCATCCTAAGCTGAACGCGCCTGCTCTCGTCAGATCGCAGACTGCTACCCAGCTTAGGGCCCAGTAAGTACCGGCATGGGAGACTGGCTGGGAATCCCGGGTGCAGTTGACATTATGCCCTGTTGCCGCCTTCCGTTCCGATTCCGAAAAGGATTTATTGATGCTTAAATGCACAGTATAAAAAGCATGAAGCTGTCAACGGCCATCCTAAGCTGAACGCGCCTGCTCTCGTCAGATCGCAGACTGCTACCCAGCTTAGGACCTGGTAAGTACCAGCATGGGAGACTGGCTGGGAATCCCGGGTGCAGTTGACATTTTAATCTGTTGCTGCCTTCCGCTCCGATTCGGAAAAGGATTTATTGATGCTTAAATGCACAGTATAAAGGGCGTGCTGCTGTCAACGGCCATCCTAAGCTGAACGCGCCTGCTCTCGTCAGATTGCAGACTACTACCCAGCTTAGGGCCCGGTAAGTACCAGCATGGGAGACTGGCTGGGAATCCCGGGTGGAGTTGACATTTTGCTCTGTTTCTGCTACGAGTCCGAAAATTATTTATTGATACTTAAATCCACAGTATACAAAGTGTGAAACTGTCAACGGCCATCCTAAGCTGAACGCGCCTGCTCTCGTCAGATCGCAGACTTCTACCCAGCTTAGGGCCCTGTAAGTACCAGCATGGGAGACTGGCTGGGAATCCCGGGTGCAGTTGACATTTTAATCTGTTGCCGCCTTCCGCTCCGATTCGGAAAAGGATTTATTGATGCTTAAATCCACAAGACACAGGGTGTGAAGCTGTCAACGGCCATCCTAAGCCTGAACGTGCCTGCTCTCCTCAGATCGCAGACCGCTGCCCGGCAGTTACCGGCATGGGAGACTGGCTGGCAATCCAAGGTGCCGTTGACATTTTGCTTTGTTGCCGCCTTCCTCTCCGATTAATAAAAATATTTATTGATGCTTAAATGCACCTGGGAATCCCGGGTGCAGTTGACATTATGCTCTGTTGCCGCCTTCCGTTCCGATTCCGAAAAGGATTTATTGATGCTTAAATGCACAGTATAAAAAGCATGAAGCTGTCAATGGCCATCCTAAGCTGAACGCGCCTGCTCTCGTCAGATCGCAGACTGCTACCCAGCCTAGGGCCCATTAAGTACCGGCATGGGAGACTGGCTGGGAATCCCGGGTGCAGTTGACATTTTGCTCTGTTGCCGCCTTCTGTTCCGATTCCGAAAAGGATTTATTGATGCTTAAATGAACAGTATAAAAATCATGAAGCTGTCAATGGCCATCCTAAGCTGAACGTGCCTGCTCTCGTCAGATCGCAGACTGCTACCCAGCTTAGGGCCTGGTAAGTACTGGCATGGGACACTGGCTGGGAATCTCGGCTGCCGTTGACATTTTGCTCTGTTGCCGCCTTCCGTTCCGATTCCGAAAAGGATTTATTGATGCCTAAATGCACAGAATAAAGGGCAAGAAGCTGTCAACGGCCATCCTAAGCTGAACGTGCCTGCTCTCGTCAGATTGCAGACTGCTACCCAGCTTAGGGCTCAGTAAGTACCGGCATGGGAGACTGGCTGGGAATCCCGGGTGCAGTTGACATTTTGCTCTGTTGCCGCCTTCCGCTCCGATTCCGAAAAAGGATTTATTGATGCTTAAATGCGCAGTATAAAAATCATGAAGCTGTCAATGGCCATCCTAAGCTGAACGCGCCTGCTCTCGTCACATCGCAGACTGCTACCCAGTTTAGGGCCCGGTAAGTACTGGCATGGGAGACTGGCTGGGAATCCCGGTTGCCGTTGACATTTTGCTCTTATGCCGCCTTCAGTTCCGATTCCGAAAAGGATTTATTGATGCTTAAATGCACAGTATACAAAGTGTGAAGCTGTCAACGGCCATCCGAAGCTGAACGCGCCTGCTCTCGTCAGATCGCAGACTGCTACCCAGCTTAGGGCCTGGTAAGTACCAGCATGGGAGACTGGCTGGGAATCCCGGGTGCAGTTGACATTTTAATTTGTTGCTGCCTTCCGCTCCGATTCGGAAAAGGATTTATTGATGCTTAAATGCACAGTATAAAGGGCGTGAAGCTGTCAACGGCCATCCTAAGCTGAACGCGCCTGCTCTCTTCAGTTCGCAGACTGCTACCCAGCTTAGGGCCCGGTAAGTACTAGCATGGGAGACTGGCTGGGAATCCCAGGTGTTGTTGACATTTTGCTCTGTAGCCGCCTTCCGCTCCGATTCCGAAAAGGATTTATTGATGCTTAAATCCACAGTATACAGGGTGTGAAGCCGTCTACGGCTATCCTAAGCTGAATGTGCCTGTTCTTGTCAGATCGCAGACTGCTGCCCGGCAAGTACGGGCATGGGAGACTGGCTGGCAATCCAAGGTGCTATTGACATTTTGCTCTGTTGCCGCCTTCCTCTCCGATTCCGAAAAGGATTTATTGATGCTTAAATGCACAGTATAAAAAGCATGAAGCTGTCAATGGCCATCCTAAGCTGAACGCGCCTGCTCTCGTCAGATCGCAGACTGCTACCCAGCTTAGGACCCGGTAAGTACCAGCATGGGAGACTGGCTGGGAATCCTGGGTGCCGTTGACATTTTGCTCTATTGCTGCTTTCCGCTCCGATTCCGAAAAGAATTTATTGATGCTTAAATCCACAGTATACAAGGTGTGAAGCTGTCGACGGCCATCCTAAGCTTAACGCGCCTGCTCTTGTCAGATCGCAGACTGGTACAGATCTTAGGGCCCGGTAAGTACCGGCATGGGACACTGGCTCGGAATCCCGGCTGCCGTTGACATTTTGCTCTGTTGCCGCCTTCCGTTTCCGATTCCGAAAAGGATTTATTGATGCTTAAATGCACAGTATAAAGGGCAAGAAGCTGTCAACGGCCATCCTAAGCTGAACGTGCCTGCTCTCATCCGATCGCAGACTGCTACCCAGCTTAGGGCTCGGAAAGTACCAGCATGGGAGACTGGCTGGGAATCCCAGGTGTCGTTGACATTTTGCTCTGTTGCCGCCTTACGCTCCGATTCCGAAAAGGATTTATTGATGCTTAAATCCACAGTATACAGGGTGTGAAGATGTCTACGGCCATCCTAAGCTGAATGCGCCTGTTCTCGTCAGATCGCAGACTGCTACCCAGCTTCAGGCCTGGTAAGTACCAGCATGGGAGACTGGCTGGGAATCCCGGGTGGAGTTGACATTTTGCTCTGTTTCTGCTACGAGTCCGAAAATTATTTATTGATGCTTAAATCCACAGTATACAAAGTGTGAAGCTGTCAACGGCCATCCTAAGCTGAACGCGCCTGCTCTCGTCAGATCGCAGACTTCTACCCAGCTTAGGGCCTGGTAAGTACCAGCATGGGAGACTGGCTGGGAATCCCGGGTGCACTTGACATTTTAATCTGTTGCCGCCTTCCGCTCCGATTCGGAAAAGGATTTATTGATGCTTAAATCCACAACACACAGGGTGTGAAGCTGTCAACGGCCATCCTAAGCCTGAACGTGCCTGCTCTCCTCAGATCACAGACTGCTGCCCGGCAGTTACCGGCATGGGAGACTGGCTGGCAATACAAGGTGCCATTGACATTTTGCTCTGTTGCCGCCTTCCTCTCCGATTAACAAAAATATTTATTGATGCTTAAATCCACAATATACAAGGCGTGAAGATGTCAACGGCCATCCTAAGCTGAACGCGCCTGCTCTCGTCAGATCGCAGACCGCTACCCAGCTTAGTGCCCAGTAAGTACCGGCATGGGAGACTGGCTGGGAATCCGGGTGCAGTTGACATTTTGCTCTGTTGCCGCCTTCCGTTCCGATTCCGAAAAGGATTTATTGATGCTTAAATGCACAGTATAAAAAGCATGAAGCTGTCAATGGCCATCCTAAGCTGAACGCGCCTGCTCTCGTCAGATTGCAGACTGCTACCCAGCTTAGGGCCCGGTAAGTACTGGCATGGGAGACTGGCTGGGAATACCGGTTGCCATTGACATTTTGCTCTATTGCTGCCTTCCGCTCCGATTCCGAAAAGAATTTATTGATGCTTAAATCCACAGTATACAAGGTGTGAAGCTGTCAACGGCCATCCTAAGCTTAACGCGCCTGCTCTCGTCAGATCGCAGACTGGTACAGATCTTAGGGCCCGGTAAGTACCGGCATGGGACACTGGCTGGGAATCCCGGCTGCCGTTGACATTTTGCTCTGTTGCCGCCTTCCGTTCCGATTCCGAAAAGGATTTATTGATGCTTAAATGCACAGTATAAAAAGCATGAAGCTGTCAATGGCCATCCTAAGCTGAACGCGCCTGCTCTCGTCAGATCGCAGACTGCTACCCAGCTTAGGGCCTGGTAAGTACTGGCATGGGACACTGGCTGGGAATCTCGGCTGCCGTTGACATTTTGCTCTGTTGCCGCCTTCCGTTCCGATTCCGAAAAGGATTTATTGATGCCTAAATGCACAGTATAAAGGGCGAGAAACTGTCAACGGCCATCCTAAGCTGAACGCGCCTGCTCTCGTCAGATTGCAGACTGCTACCCAGCTTAGGGCCCAGTAAGTACCGGCATGGGAGACTGGCTGGGAATCCCGGATGCAGTTGACATTTTGCTCTGTTGCCGCCTTCCTCTCCGATTAATAAAAATATTTATTGATGCTTAAATCCACAGTATACAAGGCGTGAAGATGTCAACGGCCATCCTAAGCTGAACGCGCCTGCTCTCGTCAGATCGCAGACTGCTACCCAGCTTAGGGCCCAGTAAGTACCGGTATGGGAGACTGGCTGGGAATCCCGGGTGCAGTTGACATTATGCCCTGTTGCCGCCTTCCGTTCCGATTCCGAAAAGGATTTATTGATGCTTAAATGCACAGTATAAAAAGCATGAAGCTGTCAACGGCCATCCTAAGCTGAACGCGCCTGCTCTCGTCAGATCGCAGACTGCTACCCAGCTTAGGGCCTGGTAAGTACCAGCATGGGAGACTGGCTGGGAATCCCGGGTGCAGTTGACATTTTAATCTGTTGCTGCCTTCCGCTCCGATTCGGAAAAGGATTTATTGATGCTTAAATGCACAGTATAAAGGGCGTGCAGCTGTCAACGGCCATCCTAAGCTGAACGCGCCTGCTCTCGTCAGATTGCAGACTGCTACCCAGCTTAGGGCCCGGTAAGTACCAGCATGGGAGACTGGCTGGGAATCCCGGGTGGAGTTGACATTTTGCTCTGTTTCTGCTACGAGTCCGAAAATTATTTATTGATACTTAAATCCACAGTATACAAAGTGTGAAGCTGTCAACGGCCATCCTAAGCTGAACGCGCCTGCTCTCGTCAGATTGCAGACTTCTACCCAGCTTAGGGCCCTGTAAGTACCAGCATGGGAGACTGGCTGGGAATCCCGGGTGCAGTTGACATTTTAATCTGTTGCCGCCTTCCGCTCCGATTCGGAAAAGGATTTATTGATGCTTAAATCCACAATACACAGGGTGTGAAGCTGTCAACGGCCATCCTAAGCCTGAACGTGCCTGCTCTCCTCAGATCGCAGACCGCTGCCCGGCAGTTACCGGCATGGGAGACTGGCTGGCAATCCAAGGTGCCGTTGACATTTTGCTTTGTTGCCGCCTTCCTCTCCGATTAATAAAAATATTTATTGATGCTTAAATGCACCTGGGAATCCCGGGTGCAGTTGACATTATGCTCTGTTGCCGCCTTCCGTTCCGATTCCGAAAAGGATTTATTGATGCTTAAATGCACAGTATAAAAAGCATGAAGCTGTCAATGGCCATCCTAAGCTGAACGCGCCTGCTCTCGTCAGATCGCAGACTGCTACCCAGCCTAGGGCCCATTAAGTACCGGCATGGGAGACTGGCTGGGAATCCCGGGTGCAGTTGACATTTTGCTCTGTTGCCGCCTTCCGTTCCGATTCCGAAAAGGATTTATTGATGCTTAAATGCACAGTATAAAAAGCATGAAGCTGTCAATGGCCATCCTAAGCTGAACGCGCCTGCTCTCGTCAGATCGCAGACTGCTACCCAGCTTAGGGCCTGGTAAGTACTGGCATGGGACACTGGCTGGGAATCTCGGCTGCCGTTGACATTTTGCTCTGTTGCCGCCTTCCGTTCCGATTCCGAAAAGGATTTATTGATGCCTAAATGCACAGAATAAAGGGCGAGAAGCTGTCAACGGCCATCCTAAGCTGAACGTGCCTGCTCTCGTCAGATTGCAGACTGCTACCCAGCTTAGGGCTCAGTAAGTACCGGCATGGGAGACTGGCTGGGAATCCCGGGTGCAGTTGACATTTTGCTCTGTTGCCGCCTTCCGCTCCGATTCCGAAAAAGGATTTATTGATGCTTAAATGCGCAGTATAAAAATCATGAAGCTGTCAATGGCCATCCTAAGCTGAACGCGCCTGCTCTCGTCACATCGCAGACTGCTACCCAGTTTAGGGCCCGGTAAGTACTGGCATGGGAGACTGGCTGGGAATCCCGGTTGCCGTTGACATTTTGCTCTTATGCCGCCTTCAGTTCCGATTCCGAAAAGGATTTATTGATGCTTAAATGCACAGTATACAAAGTGTGAAGCTGTCAACGGCCATCCGAAGCTGAACGCGCCTGCTCTCGTCAGATCGCAGACTGCTCCCCAGCTTAGGGCCTGGTAAGTACCAGCATGGGAGACTGGCTGGGAATCCCGGGTGCAGTTGACATTTTAATTTGTTGCTGCCTTCCGCTCCGATTCGGAAAAGGATTTATTGATGCTTAAATGCACAGTATAAAGGGCGTGAAGCTGTCAACGGCCATCCTAAGCTGAACGCGCCTTCTCTCGTCAGTTCGCAGACTGCTACCCAGCTTAGGGCCCGGTAAGTACTAGCATGGGAGACTGGCTGGGAATCCCAGGTGTTGTTGACATTTTGCTCTGTAGCCGCCTTCCGCTCCGATTCCGAAAAGGATTTATTGATGCTTAAATCCACAGTATACAGGGTGTGAAGCCGTCTACGGCTATCCTAAGCTGAATGTGCCTGTTCTTGTCAGATCGCAGACTGCTGCCCGGCAAGTACGGGCATGGGAGACTGACTGGCAATCCAAGGTGCTATTGACATTTTGCTCTGTTGCCGCCTTCCTCTCCGATTCCGAAAAGGATTTATTGATGCTTAAATGCACAGTATAAAAAGCATGAAGCTGTCAATGGCCATCCTAAGCTAAACGCGCCTGCTCTCGTCAGATCGCAGACTGCTACCCAGCTTAGGACCCGGTAAGTACCAGCATGGGAGACTGGCTGGGAATCCTGGGTGCCGTTGACATTTTGCTCTATTGCTGCTTTCCGCTCCGATTCCGAAAAGAATTTATTGATGCTTAAATCCACAGTATACAAGGTGTGAAGCTGTCGACGGCCATCCTAAGCTTAACGCGCCTGCTCTTGTCAGATCGCAGACTGGTACAGATCTTAGGGCCCGGTAAGTACCGGCATGGGACACTGGCTCGGAATCCCGGCTGCCGTTGACATTTTGCTCTGTTGCCGCCTTCCGTTTCCGTTTCCGATTCCGAAAAGGATTTATTGATGCTTAAATGCACAGTATAAAGGGCGAGAAACTGTCAACGGCCATCCTAAGCTGAACGCGCCTGCTCTCGTCAGATTGCAGACTGCTACCCAGCTTAGGGCCCAGTAAGTACCGGCATGGGAGACTGGCTGGGAATCCCGGATGCAGTTGACATTTTGCTCTGTTGCCGCCTTCCGCTCCGATTCCGAAAAAGGATTTATTGATGCTTAAATGCGCAGTATAAAAATCACGAAGCTGTCAATGGCCATCCTAAGCTGAACACGCCTGCTCTTGTCACATCGCAGACTGCTAAGCAGCTTAGGGCCCGGTAAGTACTGGCATGGGAGACTGGCTGGGAATCCCGGTTGACATTTTGCTCTTAAGCCGCCTTCAGTTCCGATTCCGAAAAGGATTTATTGATGCTTAAATGCACAGTATACAAAGTGTGAAGCTGTCAACGGCCATCCTAAGCTGAACGCGCCTGCTCTCGTCAGATCGCAGACTGCTACCCAGCTTAGGGCCTGGTAAGTACCAGCATGGGAGACTGGCTGGGAATCCCGGGTGCAGTTGACATTTTAATCTGTTGCTGCCTTCCGCTCCGATTCGGAAAAGGATTTATTGATGCTTAAATGCACAGTATAAAGGGCGTGAAGCTGTCAACGGCCATCCTAAGCTGAACGCGCCTGCTCTCGTCAGATCGCAGACTGCTACCCAGCTTAGGGCCCGGTAAGTACCAGCGTGGGAGACTGGCTGGGAATCCCAGGTGTTGTTGACATTTTGCTCTGTAGCCGCCTTCCGCTCCGATTCCGAAAAGGATTTATTGATGCTTAAATCCACAGTATACAGGGTGTGAAGCCGTCTACGGCTATCTTAAGCTGAATGTGCCTGTTCTTGTCAGATCGCAGACTGCTGCCCGGCAAGTACGGGCATGGGAGACTGGCTGGCAATCCAAGGTGCTATTGAAATTTTGCTCTGTTACCGCCTTCCTCTCCGATTCCGAAAAGGATTTATTGATGCTTAAATGCACAGTATAAAAAGCATGAAGCTGTCAATGGCCATCCTAAGCTGAACGCGCCTGCTCTCGTCAGATTGCAGACTGCTACCCAGCTTAGGGCCTGGTAAGTACTGGCATGGGAGACTGGCTGGGAATACCGGTTGCCATTGACATTTTGCTCTATTGCTGCCTTCCGCTCCGATTCCGAAAATAATTTATTGATGCTTAAATCCATAGTATACAAGGTGTGAAGCTGTCAACGGCCATCCTAAGCTTAACGCGCCTGCTCTCGTCAGATCGCAGACTGGTACAGATCTTAGGGCCCGGTAAGTACCGGCATGGGACACTGGCTGGGAATCCCGGCTGCCGTTGACATTTTGCTCTGTTGCCGCCTTCCGTTCCGATTCCGAAAAGGATTTATTGATGCTTAAATGCACAGTATACAAAGTGTGAACGTGTCAACGGCCATCCTAAGCTGAATGCGCCTGCTCTCGTCAGATCGCAGACTGATACCCAGCTTAGGGCCTGGTAAGTACCAGCATGGGAGACTGGCTGGGAATCCCGGGTGCAGTTGACATTTTAATCTGTTGCTGCCTTCCGCTCCGATTCGGAAAAGGATTTATTGATGCTTAAATGCACAGTATAATGGGTGTGAAGCTGTCAACGGCCATCCTAAGCTGAACGCGCCTGCTCTCGTCAGATCGCAGACTGCTACCCAGCTTAGGGCCCGGTAGGTACCAGCATGGGAGACTGGCTGGGAATCCCAGGTGTTGTTGACATTTTGCTCTGTAGCCGCCTTCCGCTCCGATTCCGAAAAGGATTTATTGATGCTTAAATCCACAGTATACAGGGTGTGAAGCCGTCTACGGCTATCCTAAGCTGAATGTGCCTGTTCTTGTCAGATCGCAGACTGCTGCCCGGCAAGTACGGGCATGGGAGACTGGCTGGCAATCCAAGGTGCTATTGACATTTTGCTCTGTTGCCGCCTTCCTCTCCGATTCCGAAAAGGATTTATTGATGCTTAAATGCACAGTATAAAAAGCATGAAGCTGTCAATGGCTGTCCTAAGCTGAACGTGCCTGCTCTTGTCAGATCGTAGACTGCTACCCAGCTTAGGGCCCGGTAAGTACTGGCATGGGAGACTGGCTGGGAATCCCGGGTGCGGTTGACATTTTGCTCTATTGCTGCCTTCCGCTCCGATTCCGAAAATAATTTATTGATGCTTAAATCCACAGTATACAAGGTGTGAAGCCGTCTACGGCTATCCTAAGCTGAATGTGCCTGTTCTTGTCAGATCGCAGACTGCTGCCCGGCAAGTACGGGCATGGGAGACTGGCTGGCAATCCAAGGTGCTATTGACATTTTGCTCTGTTGCTGCCTTCCTCTCCGATTCCGAAAAGGATTTATTGATGCTTAAATGCACAGTATAAAAAGCATGAAGCTGTCAATGGCTGTCCTAAGCTGAACGCGCCTGCTCTCGTCAGATCGCAGACTGCTACCCAGCTTAGGGCCTGGTAAGTACTGGCATGGGAGACTGGCTGGGAATCCCGGGTGCCGTTGACATTTTGCTCTATTGCTGCCTTCCGCTCCGATTCCAAAAAGAATTTATTGATGCTTAAATCCACAGTATACAAGGTGTGAAGCTGTCGACGGCCATCCTAAGCTTAACGCGCCTGCTCTTGTCAGATCGCAGACTGGTACAGATCTTTGGGCCCGGTAAGTACCGGCATGGGACACTGGCTGGGAATCCCGGCTGCCGTTGACATTTTGCTCTGTTGCCGCCTTCCGTTTCCGATTCCGAAAAGGATTTATTGATGCTTAAATGCACAGTATAAAGGGCAAGAAGCTGTCAACGGGCATCCTAAGCTGAACGTGCCTGCTCTTGTCAGATCGCAGACTGCTACCCAGCTTAGGGCCCGGTAAGTACCAGCATGGGAGACTGGCTGGGAATCCCAGGTGTCGTTGACCTTTTGCTCTGTTGCCGCCTTACGCTCCGATTCCGAAAAGGATTTATTGATGCTTAAATCCACAGTATACAGGGTGTGAAGATGTCTACGGCCATCCTAAGCTGAATGCGCCTGTTCTCGTCAGATCGCAGACTGCTACCCAGCTTCGGGCCTGGTAAGTACCAGCATGGGAGACTGGCTGGGAATCCTGGGTGCAGTTGACATTTTGCTCTGTTTCTGCTCCGATTCCGAAAATTATTTATTGATGCTTAAATCCACAGTATACAAAGTGTGAAGCTGTCAACGGCCATCCTAAGCTTAACGCGCCTGCTCTCGTCAGATCGCAGACTGGTACAGATCTTAGGGCCCGGTAAGTACCGGCATGGGACACTGGCTGGGAATCCCGGCTGCCGTTGACATTTTGCTCTGTTGCCGCCTTCCGTTCCGGTTCCGATTCCGATTCCGAAAAGGATTTATTGATGCTTAAATGCACAGTATACAAAGTGTGAACCTGTCAACGGCCATCCTAAGCTGAATGCGCCTGTTCTCGTCAGATCGCAGACTGGTACAGATCTTAGGGCCCGGTAAGTACCAGCATGGGAGACTGGCTGGGAATCCCAAGTGTCGTTGACCTTTTGCTCTGTTGCCGCCTTCCGCTCCGATTCCGAAAATAATTTATTGATGCTTAAATCCACAGTATACAAGGTGTGAAGCTGTCGACGGCCATCCTAAGCTTAACGCGCCTGCTCTTGTCAGATCGCAGACTGGTACAGATCTTAGGGCCCGGTAAGTACCGGCATGGGACACTGGCCGGGAATCCCGGCTGCCGATGACATTTTGCTCTGTTGCCGCCTTCCGTTTCCGATTTCGAAAAGGATTTATTGATGCTTAAATGCACAGTATAAAAGGCAAGAAGCTGTCAACGGCCATCCTAAGCTGAACGTGCCTGCTCTCGTCAGATCGCAGACTGCTACCCAGCTTAGGGCCTGGTAAGTACCAGCATGGGAGACTGGCTGGGAATCCCGGGAGTCGTTGACCTTTTGCTCTGTTGCCGCCTTACGCTCCGATTCCGAAAAGGATTTATTGATGCTTAAATCCACAGTATACAGGGTGTGAAGATGTCTACGGCCATCCTAAGCTGAATGCGCCTGTTCTCGTCAGATCGCAGACTGCTACCCAGCTTCGGGCCTGGTAAGTACCAGCATGGGAGACTGGCTGGGAATCCTGGGTGCAGTTGACATTTTGCTCTGTTTCTGCTCCGATTCCGAAAATTATTTATTGATGCTTAAATCCACAGTATACAAAGTGTGAAGCTGTCAACGGCCATCCTAAGCTGAACGCGCCTGCTCTCGTCAGATCGCAGACTGCTACCCAGCTTAGGGCCTGGTAAGTACCAGCATGGGAGACTGGCTGGGAATCCCGGGTGCAGTTGACACTTTAATCTGTTGCCGCCTTCCGCTCCGATTCGGAAAAGGATTTATTGATGCTTAAATCCACAATACACAGGGTGTGAAGCTGTCAACGGCCATCCTAAGCCTGAACATGCCTGCTCTCCTCAGATCGCAGACCGCTGCCCGACAGTTACCGGCATGGGAGAATAGCTGGCAATCCAAGGTGCCGTTGACATTTTGCTTTGTTGCCGCCTTCCTCTCCGATTAATAAAAATATTTATTGATGCTTAAATGCACCTGGGAATCCCGGGTGCAGTTGACATTATGCTCTGTTGCCGCCTTCCGTTCCGATTCCGAAAAGGATTTATTGATGCTTAAATGCACAGTATAAAAATCATGAAGCTGTCAATGGCCATCCTAAGCTGAACGCGCCTGCTCTCGTCAGATCGCAGACTGCTACCCAGCTTAGGGCCTGATAAGTACTGGCATGGGACACTGGCTGGGAATCCCGGCTGCCGTTGACATTTTGCTCTGTTGCCGCCTTCCGTTCCGATTCCGAAAAGGATTTATTGATGCCTAAATGCACAGTATAAAGGGCGAGAAGCTGTCAACGGCCATCCTAAGCTGAACGCGCCTGCTCTCGTCAGATTGCAGACTGCTACCCAGCTTAGGGCCCAGTAAGTACCGGCATGAGAGACTGGCTGGGAATCCCGGGTGCAGTTGACATTTTGCTCTGTTGCCGCCTTCCGCTCCGATTCCGAAAAAGGATTTATTGATGCTTAAATGCGCAGTATAAAAATCATGAAGCTGTCAATGGACATCCTAAGCTGGACGCGCCTGCTCTCGTCACATCGCAGACTGCTACCCAGCTTAGGGCCCGGTAAGTTCTGGCATGGGAGACTGGCTGGGAATCCCGGTTGCCGTTGACATTTTGCTCTTATGCCGCCTTCCGCTCCGATTCCGAAAAGGATTTATTGATGCTTAAATGCACAGTATACAAAGTGTGAAGCTGTCAACGGCCATCCTAAGCTGAACGCGCCTGCTCTTGTCAGATCGCAGACTGCTACCCAGCTTAGGGCCCGGTAAGTACCAGCATGGGAGACTGGCTGGGAATCCCAGGTGTTGTTGACATTTTGCTCTGTAGCCGCCTTCCGCTCCGATTCCGAAAAGGATTTATTGATGCTTAAATCCACAGTATACAGGGTTTGAAGCCGTCTACGGCTATCCTAAGCTGAATGTGCCTGTTCTTGTCAGATCGCAGACTGCTGCCCGGCAAGTACGGGCATGGGAGACTGGCTGGCAATCCAAGGTGCTATTGACATTTTGCTCTGTTGCCGCCTTCCTCTCCGATTCCGAAAAGGATTTATTGATGCTTAAATGCACAGTATAAAAAGCATGAAGCTGTCAATGGCCATCCTAAGCTGAACGCGCCTGCTCTCGTCAGATCGCAGACTGCTACCCAGCTTAGGGCCCGGTAAGTACCAGCATGGGAGACTGGCTGGGAATCCCGGGTGCCGTTGACATTTTGCTCTATTGCTGCTTTCCGCTCCGATTCCGAAAAGAATTTATTGATGCTTAAATCCACAGTATACAAGGTGTGAAGCTGTCAACGGCCATCCTAAGCTTAACGCGCCTGCTCTTGTCAGATCGCAGACTGGTACAGATCTTAGGGCCCGGTAAGTACCGGCATGGGACACTGGCTGGGATTCCCGGCTGCCGTTGACATTTTGCTCTGTTGCCGCCTTCCGTTTCCGATTCCGAAAAGGATTTATTGATGCTTAAATGCACAGTATAAAGGGCAAGAAGCTGTCAACGGCCATCCTAAGCTGAACGTGCCTGCTCTCGTCAGATCGCAGACTGCTACCCAGCTTAGGGCTCGGAAAGTACCAGCATGGGAGACTGGCTGGGAATCCCAGGTGTCGTTGACATTTTGCTCTGTTGCCGCCTTACGCTCCGATTCCGAAAAGGATTTATTGATGCTTAAATCCACAGTATACAGGGTGTGAAGATGTCTACGGCCATCCTAAGCTGAATGCGCCTGTTCTTGTCAGATCGCAGACTGCTACCCAGCTTCGGGCCTGGTAAGTACCAGCATGGGAGACTGGCTGGGAATCCCAGGTGTCGTTGACATTTTGCTCTGTTGCCGCCTTACGCTCCGATTCCGAAAATTATTTATTGATGCTTAAATCCACAGTATACAAAGTGTGAAGCTGTCAACGGCCATCCTAAGCTGAACGCGCCTGCTCTCGTCAGATCGCAGACTTCTACCCAGCTTAGGGCCTGGTAAGTACCAGCATGGGAGACTGGCTGGGAATCCCGGGTGCAGTTGACATTTTAATCTGTTGCCGCCTTCCGCTCCGATTCGGAAAAGGATTTATTGATGCTTAAATCCACAATACACAGGGTGTGAAGCTGTCAACGGCCGTCCTAAGCCTGAACGTGCCTGCTCTCCTCAGATCACAGACTGCTGCCCAGCATTTACCGGCATGGGAGACTGGCTGGCAATACAAGGTGCCATTGACATTTTGCTCTGTTGCCGCCTTCCTCTCCGATTAATAAAAATATTTATTGATGCTTAAATCCACAATATACAAAGCATGAAGATGTCAACGGCCATCCTAAGCTGAACGCGCCTGCTCTCGTCAGATCGCAGACCGCTACCCAGCTTAGGGCCCAGTAAGTACCGGCATGGGAGACTGGCTGGGAATCCGGGTGCAGTTGACATTTTGCTCTGTTGCCGCCTTCCGTTCCGATTCCGAAAAGGATTTATTGATGCTTAAATGCACAGTATAAAAAGCATGAAGCTGTCAATGGCCATCCTAAGCTGAACGCGCCTGCTCTCGTCAGATTGCAGACTGCTACCCAGCTTAGGGCCCGGTAAGTACTGGCATGGGAGACTGGCTGGGAATACCGGTTGCCATTGACATTTTGCTCTATTGCTGCCTTCCGCTCCGATTCCGAAAAGAATTTATTGATGCTTAAATCCACAGTATACAAGGTGTGAAGCTGTCAACGGCCATCCTAAGCTTAACGCGCCTGCTCTCGTCAGATCGCAGACTGGTACAGATCTTAGGGCCCGGTAAGTACCGGCATGGGACACTGGCTGGGAATCCCGGCTGCCGTTGACATTTTGCTCTGTTGCCGCCTTCTGTTCCGATTCCGAAAAGGATTTATTGATGCTTAAATGCACAGTATACAAAGTTTGAACCTGTCTATGGCCATCCTAAGCTGAACGCGCCTGCTCTCGTCAGATCGCAGACTGCTACCCAGCTTAGGGCCCGGTAGGTACCAGCATGGGAGACTGGCTGGGAATCCCAGGTGTTGTTGACATTTTGCTCTGTAGCCGCCTTCCGCTCCAATTCCGAAAAGGATTTATTGATGCTTAAATCCACAGTATACAGGGTGTGAAGCCGTCTACGGCTATCCTAAGCTGAATGTGCCTGTTCTTGTCAGATCGCAGACTGCTGCCCGGCAAGTACGGGCATGGGAGACTGGCAGGCAATCCAAGGTGCTATTGACATTTTGCTCTGTTGCTGCCTTCCTCTCCGATTCCGAAAAGGATTTATTGATGCTTAAATGCACAGTATAAAAACCATGAAGCTGTCAATGGCTGTCCTAAGCTGAACGTGCCTGCTCTCGTCAGATCGCAGACTGCTACCCAGCTTAGGGCCTGGTAAGTACTGGCATGGGAGACTGGCTGGGAAACCCGAGTGCCGTTGACATTTTGCTCTATTGCTGCCTTCCGCTCCGATTCCGAAAAGAATTTATTGATGCTTAAATCCACAGTATACAAGGTGTGAAGCTGTCGACGGCCATCCTAAGCTTAACGCGCCTGCTCTTGTCAGATCGCAGACTGGTACAGATCTTTGGGCCCGGTAAGTACCGGCATGGGACACTGGCTGGGAATCCCGGCTGCCGTTGACATTTTGCTCTGTTGCCGCCTTCCGATTCCGATTCCGATAAGGATTTATTGATGCTTAAATGCACAGTATAAAGGGCGAGAAGCTGTCAACGGCCATCCTAAGCTGAACGTGCCTGCTCTCGTCAGATCGCAGACTGCTACCCAGCTTAGGGCCCGGTAAGTACCAGCATGGGAGACTGGCTGGGAATCCCAGGTGTCGTTGACCTTTTGCTCTGTTGCCGCCTTACGATCCGATTCCGAAAAGGATTTATTGATGCTTAAATCCACAGTATACAGGGTGTGAAGATGTCTACGGCCATCCTAAGCTGAATGCGCCTGTTCTCGTCAGATTGCAGACTGCTACACAGCTTCGGGCCTGGTAAGTACCAGCATGGGAGACTGGCTGGGAATCCCGGGTGCAGTTGACATTTTGCTCTGTTTCTGCTCCGATTCCGAAAATTATTTATTGATGCTTAAATCCACAGTATACAAAGTGTGAAGCTGTCAACGGCCATCCTAAGCTGAACGCGCCTGCTCTCGTCAGATCGCAGACTGCTACCCAGCTTAGGGCCTGGTAAGTACCAGCATGGGAGACTGGCTGGGAATCCCGGGTGCAGTTGACACTTTAATCTGTTGCCGCCTTCAGCTCCGATTCGGAAAAGGATTTATTGATGCTTAAATCCACAATCCACAATCCACAATACACAGGGTGTGAAGCTGTCAACGGCCATCCTAAGCTGAACGTGCCTGCTCTCCTCAGATCACAGACTGCTGCCTGGCAGTTACCGGCATGGGAGACTGGCTGGCAATACAAGGTGCCATTGACATTTTTGCTCTGTTGCCGCCTTCCTCTCCGATTAATAAAAATATTTATTGATGCTTAAATCCACAATATACAAAGCATTTAGATGTCAACGGCCATCGTAAGCTGAACGCGCCTGCTCTCGTCAGATCGCAGACCGCTACCCAGCTTAGGGCCCAGTAAGTACCGGCATGGGAGACTGGCTGGGAATCCGGGTGCAGTTGACATTTTGCTCTGTTGCCGCCTTCCGTTCCGATTCCGAAAAGGATTTATTGATGCTTAAATGCACAGTATAAAAAGCATGAAGCTGTCAATGGCAATCCTAAGCTGAACGCGCCTGCTCTCGTCAGATTGCAGACTGCTACCCAGCTTAGGGCCCGGTAAGTACTGGCATGGGAGACTGGCTGGGAATACCGGTTGCCATTGACATTTTGCTCTATTGCTGCCTTCCGCTCCGATTCCGAAAAGAATTTATTGATGCTTAAATCCACAGTATACAAGGTGTGAAGCTGTCAACGGCCATCCTAAGCTTAACGCGCCTGCTCTCGTCAGATCGCAGACTGGTACAGATCTTAGGGCCCGGAAAGTACCGGCATGGGACACTGGCTGGGAATCCCGGCTGCCGTTGACATTTTGCTCTGTTGCCGCCTTCCGTTCCGATTCCGAAAAGGATTTATTGATGCTTAAATGCACAGTATACAAAGTTTGAACCTGTCTATGGCCATCCTAAGCTGAACGCGCCTGCTCTCGTCAGATCGCAGACTGCTACCCAGCTTAGGGCCCGGTAGGTACCAGCATGGGAGACTGGCTGGGAATCCCAGGTGTTGTTGACATTTTGCTCTGTAGCCGCCTTCCGCTCCGATTCCGAAAAGGATTTATTGATGCTTAAATCCACAGTATACAGGGTGTGAAGCCGTCTACGGCTATCCTAAGCTGAATGTGCCTGTTCTTGTCAGATCGCAGACTGCTGCCCGGCAAGTACGGGCATGGGAGACTGGCTGGCAATCCAAGGTGCTATTGACATTTTGCTCTGTTGCTGCCTTCCTCTCCGATTCCGAAAAGGATTTATTGATGCTTAAATGCACAGTATAAAAAGCATGAAGCTGTCAATGGCTGTCCTAAGCTGAACGCGCCTGCTCTCGTCAGATCCCAGACTGCTACCCAGCTTAGGGCCTGGTAAGTACTGGCATGGGAGACTGGCTGGGAATCCCGGGTGCGGTTGACATTTTGCTCTATTGCTGCCTTCCGCTCCGATTCCGAAAAGAATTTATTGATGCTTAAATCCACAGTATACAAGGTGTAAAGGTGTCGACGGCCATCCTAAGCTTAACGCGCCTGCTCTTGTCTGATCGCAGACTGGTACAGATCTTTGGGCCCGGTAAGTACCGGCATGGGAGACTGGCTGGCAATCCAAGGTGCCGTTGACATTTTGCTTTGTTGCCGCCTTCCTCTCCGATTAATAAAAATATTTATTGATGCTTAAATCCACAGTATACAAGGCGTGAAGATGTCAACAGCCATCCTAAGCTGAACGCGCCTGCTCTCGTCAGATTGCAGACTGCTACCCAGCTTAGGGCCCAGTAAGTACCGGCATGGGAGACTGGCTGGGAATCCCGGGTGCAGTTGACATTATGCTCTGTTGCCGCCTTCCGTTCCGATTCCGAAAAGGATTTATTGATGCTTAAATGCATAGTATAAAAAGCATGAAGCTGTCAATGGCCATCCTAAGCTGAACGCGCCTGCTCTCGTCAGATCGCAGACTGCTACCCAGCCTAGGGCCCATTAAGTACCGGCATGGGAGACTGGCTGGGAATCCCAGGTGTAGTTGACATTTTGCTCTGTTGCCGCCTTCCGTTCCGATTCCGAAAAGGATTTATTGATGCTTAAATGCACAGTATAAAAATCATGAAGCTGTCAATGGCCATCCTAAGCTGAACGCGCCTGCTCTCGTCAGATCGCAGACTGCTACCCAGCTTAGGGCCTGGTAAGTACTGGCATGGGACACTGGCTGGGAATCCCGGCTGCCGTCGACATGTTGCCGCCTTCCGTTCCGATTCCGAAAAGGATTTATTGATGCCTAAATGCACAGTATAAAGGGCGAGAAGCTGTCAACGGCCATCCTAAGCTGAACGCGCCTGCTCTCGTCAGATTGCAGACTGCTACCCAGCTTAGGGCCCAGTAAGTACCGGCATGGGAGACTGGCTGGGAATCCCGGGTGCAGTTGACATTTTGCTCTGTTGCCGCCTTCCGCTCCGATTCCGAAAAAGGATTTATTGATGCTTAAATGCGCAGTATAAAAATCATGAAGCTGTCAACGGCCATCCTAAGCTGAACGCGCCTGCTCTCGTCAGATCGCAGACTGCTACCCAGCTTAGGGCCTGGTAAGTACCAGCATGGGAGACTGGCTGGGAATCCCGGGTGCAGTTGACATTTTAATCTGTTGCCGCCTTCCGCTCCGATTCCGAAAAAGGATTTATTGATGCTTAAATGCGCAGTATAAAAATCACGAAGCTGTCAATGGCCATCCTAAGCTGAACACGCCTGCTCTTGTCACATCGCAGACTGCTAAGCAGCTTAGGGCCCGGTAAGTACTGGCATGGGAGACTGGCTGGGAATCCCGGTTGACATTTTGCTCTTATGCCGCCTTCAGTTCCGATTCCGAAAAGGATTTATTGATGCTTAAATGCACAGTATACAAAGTGTGAAGCTGTCAATGGCCATCCTAAGCTGAACGCGCCTGCTCTCGTCAGATCGCAGACTGCTACCCAGCTTAGGGCCTGGTAAGTACCAGCATGGGAGACTGGCTGGGAATCCCGGGTGCAGTTGACATTTTAATCTGTTGCTGCCTTCCGCTCCGATTCGGAAAAGGATTTATTGATGCTTAAATGCACAGTATAAAGGGCGTGAAGCTGTCAACGGCCATCCTAAGCTGAACGCGCCTGCTCTCATCAGATCGCAGACTGCTACCCAGCTTAGGGCCCGGTAAGTACCAGCGTGGGAGACTGGCTGGGAATCCCAGGTGTTGTTGACATTTTGCTCTGTAGCCGCCTTCCGCTCCGATTCCGAAAAGGATTTATTGATGCTTAAATCCACAGTATCCACAGTATACAGGGTGTGAAGCCGTCTACGGCTATCCTAAGCTGAATGTGCCTGTTCTTGTCAGATCGCAGACTGCTGCCCGGCAAGTACGGGCATGGGAGACTGGCTGGCAATCCAAGGTGCTATTGAAATTTTGCTCTGTTACCGCCTTCCTCTCCGATTCCGAAAAGGATTTATTGATGCTTAAATGCACAGTATAAAAAGCATGAAGCTGTCAATGGCCATCCTAAGCTGAACGTGCCTGCTCTCGTCAGATTGCAGACTGCTACCCAGCTTAGGGCCCGGTAAGTACTGGCATGGGAGACTGGCTGGGAATACCGGTTGCCATTGACATTTTGCTCTATTGCTGCCTTCCGCTCCGATTCCGAAAAGAATTTATTGATGCTTAAATCCATAGTATACAAGGTGTGAAGCTGTCAACGGCCATCCTAAGCTTAACGCGCCTGCTCTCGTCAGATCGCAGACTGGTACAGATCTTAGGGCCCGGTAAGTACCGGCATGGGACACTGGCTGGGAATCCCGGCTGCCGTTGACATTTTGCTCTGTTGCCGCCTTCCGTTCCGATTCCGAAAAGGATTTATTGATGCTTAAATGCACAGTATACAAAGTGTGAACGTGTCAACGGCCATCCTAAGCTGAATGCGCCTGCTCTCGTCAGATCGCAGACTGATACCCAGCTTAGGGCCTGGTAAGTACCAGCATGGGAGACTGGCTGGGAATCCCGGGTGCAGTTGACATTTTAATCTGTTGCTGCCTTCCGCTCCGATTCGGAAAAGGATTTATTGATGCTTAAATGCACAGTATAATGGGTGTGAAGCTGTCAACGGCCATCCTAAGCTGAACGCGCCTGCTCTCGTCAGATCGCAGACTGCTACCCAGCTTAGGGCCCGGTAGGTACCAGCATGGGAGACTGGCTGGGAATCCCAGGTGTTGTTGACATTTTGCTCTGTAGCCGCCTTCCGCTCCGATTCCGAAAAGGATTTATTGATGCTTAAATCCACAGTATACAGGGTGTGAAGCCGTCTACGGCTATCCTAAGCTGAATGTGCCTGTTCTTGTCAGATCGCAGACTGCTGCCCGGCAAGTACGGGCATGGGAGACTGGCTGGCAATCCAAGGTGCTATTGACATTTTGCTCTGTTGCCGCCTTCCTCTCCGATTCCGAAAAGGATTTATTGATGCTTAAATGCACAGTATAAAAAGCATGAAGCTGTCAATGGCTGTCCTAAGCTGAACGTGCCTGCTCTTGTCAGATCGCAGACTGCTACCCAGCTTAGGGCCCGATAAGTACTGGCATGGGAGACTGGCTGGGAATCCCGGGTGCGGTTGACATTTTGCTCTATTGCTGCCTTCCGCTCCGATTCCGAAAATAATTTATTGATGCTTAAATCCACAGTATACAAGGTGTGAAGCCGTCTACGGCTATCCTAAGCTGAATGTGCCTGTTCTTGTCAGATCGCAGACTGCTGCCCGGCAAGTACGGGCATGGGAGACTGGCTGGCAATCCAAGGTGCTATTGACATTTTGCTCTGTTGCTGCCTTCCTCTCCGATTCCGAAAAGGATTTATTGATGCTTAAATGCACAGTATAAAAAGCATGAAGCTGTCAATGGCTGTCCTAAGCTGAACGCGCCTGCTCTCGTCAGATCGCAGACTGCTACCCAGCTTAGGGCCTGGTAAGTACTGGCATGGGAGACTGGCTGGGAATCCCGGGTGCCGTTGACATTTTGCTCTATTGCTGCCTTCCGCTCCGATTCCAAAAAGAATTTATTGATGCTTAAATCCACAGTATACAAGGTGTGAAGCTGTCGACGGCCATCCTAAGCTTAACGCGCCTGCTCTTGTCAGATCGCAGACTGGTACAGATCTTTGGGCCCGGTAAGTACCGGCATGGGACACTGGCTGGGAATCCCGGCTGCCGTTGACATTTTGCTCTGTTGCCGCCTTCCGTTTCCGATTCCGAAAAGGATTTATTGATGCTTAAATGCACAGTATAAAGGGCAAGAAGCTGTCAACGGGCATCCTAAGCTGAACGTGCCTGCTCTCGTCAGATCGCAGACTGCTACCCAGCTTAGGGCCCGGTAAGTACCAGCATGGGAGACTGGCTGGGAATCCCAGGTGTCGTTGACCTTTTGCTCTGTTGCCGCCTTACGCTCCGATTCCGAAAAGGATTTATTGATGCTTAAATCCACAGTATACAGGGTGTGAAGATGTCTACGGCCATCCTAAGCTGAATGCGCCTGTTCTCGTCAGATCGCAGACTGCTACCCAGCTTCGGGCCTGGTAAGTACCAGCATGGGAGACTGGCTGGGAATCCCGGGTGCAGTTGACATTTTGCTCTGTTTCTGCTCCGATTCCGAAAATTATTTATTGATGCTTAAATCCACAGTATACAAAGTGTGAAGCTGTCAACGGCCATCCTAAGCTTAACGCGCCTGCTCTCGTCAGATCGCAGACTGGTACAGATCTTAGGGCCCGGTAAGTACCGGCATGGGACACTGGCTGGGAATCCCGGCTGCCGTTGACATTTTGCTCTGTTGCCGCCTTCCGTTCCGGTTCCGATTCCGATTCCGAAAAGGATTTATTGATGCTTAAATGCACAGTATACAAAGTGTGAACCTGTCAACGGCCATCCTAAGCTGAATGCGCCTGTTCTCGTCAGATCGCAGACTGGTACAGATCTTAGGGCCCGGTAAGTACCAGCATGGGAGACTGGCTGGGAATCCCAAGTGTCGTTGACCTTTTGCTCTGTTGCCGCCTTCCGCTCCGATTCCGAAAATAATTTATTGATGCTTAAATCCACAGTATACAAGGTGTGAAGCTGTCGACGGCCATCCTAAGCTTAACGCGCCTGCTCTTGTCAGATCGCAGACTGGTACAGATCTTAGGGCCCGGTAAGTACCGGCATGGGACACTGGCTGGGAATCCCGGCTGCCGATGACATTTTGCTCTGTTGCCGCCTTCCGTTTCCGATTTCGAAAAGGATTTATTGATGCTTAAATGCACAGTATAAAAGGCAAGAAGCTGTCAACGGCCATCCTAAGCTGAACGTGCCTGCTCTCGTCAGATCGCAGACTGCTACCCAGCTTAGGGCCTGGTAAGTACCAGCATGGGAGACTGGCTGGGAATCCCGGGAGTCGTTGACCTTTTGCTCTGTTGCCGCCTTACGCTCCGATTCCGAAAAGGATTTATTGATGCTTAAATCCACAGTATACAGGGTGTGAAGATGTCTACGGCCATCCTAAGCTGAATGCGCCTGTTCTCGTCAGATCGCAGACTGCTACCCAGCTTCGGGCCTGGTAAGTACCAGCATGGGAGACTGGCTGGGAATCCCGGGTGCAGTTGACATTTTGCTCTGTTTCTGCTCCGATTCCGAAAATTATTTATTGATGCTTAAATCCACAGTATACAAAGTGTGAAGCTGTCAACGGCCATCCTAAGCTGAACGCGCCTGCTCTCGTCAGATCGCAGACTGCTACCCAGCTTAGGGCCTGGTAAGTACCAGCATGGGAGACTGGCTGGGAATCCCGGGTGCAGTTGACACTTTAATCTGTTGCCGCCTTCCGCTCCGATTCGGAAAAGGATTTATTGATGCTTAAATCCACAATACACAGGGTGTGAAGCTGTCAACGGCCATCCTAAGCCTGAACATGCCTGCTCTCCTCAGATCGCAGACCGCTGCCCGACAGTTACCGGCATGGGAGAATAGCTGGCAATCCAAGGTGCCGTTGACATTTTGCTTTGTTGCCGCCTTCCTCTCCGATTAATAAAAATATTTATTGATGCTTAAATGCACCTGGGAATCCCGGGTGCAGTTGACATTATGCTCTGTTGCCGCCTTCCGTTCCGATTCCGAAAAGGATTTATTGATGCTTAAATGCACAGTATAAAAATCATGAAGCTGTCAATGGCCATCCTAAGCTGAACGCGCCTGCTCTCGTCAGATCGCAGACTGCTACCCAGCTTAGGGCCTGATAAGTACTGGCATGGGACACTGGCTGGGAATCCCGGCTGCCGTTGACATTTTGCTCTGTTGCCGCCTTCCGTTCCGATTCCGAAAAGGATTTATTGATGCCTAAATGCACAGTATAAAGGGCGAGAAGCTGTCAACGGCCATCCTAAGCTGAACGCGCCTGCTCTCGTCAGATTGCAGACTGCTACCCAGCTTAGGGCCCAGTAAGTACCGGCATGAGAGACTGGCTGGGAATCCCGGGTGCAGTTGACATTTTGCTCTGTTGCCGCCTTCCGCTCCGATTCCGAAAAAGGATTTATTGATGCTTAAATGCGCAGTATAAAAATCATGAAGCTGTCAATGGACATCCTAAGCTGGACGCGCCTGCTCTCGTCACATCGCAGACTGCTACCCAGCTTAGGGCCCGGTAAGTTCTGGCATGGGAGACTGGCTGGGAATCCCGGTTGCCGTTGACATTTTGCTCTTATGCCGCCTTCCGCTCCGATTCCGAAAAGGATTTATTGATGCTTAAATGCACAGTATACAAAGTGTGAAGCTGTCAACGGCCATCCTAAGCTGAACGCGCCTGCTCTTGTCAGATCGCAGACTGCTACCCAGCTTAGGGCCCGGTAAGTACCAGCATGGGAGACTGGCTGGGAATCCCAGGTGTTGTTGACATTTTGCTCTGTAGCCGCCTTCCGCTCCGATTCCGAAAAGGATTTATTGATGCTTAAATCCACAGTATACAGGGTTTGAAGCCGTCTACGGCTATCCTAAGCTGAATGTGCCTGTTCTTGTCAGATCGCAGACTGCTGCCCGGCAAGTACGGGCATGGGAGACTGGCTGGCAATCCAAGGTGCTATTGACATTTTGCTCTGTTGCCGCCTTCCTCTCCGATTCCGAAAAGGATTTATTGATGCTTAAATGCACAGTATAAAAAGCATGAAGCTGTCAATGGCCATCCTAAGCTGAACGCGCCTGCTCTCGTCAGATCGCAGACTGCTACCCAGCTTAGGGCCCGGTAAGTACCAGCATGGGAGACTGGCTGGGAATCCCGGGTGCCGTTGACATTTTGCTCTATTGCTGCTTTCCGCTCCGATTCCGAAAAGAATTTATTGATGCTTAAATCCACAGTATACAAGGTGTGAAGCTGTCAACGGCCATCCTAAGCTTAACGCGCCTGCTCTTGTCAGATCGCAGACTGGTACAGATCTTAGGGCCCGGTAAGTACCGGCATGGGACACTGGCTGGGATTCCCGGCTGCCGTTGACATTTTGCTCTGTTGCCGCCTTCCGTTTCCGATTCCGAAAAGGATTTATTGATGCTTAAATGCACAGTATAAAGGGCAAGAAGCTGTCAACGGCCATCCTAAGCTGAACGTGCCTGCTCTCGTCAGATCGCAGACTGCTACCCAGCTTAGGGCTCGGAAAGTACCAGCATGGGAGACTGGCTGGGAATCCCAGGTGTCGTTGACATTTTGCTCTGTTGCCGCCTTACGCTCCGATTCCGAAAAGGATTTATTGATGCTTAAATCCACAGTATACAGGGTGTGAAGATGTCTACGGCCATCCTAAGCTGAATGCGCCTGTTCTTGTCAGATCGCAGACTGCTACCCAGCTTCGGGCCTGGTAAGTACCAGCATGGGAGACTGGCTGGGAATCCCAGGTGTCGTTGACATTTTGCTCTGTTGCCGCCTTACGCTCCGATTCCGAAAATTATTTATTGATGCTTAAATCCACAGTATACAAAGTGTGAAGCTGTCAACGGCCATCCTAAGCTGAACGCGCCTGCTCTCGTCAGATCGCAGACTTCTACCCAGCTTAGGGCCTGGTAAGTACCAGCATGGGAGACTGGCTGGGAATCCCGGGTGCAGTTGACATTTTAATCTGTTGCCGCCTTCCGCTCCGATTCGGAAAAGGATTTATTGATGCTTAAATCCACAATACACAGGGTGTGAAGCTGTCAACGGCCGTCCTAAGCCTGAACGTGCCTGCTCTCCTCAGATCACAGACTGCTGCCCAGCAGTTACCGGCATGGGAGACTGGCTGGCAATACAAGGTGCCATTGACATTTTGCTCTGTTGCCGCCTTCCTCTCCGATTAATAAAAATATTTATTGATGCTTAAATCCACAATATACAAAGCATGAAGATGTCAACGGCCATCCTAAGCTGAACGCGCCTGCTCTCGTCAGATCGCAGACCGCTACCCAGCTTAGGGCCCAGTAAGTACCGGCATGGGAGACTGGCTGGGAATCCGGGTGCAGTTGACATTTTGCTCTGTTGCCGCCTTCCGTTCCGATTCCGAAAAGGATTTATTGATGCTTAAATGCACAGTATAAAAAGCATGAAGCTGTCAATGGCCATCCTAAGCTGAACGTGCCTGCTCTCGTCAGATTGCAGACTGCTACCCAGCTTAGGGCCCGGTAAATACTGGCATGGGAGACTGGCTGGGAATACCGGTTGCCATTGACATTTTGCTCTATTGCTGCCTTCCGCTCCGATTCCGAAAAGAATTTATTGATGCTTAAATCCACAGTATACAAGGTGTGAAGCTGTCAACGGCCATCCTAAGCTTAACGCGCCTGCTCTCGTCAGATCGCAGACTGGTACAGATCTTAGGGCCCGGTAAGTACCGGCATGGGACACTGGCTGGGAATCCCGGCTGCCGTTGACATTTTGCTCTGTTGCCGCCTTCCGTTCCGATTCCGAAAAGGATTTATTGATGCTTAAATGCACAGTATACAAAGTTTGAACCTGTCTATGGCCATCCTAAGCTGAACGCGCCTGCTCTCGTCAGATCGCAGACTGCTACCCAGCTTAGGGCCCGGTAGGTACCAGCATGGGAGACTGGCTGGGAATCCCAGGTGTTGTTGACATTTTGCTCTGTAGCCGCCTTCCGCTCCAATTCCGAAAAGGATTTATTGATGCTTAAATCCACAGTATACAGGGTGTGAAGCCGTCTACGGCTATCCTAAGCTGAATGTGCCTGTTCTTGTCAGATCGCAGACTGCTGCCCGGCAAGTACGGGCATGGGAGACTGGCAGGCAATCCAAGGTGCTATTGACATTTTGCTCTGTTGCTGCCTTCCTCTCCGATTCCGAAAAGGATTTATTGATGCTTAAATGCACAGTATAAAAACCATGAAGCTGTCAATGGCTGTCCTAAGCTGAACGCGCCTGCTCTCGTCAGATCGCAGACTGCTACCCAGCTTAGGGCCTGGTAAGTACTGGCATGGGAGACTGGCTGGGAAACCCGAGTGCCGTTGACATTTTGCTCTATTGCTGCCTTCCGCTCCGATTCCGAAAAGAATTTATTGATGCTTAAATCCACAGTATACAAGGTGTGAAGCTGTCGACGGCCATCCTAAGCTTAACGCGCCTGCTCTTGTCAGATCGCAGACTGGTACAGATCTTTGGGCCCGGTAAGTACCGGCATGGGACACTGGCTGGGAATCCCGGCTGCCGTTGACATTTTGCTCTGTTGCCGCCTTCCGATTCCGATTCCGATAAGGATTTATTGATGCTTAAATGCACAGTATAAAGGGCGAGAAGCTGTCAACGGCCATCCTAAGCTGAACGTGCCTGCTCTCGTCAGATCGCAGACTGCTACCCAGCTTAGGGCCCGGTAAGTACCAGCATGGGAGACTGGCTGGGAATCCCAGGTGTCGTTGACCTTTTGCTCTGTTGCCGCCTTACGATCCGATTCCGAAAAGGATTTATTGATGCTTAAATCCACAGTATACAGGGTGTGAAGATGTCTACGGCCATCCTAAGCTGAATGCGCCTGTTCTCGTCAGATTGCAGACTGCTACACAGCTTCGGGCCTGGTAAGTACCAGCATGGGAGACTGGCTGGGAATCCCGGGTGCAGTTGACATTTTGCTCTGTTTCTGCTCCGATTCCGAAAATTATTTATTGATGCTTAAATCCACAGTATACAAAGTGTGAAGCTGTCAACGGCCATCCTAAGCTGAACGCGCCTGCTCTCGTCAGATCGCAGACTGCTACCCAGCTTAGGGCCTGGTAAGTACCAGCATGGGAGACTGGCTGGGAATCCCGGGTGCAGTTGACACTTTAATCTGTTGCCGCCTTCAGCTCCGATTCGGAAAAGGATTTATTGATGCTTAAATCCACAATCCACAATACACAGGGTGTGAAGCTGTCAACGGCCATCCTAAGCTGAACGTGCCTGCTCTCCTCAGATCACAGACTGCTGCCTGGCAGTTACCGGCATGGGAGACTGGCTGGCAATACAAGGTGCCATTGACATTTTTGCTCTGTTGCCGCCTTCCTCTCCGATTAATAAAAATATTTATTGATGCTTAAATCCACAATATACAAAGCCTTTAGATGTCAACGGCCATCGTAAGCTGAACGCGCCTGCTCTCGTCAGATCGCAGACCGCTACCCAGCTTAGGGCCCAGTAAGTACCGGCATGGGAGACTGGCTGGGAATCCGGGTGCAGTTGACATTTTGCTCTGTTGCCGCCTTCCGTTCCGATTCCGAAAAGGATTTATTGATGCTTAAATGCACAGTATAAAAAGCATGAAGCTGTCAATGGCAATCCTAAGCTGAACGCGCCTGCTCTCGTCAGATTGCAGACTGCTACCCAGCTTAGGGCCCGGTAAGTACTGGCATGGGAGACTGGCTGGGAATACCGTTTGCCATTGACATTTTGCTCTATTGCTGCCTTCCGCTCCGATTCCGAAAAGAATTTATTGATGCTTAAATCCACAGTATACAAGGTGTGAAGCTGTCAACGGCCATCCTAAGCTTAACGCGCCTGCTCTCGTCAGATCGCAGACTGGTACAGATCTTAGGGCCCGGAAAGTACCGGCATGGGACACTGGCTGGGAATCCCGGCTGCCGTTGACATTTTGCTCTGTTGCCGCCTTCCGTTCCGATTCCGAAAAGGATTTATTGATGCTTAAATGCACAGTATACAAAGTTTGAACCTGTCTATGGCCATCCTAAGCTGAACGCGCCTGCTCTCGTCAGATCGCAGACTGCTACCCAGCTTAGGGCCCGGTAGGTACCAGCATGGGAGACTGGCTGGGAATCCCAGGTGTTGTTGACATTTTGCTCTGTAGCCGCCTTCCGCTCCGATTCCGAAAAGGATTTATTGATGCTTAAATCCACAGTATACAGGGTGTGAAGCCGTCTACGGCTATCCTAAGCTGAATGTGCCTGTTCTTGTCATATCGCAGACTGCTGCCCGGCAAGTACGGGCATGGGAGACTGGCAGGCAATCCAAGGTGCTATTGACATTTTGCTCTGTTGCTGCCTTCCTCTCCGATTCCGAAAAGGATTTATTGATGCTTAAATGCACAGTATAAAAACCATGAAGCTGTCAATGGCTGTCCTAAGCTGAACGCGCCTGCTCTCGTCAGATCGCAGACTGCTACCCAGCTTAGAGCCTGGTAAGTACTGGCATGGGAGACTGGCTGGGAAACCCAAGTGCCGTTGACATTTTGCTCTATTGCTGCCTTCTGCTCCGATTCCGAAAAGAATTTATTGATGCTTAAATCCACAGTATACAAGGTGTGAAGCTGTCGACGGCCATCCTAAGCTTAACGCGCCTGCTCTTGTCAGATCGCAGACTGGTACAGATCTTTGGGCCCGGTAAGTACCGGCATGGGACACTGGCTGGGAATCCCGGCTGCCGTTGACATTTTGCTCTGTTGCCGCCTTCCGATTCCGATAAGGATTTATTGATGCTTAAATGCACAGTATAAAGGGCGAGAAGCTGTCAACGGCCATCCTAAGCTGAACGTGCCTGCTCTCGTCAGATCGCAGACTGCTACCCAGCTTAGGGCCCGGTAAGTACCAGCATGGGAGACTGGCTGGGAATCCCAGGTGTCGTTGACCTTTTGCTCTGTTGCCGCCTTACGCTCCGATTCCGAAAAGGATTTATTGATGCTTAAATCCACAGTATACAGGGTGTGAAGATGTCTACGGCCATCCTAAGCTGAATGCGCCTGTTCTCGTCAGATTGCAGACTGCTACACAGCTTCGGGCCTGGTAAGTACCAGCATGGGAGACTGGCTGGGAATCCTGGGTGCAGTTGACATTTTGCTCTGTTTCTGCTCCGATTCCGAAAATTATTTATTGATGCTTAAATCCACAGTATACAAAGTGTGAAGCTGTCAACGGCCATCCTAAGCTGAACGCGCCTGCTCTCGTCAGATCGCTGACTGCTACCCAGCTTAGGGCCTGGTAAGTACCAGCATGGGAGACTGGCTGGGAATCCCGGGTGCAGTTGACACTTTAATCTGTTGCCGCCTTCAGCTCCGATTCGGAAAAGGATTTATTAATGCTTAAATCCACAATACACAGGGTGTGAAGCTGTCAACGGCCATCCTAAGCTGAACGTGCCTGCTCTCCTCAGATCACAGACTGCTGCCCGGCAGTTACCAGCATGGGAGACTGGCTGGCAATACAAGGTGCCATTGACATTTTTGCTCTGTTGCCGCCTTCCTCTCCGATTAATAAAAATATTTATTGATGCTTAAATCCACAATATACAAAGCATGAAGATGTCAACGGCCATCCTAAGCTGAACGCGCCTGCTCTCGTCAGATCGCAGACCGCTACCCAGCTTAGGGCCCAGTAAGTACCGGCATGGGAGACTGGCTGGGAATCCGGGTGCAGTTGACATTTTGCTCTGTTGCCGCCTTCCGTTCCGATTCCGAAAAGGATTTATTGATGCTTAAATGCACAGTATAAAAAGCATGAAGCTGTCAATGGCAATCCTAAGCTGAACGCGCCTGCTCTCGTCAGATTGCAGACTGCTACCCAGCTTAGGGCCCGGTAAGTACTGGCATGGGAGACTGGCTGGGAATACCGGTTGCCATTGACATTTTGCTCTATTGCTGCCTTCCGCTCCGATTCCGAAAAGAATTTATTGATGCTTAAATCCACAGTATACAAGGTGTGAAGCTGTCAACGGCCATCCTAAGCTTAACGCGCCTGCTCTCGTCAGATCGCAGACTGGTACAGATCTTAGGGCCCGGTAAGTACCGGCATGGGACACTGGCTGGGAATCCCGGCTGCCGTTGACATTTTGCTCTGTTGCCGCCCCCCGTTCCGATTCCGAAAAGGATTTATTGATGCTTAAATCCACAGTATACAGGGTGTGAAGCCGTCTACGGCTATCCTAAGCTGAATGTGCCTGTTCTTGTCAGATCGCAGACTGCTGCCCGGCAAGTACGGGCATGGGAGACTGGCTGGCAATCCAAGGTGCTATTGACATTTTGCTCTGTTGCTGCCTTCCTCTCCGATTCCGAAAAGGATTTATTGATGCTTAAATGCACAGTATAAAAAGCATGAAGCTGTCAATGGCTGTCCTAAGCTGAACGCGCCTGCTCTCGTCAGATCCCAGACTGCTACCCAGCTTAGGGCCTGGTAAGTACTGGCATGGGAGACTGGCTGGGAATCCCGGGTGCGGTTGACATTTTGCTCTATTGCTGCCTTCCGCTCCGATTCCGAAAAGAATTTATTGATGCTTAAATCCACAGTATACAAGGTGTAAAGGTGTCGACGGCCATCCTAAGCTTAACGCGCCTGCTCTTGTCAGATCGCAGACTGGTACAGATCTTTGGGCCCGGTAAGTACCGGCATGGGAGACTGGCTGGCAATCCAAGGTGCCGTTGACATTTTGCTTTGTTGCCGCCTTCCTCTCCGATTAATAAAAATATTTATTGAAGCTTAACTCCACAGTATACAAGGCGTGAAGATGTCAACAGCCATCCTAAGCTGAACGCGCCTGCTCTCGTCAGATTGCAGACTGCTACCCAGCTTAGGGCCCAGTAAGTACCGGCATGGGAGACTGGCTGGGAATCCCGGGTGCAGTTGACATTATGCTCTGTTGCCGCCTTCCGTTCCGATTCCGAAAAGGATTTATTGATGCTTAAATGCATAGTATAAAAAGCATGAAGCTGTCAATGGCCATCCTAAGCTGAACGCGCCTGCTCTCGTGAGATCGCAGACTGCTACCCAGCCTAGGGCCCATTAAGTACCGGCATGGGAGACTGGCTGGGAATCCCGGGTGTAGTTGACATTTTGCTCTGTTGCCGCCTTCCGTTCCGATTCCGAAAAGGATTTATTGATGCTTAAATGCACAGTATAAAAATCATGAAGCTGTCAATGGCCATCCTAAGCTGAACGCGCCTGCTCTCGTCAGATCGCAGACTGCTACCCAGCTTAGGGCCTGGTAAGTACTGGCATGGGACACTGGCTGGGAATCCCGGCTGCCGTCGACATGTTGCCGCCTTCCGTTCCGATTCCGAAAAGGATTTATTGATGCTTAACTCCACAGTATAAAGGGCGAGAAGCTGTCAACGGCCATCCTAAGCTGAACGCGCCTGCTCTCGTCAGATTGCAGACTGCTACCCAGCTTAGGGCCCAGTAAGTACCGGCATGGGAGACTGGCTGGGAATCCCGGGTGCAGTTGACATTTTGCTCTGTTGCCGCCTTCCGCTCCGATTCCGAAAAAGGATTTATTGATGCTTAAATGCGCAGTATAAAAATCATGAAGCTGTCAACGGCCATCCTAAGCTGAACGCGCCTGCTCTCGTCAGATCGCAGACTGCTACCCAGCTTAGGGCCTGGTAAGTACCAGCATGGGAGACTGGCTGGGAATCCCGGGTGCAGTTGACATTTTAATCTGTTGCTGCCTTCCGCTCCGATTCGGAAAAGGATTTATTGATGCTTAAATGCACAGTATAAAGGGCGTGAAGCTGTCAACGGCCATCCTAAGCTGAACGCGCCTGCTCTCGTCAGATCGCAGACTGCTACCCAGCTTAGGGCCCGGTAAGTACCAGCATGGGAGACTGGCTGGGAATCCCAGGTGTTGTTGACATTTTGCTCTGTAGCCGCCTTCCGCTCCGATTCCGAAAAGGATTTATTGATGCTTAAATCCACAGTATACAGGGTGTGAAGCCGTCTACGGCTATCCTAAGCTGAATGTGCCTGTTCTTGTCAGATCGCAGACTGCTGCCCGGCAAGTACGGGCATGGGAGACTGGCTGGCAATCCAAGGTGCTATTGACATTTTGCTCTGTTGCCGCCTTCCTCTCCGATTCCGAAAAGGATTTATTGATGCTTAAATGCACAGTATAAAAAGCATGAAGCTGTCTATGGCCATCCTAAGCTGAACGCGCCTGCTCTCGTCAGATCGCAGACTGCTACCCAGCTTAGGCCCCGGTAAGTACCAGCATGGGAGACTGGCTGGGAATCCCGGGTGCCGTTGACATTTTGCTCTATTGCTGCTTTCCGCTCCGATTCCGAAAAGAATTTATTGATGCTTAAATCCACAGTATACAAGGTGTGAAGCTGTCGACGGCCATCCTAAGCTTAACGCGCCTGCTCTTGACAGATCGCAGACTGGTACAGATCTTAGGGCCCGGTAAGTACCGGCATGGGACACTGGCTGGGAATCCCGGCTGCCGTTGACATTTTGCTCTGTTGCCGCCTTCCGTTTCCGTTTCCGATTCCGAAAAGGATTTATTGATGCTTAAATGCACAGTATAAAGGGCAAGAAGCTGTCAACGGCCATCCTAAGCTGAACGTGCCTGCTCTCGTCAGATCGCAGACTGCTACCCAGCTTAGGGCTCGGAAAGTACCAGCATGGGAGACTGGCTGGGAATCCCAGGTGTCGTTGACATTTTGCTCTGTTGCCGCCTTACGCTCCGATTCCGAAAAGGATTTATTGATGCTTAAATCCACAGTATACAGGGTGTGAAGATGTCTACGGCCATCCTAAGCTGAATGCGCCTGTTCTCGTCAGATCGCAGACTGCTACCCAGCTTCGGGCCTGGTAAGTACCAGCATGGGAGACTGGCTGGGAATCCCGGGTGGATTTGACATTTTGCTCTGTTTCTGCTACGAGTCCGAAAATTATTTATTGATGCTTAAATCCACAGTATACAAAGTGTGAAGCCGTCAACGGCCATCCTAAGCTGAACGCGCCTGCTCTCGTCAGATCGCAGACTTCTACCCAGCTTAGGGCCTGGTAAGTACCAGCATGGGAGACTGGCTGGGAATCCCGGGTGCAGTTGACATTTTAATCTGTTGCCGCCTTCCGCTCCGATTCGGAAAAGGATTTATTGATGCTTAAATCCACAATACACAGGGTGTGAAGCTGTCAACGGCCATCCTAAGCCTGAACGTGCCTGCTCTCCTCAGATCACAGACTGCTGCCCGGCAGTTACCGGCATGGGAGACTGGCTGGCAATACAAGGTGCCATTGACATTTTGCTCTGTTGCCGCCTTCCTCTCCGATTAATAAAAATATTTATTGATGCTTAAATCCACAATATACAAGGCGTGAAGATGTCAACGGCCATCCTAAGCTGAACACGCCTGCTCTCGTCAGATCGCAGACCGATACCCAGCTTAGGGCCCAGTAAGTATCGGCATGGGAGACTGGCTGGGAATCCGGGTGCAGTTGACATTTTGCTCTGTTGCCGCCTTCCGTTCCGATTCCGAAAAGGATTTATTGATGCTTAAATGCACAGTATAAAAAGCATGAAGCAGTCAATGGCCATCTTAAGCTGAACGCGCCTGCTCTCGTCAGATTGCAGACTGCTACCCAGCTTAGGGCCCGGTAAGTACTGGCATGGGAGACTGGCTGGGAATACCGGTTGCCATTGACATTTTGCTCTATTGCTGCCTTCCGCTCCGATTCCGAAAAGAATTTATTGATGGTTAAATCCACAGTATACAAGGTGTGAAGCTGTCAACGGCCATCCTAAGCTTAACGCGCCTGCTCTCGTCAGATAGCAGACTGGTACAGATCTTAGTGCCCGGTAAGTACCGGCGTGGGACACTGGCTGGGAATCCCGGCTGCCGTTGACATTTTGCTCCGTTGCCGCCTTCCGTTCCGGTTCCGATTCCGAAAAGGATTTATTGATGCTTAAATCCACAGTATACAAAGTGTGAAGCTGTCAACGGCCATCCTAAGCTGAACGCGCCTGCTCTCGTCAGATCGCAGACTGCTACCCAGGTTAGGGCCTGGTAAGTACCAGCATGGGAGACTGGCTGGAAATCCCGGGTGCAGTTGACATTTTAATCTGTTGCTGCCTTCCGCTCCGATTCGGAAAAGGATTTATTGATGCTTAAATGCACAGTATAAAGGGCGTGAAGCTGTCAACGGCCATCCTAAGCTGAACGCGCCTGCTCTCGTCAGATTGCAGACTGCTACCCAGCTTAGGGCCCGGTAAGTACCAGCATGGGAGACTGGCTGGGAATCCCAGGTGTTGTTGACATTTTGCTCTGTAGCCGCCTTCCTCTCCGATTCCGAAAAGGATATCTTGATGCTTAAATGCACAGTATAAAAAGCATGAAGCTGTCAATGGCCATCCTAAGCTGAACGCGCCTGCTCTCGTCAGATCGCAGACTGCTACCCAGCTTAGGGCCCGGTAAGTACCAGCATGGGAGACTGGCTGGGAATCCCGGGTGCCGTTGACATTTTGCTCTATTGCTGCTTTCCGCTCCGATTCCGAAAAGAATTTATTGATGCTTAAATCCACAGTATACAAGGTGTGAAGCTGTCGACGGCCATCCTAAGCTTAACGCGCCTGCTCTTGTCAGATCGCAGACTGGTACAGATCTTAGGGCCTGGTAGGTACCGGCATGGGACACTGGCTGGGAATCCCGGCTGCCGTTGACATTTTGCACTGTTGCCGCCTTCCGTTTCCAATTCCGAAAAGGATTTATTGATGCTTAAATGCACAGTATAAAGGGCAAGAAGCTGTCAACGGCCATCCTAAGCTGAACGTGCCTGCTCTCGTCAGATCGCAGACTGCTACCCAGCTTAGGGCTCGGAAAGTACCAGCATGGGAGACTGGCTGGGAATCCCAGGTGTCGTTGACATTTTGCTCTGTTGCCGCCTTACGCTCCGATTCCGAAAAGGATTTATTGATGCTTAAATCCACAGTATACAGGGTGTGAAGATGTCTACGGCCATCCTAAGCTGAATGCGCCTGTTCTCGTCAGATCGCAGACTGCTTCCCAGCTTCGGGCCTGGTAAGTACCAGCATGGGAGACTGGCTGGGAATCCCGGGTGCAGTTGACATTTTGCTCTGCTTCTGCTCCGATTCCGAAAATTATTTATTGATGCTTAAATCCACAGTATACAAAGTGTGAAGCTGTCAACGGCCATCCTAAGCTGAACGCGCCTGCTCTTGTCAGATCGCAGACTGCTACCCAGCTTAGGGCCCGTTAAGTACCAGCATGGGAGACTGGCTGGGAATCCCAGGTGGTGTTCACTTTTTGCTCTGTAGCCGCCTTTCGCTTCGATTCCGAAAATGATTTATTGATGCTTAAATCCACAGTATACAGGGTGTGAAGCCGTCTACGGCTATCCTAAGCTGAATGTGCCTGTTCTTGTCAGATCGCAGACTGCTGCCTGGCAAGTACGGGCATGGGAGACTGGCTGGCAATCCAAGGTGCTATTGACATTTTGCTCTGTTGCCGCCTTCCTCTCCGATTCCGAAAAGGATTTATTGATGCTTAAATGCACAGTATAAAAAGCATGAAGCTGTCAATGGCCATCGTAAGCTGAACGCGCCTGCTCTCGTCAGATCGCAGACTGCTACCCAGCTTAGGGCCCGGTAAGTACTGGCAGGGGAGACTGGCTGGGAATCCCAGGTGCCGTTGACATTTTGCTCTATTGCTGCCTTCCGCTCCGATTCCGAAAATAATTTATTGATGCTTAAATCCACAGTATACAAGGTGTGAAGCTGTCGACGGCCATCCTAAGCTTAACGCGCCAGCTCTCGTCAGATCGCAGACTGGTACAGATCTTAGGGCCCGGTAAGTACCGGCATGGGACACTGGCTGGGAATCCCGGCTGCCGTTGACATTTTGCTCTGTTGCCGCCTTCCGTTCCGATTCTGAAAAGGATTTATTGATGCTTAAATGCACAGTATACAGGGTGTGAAGATGTCTACGGCCATCCTAAGCTGAATGCGCCTGTTCTCGTCAGATCGCAGACTGCTTCCCAGCTTCGGGCCTGGTAAGTACCAGCATGGGAGACTGGCTGGGAATCCTGGCTGCCGTTGACATTTTGCTCTGTTGCCGCCTTCCGTTTCGATTCCGAAAAGGATTTATTGATGCTTAAATGCACAGTATACAAAATGTGAAGCTGTCAACGGCCATCCTAAGCTGAACGCGCCTGCTCTCATCAGATCGCAGACTGCTACCCAGCTTAGGGCCTGGTAAGTACCAGCATGGGAGACTGGCTGGGAATCCCGGGTGCAGTTGACATTTTAATCTGTTGCCGCCTTCCGTTCCGATTCTGAAAAGGATTTATTGATGCTTAAATGCACAGTATACAGGGTGTGAAGATGTCTACGGCCATCCTAAGCTAAATGCGCCTGTTCTCGTCAGATCGCAGACTGCTTCCCAGCTTCGGGCCTGGTAAGTACCAGCATGGGAGACTGGCTGGGAATCCCGGGTGCAGTTGACATTTTGCTCTGTTTCTGCTCCGATTCCGAAAATTATTTATTGATGCTTAAATCCACAGTATACAAAGTGTGAAGCTGTCAACCGCCATCCTAAGCTGAACGCGCCTGCTCTCGTCAGATCACAGACTGCTACCCAGCTTAGGGCCCGTTAAGTACCAGCATGGGAGACTGGCTGGGAATCCCAGGTGTCGTTGACATTTTGCTCTGTTGCCGCCTTACGCTCCGATTCCGAAAAGGATTTATTGATGCTTAAATCCACAGTATACAGGGTGTGAAGATGTCTACGGCCATCCTAAGCTGAATGCGCCTGTTCTCGTCAGATCGCAGACTGGTACAGATCTTAGGGCCCGGTAAGTACCGGCATGGGACACTGGCTGGGAATCCCGGCTGCCGTTGACATTTTGCTCTGTTGCCGCCTTCCGTTCCGATTCCGCAAAGGATTTATTGATGCTTAAATGCACAGTATAAAGGGCGAGAAGCTGTCAACGGCCATCCTAAGCTGAACGCGCCTGCTCTCGTCAGATCGCAGACTGCTACCCAGCTTAGGGCCCGGTAAGTACCAGCATGGGAGACTGGCTGGGAATCCCGGCTGCCGTTGACATTTTGCTCTGTTGCCGCCTTCCGTTTCTATTCCGAAAAGGATTTATTCATGCTTAAATGCACAGTATACAAAATGTGAAGCTGTCAACGGCCATCCTAAGCTGAACGCGCCTGCTCTCGTCAGATTGCAGACTGCTACCCAGCTTAGGGCTCAGTAAGTACCGGCATGGGAGACTGGCTGGGAATCCCGGGTGCAGTTGACATTTTGCTCTGTTGCCGCCTTCCGCTCCGATTCCGAAAAAGGATTTATGGATGCTTAAATGCGCAGTATAAAAATCATGAAGCTGTCAATGGCCATCCTAAGCTGGACGCGCCTGCTCTCGTCACATCGCAGACTGCTACCCAGCTTAGGGCCCGGTAAGTACTGGCATGGGAGACTGGCTGGGAATCCCGGTTGCAGTTGACATTTTGCTCTTATGCCGCCTTCAGTTCCGATTCCGAAAAGGATTTATTGATGCTTAAATGCACAGTATACAAAGTGTGAAGCTGTCAACGGCCATCCTAAGCTGAACGCGCCTGCTCTCATCAGATCGCAGACTGCTACCCAGCTTAGGGCCTGGTAAGTACCAGCATGGGAGACTGGCTGGGAATCCCGGGTGCAGTTGACATTTTAATCTGTTGCCGCCTTCCGTTCCGATTCTGAAAAGGATTTATTGATGCTTAAATGCACAGTATACAGGGTGTGAAGATGTCTACGGCCGTCCTAAGCTAAATGCGCCTGTTCTCGTCAGATCGCAGACTGCTTCCCAGCTTTGGGCCTGGTAAGTACCAGCATGGGAGACTGGCTGGGAATCCCGGGTGCAGTTGACATTTTGCTCTGTTTCTGCTCCGATTCCGAAAATTATTTATTGATGCTTAAATCCACAGTATACAAAGTGTGAAGCTGTCAACGGCCATCCTAAGCTGAACGCGCCTGCTCTCGTCAGATCACAGACTGCTACCCAGCTTAGGGCCCGTTAAATACCAGCATGGGAGACTGGCTGGGAATCCCAGGTGTCGTTGACATTTTGCTCTGTTGCCGCCTTACGCTCCGATTCCGAAAAGGATTTATTGATGCTTAAATCCACAGTATACAGGGTGTGAAGATGTCTACGGCCATCCTAAGCTGAATGCGCCTGTTCTCGTCAGATCGCAGACTGGTACAGATCTTAGGGCCCGGTAAGTACCGGCATGGGACACTGGCTCGGAATCCCGGCTGCCGTTGACATTTTGCTCTGTTGCCGCCTTCCGTTCCGATTCCGCAAAGGATTTATTGATGCTTAAATGCACAGTATAAAGGGCGAGAAGCTGTCAACGGCCATCCTAAGCTGAACGCGCCTGCTCTCGTCAGATCGCAGACTGCTACCTAGCTTAGGGCCCGGTAAGTACCAGCATGGGAGACTGGCTGGGAATCCCAGGTGTTGTTGACATTTTGCTCTGTAGCCGCCTTCCTCTCCGATTCCGAAAAGGATTTCTTGATGCTTAAATGCACAGTATAAAAAGCATGAAGCTGTCAATGGCCATCCTAAGCTGAACGCGCCTGCTCTCGTCAGATCGCAGACTGCTACCCAGCTTAGGGCCCGGTAAGTACCAGCATGGGAGACTGGCTGGGAATCCCGGGTGCCGTTGACATTTTGCTCTATTGCTGCTTTCCGCTCCGATTCCGAAAAGAATTTATTGATGCTTAAATCCACAGTATACAAGGTGTGAAGCTGTCGACGGCCATCCTAAGCTTAACGCGCCTGCTCTTGTCAGATCGCAGACTGGTACAGATCTTAGGGCCTGGTAGGTACCGGCATGGGACACTGGCTGAGAATCCCGGCTGCCGTTGACATTTTGCACTGTTGCCGCCTTCCGTTTCCAATTCCGAAAAGGATTTATTGATGCTTAAATGCACAGTATAAAGGGCAAGAAGCTGTCAACGGCCATCCTAAGCTGAACGTGCCTGCTCTCGTCAGATCGCAGACTGCTACCCAGCTTAGGGCTCGGAAAGTACCAGCATGGGAGACTGGCTGGGAATCCCAGGTGTCGTTGACATTTTGCTCTGTTGCCGCCTTACGCTCCGATTCCGAAAAGGATTTATTGATGCTTAAATCCACAGTATACAGGGTGAGAAGATGTCTACGGCCATCCTAAGCTGAATGCGCCTGTTCTCGTCAGATCGCAGACTGCTTCCCAGCTTCGGGCCTGGTAAGTACCAGCATGGGAGACTGGCTGGGAATCCCGGGTGCAGTTGACATTTTGCTCTGCTTCTGCTCCGATTCCGAAAATTATTTATTGATGCTTAAATCCACAGTATACAAAGTGTGACGCTGTCAACGGCCATCCTAAGCTGAACGCGCCTGCTCTCGTCAGATCGCAGACTGCTACCCAGCTTAGGGCCCGTTAAGTACCAGCATGGGAGACTGGCTGGGAATCCCAGGTGGTGTTCACTTTTTGCTCTGTAGCCGCCTTTCGCTTCGATTCCGAAAATGATTTATTGATGCTTAAATCCACAGTATACAGGGTGTGAAGCCGTCTACGGCTATCCTAAGCTGAATGTGCCTGTTCTTGTCAGATCGCAGACTGCTGCCTGGCAAGTACGGGCATGGGAGACTGGCTGGCAATCCAAGGTGCTATTGACATTTTGCTCTGTTGCCGCCTTCCTCTCCGATTCCGAAAAGGATTTATTGATGCTTAAATGCACAGTATAAAAAGCATGAAGCTGTCAATGGCCATCGTAAGCTGAACGCGCCTGCTCTCGTCAGATCGCAGACTGCTACCCAGCTTAGGGCCCGTTAAGTACTGGCAGGGGAGACTGGCTGGGAATCCCAGGTGCCGTTGACATTTTGCTCTATTGCTGCCTTCCGCTCCGATTCCGAAAATAATTTATTGATGCTTAAATCCACAGTATACAAGGTGTGAAGCTGTCGACGGCCATCCTAAGCTTAACGCGCCAGCTCTCGTCAGATCGCAGACTGGTACAGATCTTAGGGCCCGGTAAGTACCGGCATGGGACACTGGCTGGGAATCCCGGCTGCCGTTGACATTTTGCTCTGTTGCCGCCTTCCGTTCCGATTCTGAAAAGGATTTATTGATGCTTAAATGCACAGTATACAGGGTGTGAAGATGTCTACGGCCATCCTAAGCTGAATGCGCCTGTTCTCGTCAGATCGCAGACTGCTTCCCAGCTTCGGGCCTGGTAAGTACCAGCATGGGAGACTGGCTGGGAATCCCGGGTGCAGTTGACATTCTGCTCCGATTCCGAAAATTATTTATTGATGCTTAAATCCGCAGTATACAAAGTGTGAAGCTGTCAACGGCCATCCTAAGCTGAACGCGCCTGCTCTCGTCAGATCGCAGACTGCTACCCAGCTTAGGGCCCGTTAAGTACCAGCATGGGAGACTGGCTGGGAATCCCAGGTGTCATTGACATTTTGCTCTGTTGCCGCCTTACGCTCCGATTCCGAAAAGGATTTATTGATGCTTAAATCCACAGTATACAGGGTGTGAAGATGTCTACGGCCATCCTAAGCTGAATGCGCCTGTTCTCGTCAGATCGCAGACTGGTACAGATCTTAGGGCCCGGTAAGTACCGGCATGGGACACTGGCTGGGAATCCCGGCTGCCGTTGACATTTTGCTCTGTTGCCGCCTTCCGTTCCGATTCCGAAAAGGATTTATTGATGCTTAAATGCACAGTATAAAGGGCGAGAAGCTGTCAACGGCCATCCTAAGCTGAACGCGCCTGCTCTCGTCAGATCGCAGACTGCTACCCAGCTTAGGGCCCGGTAAGTACCAGCATGGGAGACTGGCTGGGAATCCTGGCTGCCGTTGACATTTTGCTCTGTTGCCGCCTTCCGTTTCGATTCCGAAAAGGATTTATTGATGCTTAAATGCACAGTATACAAAACGTGAAGCTGTCAACGGCCATCCTAAGCTGAACGCGCCTGCTCTCATCAGATCGCAGACTGCTACCCAGCTTAGGGCCTGGTAAGTACCAGCATGGGAGACTGGCTGGGAATCCCGGGTGCAGTTGACATTTTAATCTGTTGCCGCCTTCCGTTCCGATTCTGAAAAGGATTTATTGATGCTTAAATGCACAGTATACAGGGTGTGAAGATGTCTACGGCCATCCTAAGCTAAATGCGCCTGTTCTCGTCAGATCGCAGACTGCTTCCCAGCTTCGGGCCTGGTAAGTACCAGCATGGGAGACTGGCTGGGAATCCCGGGTGCAGTTGACATTTTGCTCTGTTTCTGCTCCGATTCCGAAAATTATTTATTGATGCTTAAATCCACAGTATACAAAGTGTGAAGCTGTCAACCGCCATCCTAAGCTGAACGCGCCTGCTCTCGTCAGATCACAGACTGCTACCCAGCTTAGGGCCCGTTAAGTACCAGCATGGGAGACTGGCTGGGAATCCCAGGTGTCGTTGACATTTTGCTCTGTTGCCGCCTTACGCTCCGATTCCGAAAAGGATTTATTGATGCTTAAATCCACAGTATACAGGGTGTGAAGATGTCTACGGCCATCCTAAGCTGAATGCGCCTGTTCTCGTCAGATCGCAGACTGGTACAGATCTTAGGGCCCGGTAAGTACCGGCATGGGACACTGGCTGGGAATCCCGGCTGCCGTTGACATTTTGCTCTGTTGCCGCCTTCCGTTCCGATTCCGCAAAGGATTTATTGATGCTTAAATGCACAGTATAAAGGGCGAGAAGCTGTCAACGGCCATCCTAAGCTGAACGCGCCTGCTCTCGTCAGATCGCAGACTGCTACCCAGCTTAGGGCCCGGTAAGTACCAGCATGGGAGACTGGCTGGGAATCCCGGCTGCCGTTGACATTTTGCTCTGTTGCCGCCTTCCGTTTCTATTCCGAAAAGGATTTATTGATGCTTAAATGCACAGTATACAAAATGTGAAGCTGTCAACGGCCATCCTAAGCTGAACGCGCCTGCTCTCGTCAGATTGCAGACTGCTACCCAGCTTAGGGCTCAGTAAGTACCGGCATGGGAGACTGGCTGGGAATCCCGGGTGCAGTTGACATTTTGCTCTGTTGCCGCCTTCCGCTCCGATTCCGAAAAAGGATTTATGGATGCTTAAATGCGCAGTATAAAAATCATGAAGCTGTCAATGGCCATCCTAAGCTGGACGCGCCTGCTCTCGTCACATCGCAGACTGCTACCCAGCTTAGGGCCCGGTAAGTACTGGCATGGGAGACTGGCTGGGAATCCCGGTTGCCGTTGACATTTTGCTCTAATGCCGCCTTCAGTTCCGATTCCGAAAAGGATTTATTGATGCTTAAATGCACAGTATACAAAGTGTGAAGCTGTCAACGGCCATCCTAAGCTGAACGCGCCTGCTCTCATCAGATCGCAGACTGCTACCCAGCTTAGTGCCTGGTAAGTACCAGCATGGGAGACTGGCTGGGAATCCCGGGTGCAGTTGACATTTTAATCTGTTGCCGCCTTCCGTTCCGATTCTGAAAAGGATTTATTGATGCTTAAATGCACAGTATACAGGGTGTGAAGCTGTCTACGGCCATCCTAAGCTAAATGCGCCTGTTCTCGTCAGATCGCAGACTGCTTCCCAGCTTTGGGCCTGGTAAGTACCAGCATGGGAGACTGGCTGGGAATCCCGGGTGCAGTTGACATTTTGCTCTGTTTCTGCTCCGATTCCGAAAATTATTTATTGATGCTTAAATCCACAGTATACAAAGTGTGAAGCTGTCAACGGCCATCCTAAGCTGAACGCGCCTGCTCTCGTCAGATCACAGACTGCTACCCAGCTTAGGGCCCGTTAAATACCAGCATGGGAGACTGGCTGGGAATCCCAGGTGTCGTTGACATTTTGCTCTGTTGCCGCCTTACGCTCCGATTCCGAAAAGGATTTATTGATGCTTAAATCCACAGTATACAGGGTGTGAAGATGTCTACGGCCATCCTAAGCTGAATGCGCCTGCTCTCGTCAGATCACAGACTGCTACCCAGCTTAGGGCCTGGTAAATACCAGCATGGGAGACTGGCTGGGAATCCCGAGTGCAGTTGACATTTTAATCTGTTGCCGCCTTCCGCTCCGATTCGGAAAAGGATTTATTGATGCTTAAATCCACAATACACAGGGTGTGAAGCTGTCAACGGCCATCCTAAGCCTGAACGTGCCTGCTCTCCTCAGATCGCAGACCGCTGCCCGGCAGTTACCGGCATGGGAGACTGGCTGGCAATCCAAGGTGCCGTTGACACTTTGCTTTGTTGCCGCCTTCCTCTCCGATTAATAAAAATATTTATTGATGCTTAAATGCACCTGGGAATCCCGGGTGCAGTTGACATTATGCTCTGTTGCCGCCTTCCGTTCCGATTCCGAAAAGGATTTATTGATGCTTAAATGCACAGTATAAAAAGCATGAAGCTGTCAATGGCCATCCTAAGCTGAACGCACCTGCTCTCGTCAGATCGCAGACTGCTACCCAGCCTAGGGCCCATTAAGTACCGGCATGGGAGACTGGCTGGGAATCCCGGGTGCAGTTGACATTTTGCTCTGTTGCCGCCTTCCGTTCCGATTCCGAAAAGGATTTATTGATGCTTAAATGCACAGTATAAAAATCATGAAGCTGTCAATGGCCATCCTAAGCTGAACGTGCCTGCTCTCGTCAGATCGCAGACTGCTACCCAGCTTAGGGTCTGGTAAGTACTGGCATGGGACACTGGCTGGGAATCTCGGCTGCCGTTGACATTTTGCTCTGTTGCCGCCTTCCGTTCCGATTCCGAAAAGGATTTATTGATGCCTAAATGCACAGTATAAAGGGCGAGAAGCTGTCAACGGCCATCCTAAGCTGAAAGCGCCTGCCCTCGTCAGATCGCAGACTGCTACCCAGCTTAGGGCCCGTTAAGTACCAGCATGGGAGACTGGCTGGGAATCCCGGGTGCAGTTGACATTTTGCTCTGTTTCTGCTCCGATTCCGAAAATTATTTATTGATGCTTAAATCCACAGTATACAAAGTGTGAAGCTGTCAACGGCCTTCCTAAGCTGAACGCGCCTGCTCTCGTCAGATCGCAGACTGCTACCCAGCTTAGGGCCCGGTAAGTACCAGCATGGGAGACTGGCTGGGAATCCCAGGTGTTGTTGACATTTTGCTCTGTAGCCGCCTTCTGCTCCGATTTGGAAAAGGATTTATTGATGCTTAAATCCACAGTATACAGGGTGTGAAGCCGTCTACGGCTATCCTAAGCTGAATGTGCCTGTTCTTGTCAGATCGCAGACTTTTACCCAGCTTAGGGCCCGGTAAGTACCAGCATGGGAGACTGGCTGGGAATCTCAGGTGTTGTTGACATTTTGCTCTGTAGCTCTGTAGACATTTTGCTCCGATTCCGAAAAGGATTTATTGATGCTTAAATCCACAATATACAGGGTGTGAAGCCGTCTACGGCTATCTTAAGCTGAATGTGCCTGTTCTTGTCAGATCGCAGACTGCTGCCCGGCAAGTACGGGCATGGTAGACTAGCTGGCAATCCAAGGTGCTATTGACATTTTGCTCTGTTGCCGCCTTCCTCTCCGATTCCGAAAAGGATTTATTGATGCTTAAATGCACAGTATAAAAAGCAAGAAGCTTTCAATGGCCATCCTAAGCTAAACGCGCCTGCTCTCGTCAGATCGCAGACTGCTTCCCAGCTTCGGGCCTGGTAAGTACCAGCATGGGAGACTGGCTGGGAATCCCGGGTGCAGTTGACATTTTGCTCTGTTTCTGCTCCGATTCCGAAAATTATTTATTGATGCTTAAATCCACAGTACACAAAGTGTGAAGCTGTCAACGGCCATCCTAAGCTGAACGCGCCTGCTCTCGTCAGATCGCAGACTTCTACCCAGCTTAGGGCCTGGTAAGTACCAGCATGGGAGACTGGCTGGGAATCCCGGGTGCAGTTGACATTTTGCTCTGTTGCCGCCTTCCGTTCCGATTCCGAAAAGGATTTATTGATGCTTAAATGCACAGTATAAAAATCATGAAGCTGTCAATGGCCATCCTAAGCTGAACGTGCCTGCTCTCGTCAGATCGCAGACTGCTACCCAGCTTAGGGTCTGGTAAGTACTGGCATGGGACACTGGCTGGGAATCTCGGCTGCCGTTGAAATTTTGCTCTGTTGCCGCCTTCCGTTCCGATTCCGAAAAGGATTTATTGATGCCTAAATGCACAGTACACAGGGTGTGAAGCTGTCAACGGCCATCCTAAGCCTGAACGTGCCTGCTCTCCTCAGATCACAGACTGCTGCCCGAAAGTTACCGGCATGTGAGACTGGCTGGCAATACAAGGTGCCATTGACATTTTGCTCTGTTGCCGCCTTCCTCTCCGATTAATAAAAATATTTATTGATGCTTAAATCCACAATATACAAGGCGTGAAGATGTCAACGGCCATCCTAAGCTGAACGCGCCTGCTCTCGTCAGATCGCAGACCGCTACCCAGCTTAGGGCCCAGTAAGTACCGGCATGGGAGACTGGCTGGGAATCCGGGTGCAGTTGACATTTTGCTCTGTTGCCGCCTTCCGTTCCGATTCCGAAAAGGATTTATTGATGCTTAAATGCACAGTATAAAAAGCATGAAGCTGTCAATGGCCATCCTAAGCTGAACGTGCCTGCTCTCGTCAGATTGCAGACTGCTACCCAGCTTAGGGCCCGGTAAGTAATGGCATGGGAGACTGGCTGGGAATACCGGTTGCCATTGACATTTTGCTCTATTGCTGCCTTCCGCTCCGATTCCGAAAAGAATTTATTGATGCTTAAATCCACAGTATACAAGGTGTGAAGCTGTCAACGGCCATCCTAAGCTTAACGCGCCTGCTCTCGTCAGATCGCAGACTGGTACAGATCTTAGGGCCCGGTAAGTACCGGCATGGGACACTGGCTGGGAATCCCGGCTGCCGTTGACATTTTGCTCTGTTGCCGCCTTCCGTTCCGATTCCGAAAAGGATTTATTGATGCTTAAATGCACAGTATACAAAGTGTGAACCTGTCAACGGCCATCCTAAGCTGAATGCGCCTGCTCTCGTCAGATCGCAGACTGATACCCAGCTTAGGGCCTGGTAAGTACCAGCATGGGAGACTGGCTGGGAATCCCGGGTGCAGTTGACATTTTAATCTGTTGCCGCCTTCCGCTCCGATTCGGAAAAGGATTTATTGATGCTTAAATGCACAGTATAAAGGGCGTGAAGCTGTCAATGGCCATCCTAAGCTGAACGCGCCTGCTCTCGTCAGATCGCAGACTGCTACCCAGCTTAGGGCCCGGTAGGTACCAGCATTTGAGACTGGCTGGGAATCCCAGGTGTTGTTGACATTTTGCTCTGTAGCCGCCTTCCGCTCCGATTCCGAAAAGGATTTATTGATGCTTAAATCCACAGTATACAGAATGTGAAGCCGTCTACGGCTATCCTAAGCTCAATATGCCTGTTCTTGTCAGATCGCAGACTGCTGCCCGGCAAGTACGGGCATGGGAGACTGGCTGGCAATCCAAGGTGCTATTGACATTTTGCTCTGTTGCCGCCTTCCTCTCCGATTCCGAAAAGGATTTATTGATGCTTAAATGCACAGTATAAAAAGCATGAAGCTGTCAATGGCTGTCCTAAGCTGAACGTGCCTGCTCTCGTCAGATCGCAGACTGCTACCCAGCTTAGGGCCCGGTAAGTACTGGCATGGGAGACTGGCTGGGAATCCCGGGTGCGGTTGACATTTTGCTCTATTGCTGCCTTCCGCTCCGATTCCGAAAATAATTTATTGATGCTTAAATCCACAGTATACAAGGTGTGAAGCTGTCGACGGCCATCCTAAGCTTAACGCGCCTGCTCTTGTCAGATCGCAGACTGGTACAGATCTTAGGGCCCGGTAAGTACCGACATGGGACACTGGCTGGGAATCCCGGCTGCCGATGACATTTTGCTCTGTTGCCGCCTTCCGTTTCCGATTCCGAAAAGGATTTATTGATGCTTAAATGCACAGTATAAAGGGCGAGAAGCTGTCAACGGCCATCCTAAGCTGAACGTGCCTGCACTTGTCAGATCGCAGACTGCTATCCAGCTTAGGGCCTGGTAAGTACCAGCAAGGGAGACTGGCTGGGAATCCCGGGTGTCGTTGACATTTTGCTCTGTTGCCGCCTTCCGTTCCGATTCCGAAAAGGATTTATTGATGCTTAAATGCACAGTATAAAAATCATGAAGCTGTCAATGGCCATCCTAAGCTGAACGCGCCTGCTCTCGTCAGATTGCAGACTGCTACCCAGCTTAGGGCCTGGTAAGTACTGGCATGGGACACTGGCTGGGAATCTCGGCTGCCGTTGACATTTTGCTCTGTTGCCGCCTTCCGTTCCGATTCCGAAAAGGATTTATTGATGCTTAAATGCACAGTATAAAAATCATGAAGCTGTCAATGGCCATCCTAAGCTGAACACGCCTGCTCTTGTCACATCGCAGACTGCTAAGCAGCTTAGGGCCCGGTAAGTACTGGCATGGGAGACTGGCTGGGAATCCCGGTTGACATTTTGCTCTTATGCCGCCTTCAGTTCCGATTCCGAAAAGGATTTATTGATGCTTAAATGCACAGTATACAAAGTGTGAAACTGTCAACGGCCATCCTAAGCTGAACGCGCCTGCTCTCGTCAGATCGCAGACTGCTACCCAGCTTAGGGCCTGGTAAGTACCAGCATGGGAGACTGGCTGGGAATCCCGGGTGCAGTTGACATTTTAATCTGTTGCTGCCTTCCGCTCCGATTCGGAAAAGGATTTATTGATGCTTAAATGCACAGTATAAAGGGCGTGAAGCTGTCAACGGCCATCCTAAGCTGAACGCGCCTGCTCTCGTCAGATCGCAGACTGCTACCCAGCTTAGGGCCCGGTAAGTACCAGCATGGGAGACTGGCTGGGAATCCCAGGTGTTGTTGACATTTTGCTCTGTAGCCGCCTTCCGCTCCGATTCCGAAAAAGAATTTATTGATGCTTAAATGCGCAGTATAAAAATCATGAAGCTGTCAATGGCCATCCTAAGCTGGACGCGCCTGCTCTCGTCACATCGCAGACTGCTACCCAGCTTAGGGCCCGGTAAGTACTGGCATGGGAGACTGGCTGGGAATCCCGGTTGCCGTTGACATTTTGCTCTTATGCCGCCTTCCGCTCCGATTCCGAAAAGGATTTATTGATGCCTAAATGCACAGTATAAAGGGCGAGAAGCTGTCAACGGCCATCCTAAGCTGAACGCGCCTGCTCTCGTCAGATTGCACACTGCTACCCAGCTTAGGGCCCAGTAAGTACCGGCATGGGAGACTGGCTGGGAATCCCGGGTGCAGTTGACATTTTGCTCTGTTGCCGCCTTCCGCTCCGATTCCGAAAAAGAATTTATTGATGCTTAAATGCGCAGTATAAAAATCATGAAGCTGTCAATGGCCATCCTAAGCTGGACGCGCCTGCTCTCGTCACATCGCAGACTGCTACCCAGCTTAGGGCCCGGTAAGTACTGGCATGGGAGACTGGCTGGGAATCCCGGTTGCCGTTGACATTTTGCTCTTATGCCGCCTTCAGTTCCGATCCGAAAAGGATTTATTGATGCTTAAATTCACAGTATACAAAGTGTGAAGCTGTCAACGGCCATCCTAAGCTGAACGCGCCTGCTCTCGTCAGATCGCAGACTGATACCCAGCTTAGGGCCTGGTAAGTACCAGCATGGGAGACTGGCTGGAAATCCCGGGTGCAGTTGCCATTTTAATCTGTTGCTGCCTTCCGCTCCGATTCGGAAAAGGATTTATTGATGCTTAAATGCACAGTATAAAGGGCGTGAAGCTGTCAACGGCCATCCTAAGCTGAACGCGCCTGCTCTCGTCAGATTGCAGACTGCTACCCAGCTTAGGGCCCGGTAAGTACCAGCATGGGAGACTGGCTGGGAATCCCAGGTGTTGTTGACATTTTGCTCTGTAGCCGCCTTCCTCTCCGATTCCGAAAAGGATTTATTGATGCTTAAATGCACAGTATAAAAAGCGTGAAGCTGTCAATGGCCATCCTAAGCTGAACGCGCCTGCTCTCGTCAGATCGCAGACTGCTACCCAGCTTAGGGCCCGGTAAGTACCAGCATGGGAGACTGGCTGGGAATCCCGGGTGCCATTGACATTTTGCTCTATTGCTGCTTTCCGCTCCGATTCCGAAAAGAATTTATTGATGCTTAAATCCACAGTATACAAGGTGTGAAGCTGTCGACGGCCATCCTAAGCTTAACGCGCCTGCTCTTGTCAGATCGCAGACTGGTACAGATCTTAGGGCCCGGTAAGTACCGGCATGGGACACTGGCTGGGAATCCCGGCTGCCGTTGACATTTTGCTCTGTTGCCGCCTTCCGTTTCCAATTCCGAAAAGGATTTATTGATGCTTAAATGCACAGTATAAAGGGCAAGAAGCTGTCAACGGCCATCCTAAGCTGAACGTGCCTGCTCTCGTAAGATCGCAGACTGCTACCCAGCTTAGGGCTCGGAAAGTACCAGCATGGGAGACTGGCTGGGAATCCCAGGTGTCGTTGACATTTTGCTCTGTTGCCGCCTTACGCTCCGATTCCGAAAAGGATTTATTGATGCTTAAATCCACAGTATACAGGGTGTGAAGATGTCTACGGCCATCCTAAGCTGAATGCGCCTGTTCTCGTCAGATCGCAGACTGCTACCTAGCTTCGGGCCTGGTAAGTACCAGCATGGGAGACTGGCTGGGAATCCCGGGTGGAGTTGACATTTTGCTCTGTTTCTGCTACGAGTCCGAAAATTATTTATTGATACTTAAATCCACAGTATACAAAGTGTGAAGCTGTCAACGGCCATCCTAAGCTGAACGCGCCTGCTCTCGTCAGATCGCAGACTTCTACCCAGCTTAGGGCCTGGTAAGTACTAGCATGGGAGACTGGCTGGGAATCCCGGGTGCAGTTGACATTTTAATCTGTTGCCGCCTTCCGCTCCGATTCGGAAAAGGATTTATTGATGCTTAAATCCACAATACACAGGGTGTGAAGCTGTCAACGGCCATCCTAAGCCTGAACGTGCCTGCTCTCCTCAGATCGCAGACCGCTGCCCGGCAGTTACCGGCATGGGAGACTGGCTGGCAATCCAAGGTGCCGTTGACATTTTGCTTTGTTGCCGCCTTCCTCTCCGATTAATAAAAATATTTATTGATGCTTAAATGCACCTGGGAATCCCGGGTGCAGTTGACATTATGCTCTGTTGCCGCCTTCCGTTCCGATTCCGAAAAGGATTTATTGATGCTTAAATGCAAAGTATAAAAAGCTTGAAGCTGTCAATGGCCATCCTAAGCTGAACGCGCCTGCTCTCGTCAGATCGCAGACTGCTACCCAGCCTAGGGCCCATTAAGTACCGGCATGGGAGACTGGCTGGGAATCCCGGGTGCAGTTGACATTTTGCTCTGTTGCCGCCTTCCGTTCCGATTCCGAAAAGGATTTATTGATGCTTAAATCCACAGTATACAAGGTGTGAAGCTGTCTACGGCTATCCTACGCTGAATGTGCCTGCTCTTGTCAGATCGCAGACTGCTGCCCGGCAAGTACGGGCACGGTAGACTGGCTGGCAATCCAAGGTGCTATTGACATTTTGCTCTGTTGCCGCCTTCCTCTCCGATTCCGAAAAGGATTTATTGATGCTTAAATGCACAGTATAAAAAGCATGAAGCTGTCAATGGCCATCCTAAGCTGAACGCGCCTGCTCTCGTCAGATCGCAGACTGCTACCCTGCTTAGGGCCCGGTAAGTACTGGCATGGGAGACTGGCTGGGAATCCCGGGTGCCGTTGACATTTTGCTCTATTGCTGCCTTCTGCTCCGATTCCGAAAATAATTTATTGATGCTTAAATCCACAGTATACAAGGTGTGAAGCTGTCGACGGCCATCCTAAGCTTAACGCGCCTGCTCTCGTCAGATCGCAGACTGGTACAGATCTTAGTGCCCGGTAAGTACCGGCATGGGACACTGGCTGGGAATCCCGGCTGCCGTTGACATTTTGCTCTGTTGCCGCCTTCCGTTCCGATTCCGAAAAGGATTTATTGATGCTTAAATGCACAGTATACAAAGTGTGAAGCTGTCAACGGCCATCCTAAGCTGAACGCGCCTACTCTCGTCAGATCGCAGACTGCTACCCAGCTTAGGGCCTGGTAAGTACCAGCATGGGAGACTGGCTGGGAATCCCGGGTGCAGTTGACATTTTAATCTGTTGCCGCTTTCCGCTCCGATTCGGAAAAGGATTTATTGATGCTTAAATGCACAGTATAAAGGGCGTGAAGATGTCTACGGCCATCCTAAGCTGAATGCGCCTGTTCTCGTCAGATCGCAGACTGCTACCCAGCTTCGGGCCTGGTAAGTACCAGCATGGGAGACTGGCTGGGATTCCCGGGTGCAGTTGACATTTTGCTCTGTTTCTGCTCCGATTCCGAAAATTATTTATTGATGCTTAAATCCACAGTATACAAAGTGTGAAGTTGTCATCGGCCATCCTAAGCTGAACACGCCTGCTCTCGTCAGATCGCAGATTGCTACCCAGCTTAGGGCCTGGTAAGTACCAGCATGGGAGATTGGCTGGCAATCCCGGGTGCAGTTGACATTTTAATCTGTTGCCGCCTTCCGCTCCGATTCGGAAAAATAATTTATTGATGCTTAAATCCACAATATACAGGGTGTGAAACTGTCAACGGCCATCCTAAGCCTGAACGTGCCTGCTCTCCTCAGATCGCAGACTTCTGCCCGGCAGATACCGGCATGGGAGACTGGCTGGCAATCCAAGGTGCCATTGACATTTTGCTCAGTTGCCGCTTTCCTCTCCGATTAATAAAAATATTTATTGATGCTTAAATCCACAATATACAAGGCGTGAAGATGTCAACGGCCATCCTAAGCTGAACGCGCCTGCTCTCGCCAGATCGCAGACTGCTACCCAGCTTAGGGCCCCGTAAGTACCAGCATGGGAGACTGGCTGGGAATCCCAGGTGTTGTTGACATTTTGCTCTGTAGCTCTGTAGACATTTTGCTCTGATTCCGAAAAGGATTTATTGATGCTTAAATCCACAGTATACAGGGTGTGAAGCCGTCTACGGCTATCCTAAGCTGAATGCGCCTGTTCTTGTCAGATCGCAGACTGCTGCCCGGCTAGTACGGGCATGGGAGACTGGCTGGCAATCCAAGGTGCTATTGACATTTTTCTCTGTTGCCGCCTTCCTCTCCGATTAAAAAAAATATTTATTGATGCTTAAATCCACAGTATACAAGGCATGATAAATGTCAACGGCCATCCTAAGCTGAACGCTTCTGCTCTCGTCAGATCGCAGACTGCTATGCAGCTTAGGGCCCAGTAAGTACCGGCATGGGAGACTGGCTGGGAATCCCGGGTGCAATTGACATTTTGCTCTGTTGCCGCCTTCCGTTCCGATTCCGAAAAGGATTTATTGATGCTTAAATGCACAGTATAAAAAGCATGAAGCTGTCAATGGCCATCCTAAACTGAACGCACCTCCTCTCGTCAGATCGCAGACTGCTACCCAGCTTAGGGCCCGGTAAGTATTGGCATGGGAGACTGGCTGGGAATCCCGGTTGTTGTTGACATTTTGCTCTATTGCTGCCTTCCGCTCCGATTCCGAAAATAATTTATTGATGCTTAAATCCACAGTATACAAGGTGTGAAGCTGTCGAAGGCCATCCTAAGCTTAACGCGCCTGCTCTCGTCAGATCGCAGACTGCTACGCAGCTTAGGGCCCAGTAAGTACCGGCATGGGACACTGGCTGGGAATCCTGGCTGCAGTTGACATTTTGCTCTGTTGCCGCCTTCCGTTCCGATTCCGAAAAGGATTTATTGATGCTTAAATGCACAGTATAAAGTGCGAGAAGCTGTCAACGGCCATCCTAAGCTGAACGCACCTCCTCTCGTCAGATCGCAGACTGCTACCCAGCTTAGGGCCCGGTAAGTACCAGCATGGGAGACTGACTGGGAATCCCAGGTGTCGTTGACATTTTGCTCTGTTGCCGCCTTCCGCTCCGATTCGGAAAAGGATTTATTGATGCTTAAATCCACAATATACAGGGTGTGAAGCTGTCAACGGCCATCCTAAGCTGAACGTGTCTGCTCTCCTCAGATCGCAGACTGCTGCCTGGCAGATACCGGCATGGGAGACTGGCTGGCAATCCAAGGTGCCATTGACATTTTGCTCTGTTGCCGCCTTCCTCTCCGATTAATAAAAATATTTATTGATGCTTAAATCGACAATATACAAGGCGTGAAGATGTCAACGGCCATCCTAAGCTGAACGCGCCTGCTCTCGTCAGATCGCAGACTGCTACCCAGCTTAGGGCCCAGTAAGTACCGGCATGGGAGACTGGCTGGGAATCCCGGGTGCAGTTCACATTTTGCTCTGTTGCCGCCTTCCGTTCCGATTCCGAAAAGGTTTTATTGATGCTTAAATGCACGGTATAAAAATCATGAAGCTGTCAATGGCCATCCTAAGCTGAGCGCGCCTGTTCTCGTCAGATCGCAGACTGCTACCCAGCTTAGGGCCCGGTAAGTAGTGGCATGGGAGACTGGCTGGGAATCCCGGTTGCCGTTGACATTTTGCTCTATTGCTGCCTTCCGCTCCGATTCCGAAAATAATTTTTTTGATGCTTAAATCCACAGTATACAAGGTGTGAAGCTGTCGACGGCCATCCTAAGCTGAACGCGCCTGCTCTCGTCAGATCACAGACTGCTACCCAGCTTAGGGCCTTTTAAGTACCAGCATGGGAGACTGGCTGGGAATCCCAGGTGTTGTTGACATTTTGCTCTGTAGCCGCCTTCCGCTCCGATTCCGAAAAGGATTTATTGATGCTTAAATCCACAGTATACAGGGTGTGAAGCTGTCTACGGCTATCCTAAGCTGAATGTGCCTGCTCTTGTCAGATCGCAGACTGCTGCCCGGCAAGTACGGGCATGGGAGACTGGCTGGCAATCCAAGGTGCTATTGACATTTTGCTCTGTTGCTGCCTTCCTCTCCGATTCCGAAAAGGATTTATTGATGCTTAAATGCACAGTATAAAAAGCATGAAGCTGTCAATGGCCATCCTAAGCTGAACGCGGCTGCTCTCGTCAGATCGCAGACCGCTACCCAGCTTAGGGCCCGGTAAGTACTGGCATGGGAGACTGGCTGGGAATCCCGGGTGCCGTTGACATTTTGCTCTATTGCTGCCTTCCGCTCCGATTCCGAAAAGAATTTATTGATGCTTAAATCCACAGTATACAAGGTGTGAAGCTGTTGACGGCCATCCTAAGCTGAACGCGCCTGCTCTCGTCAGATCGCAGACTGCTACCCAGCTTAGGGCCCGGTAAGTACCAGCATGGGAGACTGGCTGGGAATCCCAGGTGTCGTTGACATTTTGCTCTGTTGCCGCCTTCCGCTCCGATTCCGAAAAGGATTTATTGATGCTTAAATCCACAGTATACAGGGTGTGAAGATGTCTACGGCCATCCTAAGCTGAATGCGCCTGTTCTCGTCAGATCGCAGACTGCTACCCAGCTTCGGGCCTGGTAAATACCAGCATGGGAGACTGGCTGGGATTCCCGGGTGCAGTTGACATTTTGCTCTGTTTCTGATCCGATTCCGAAAATTATTTATTGATTCTTAAATCCACAGTATACAAAGTGTGAAGTTGTCAACGGCCGTCCTAAGCTGAACGCGCCTGCTCTCGTCAGATTGCAGGCTGCTACTCAGCTTAGGTCCTGGTAAGTACCAGAATGGGAGATTGGCTGGCAATCCCGGGTGCAGTTGACATTTTAATCTGTTGCCGCCTTCCGCTCCGATTCGGAAAAATAATTTATTGATGCTTAAATCCACAATACACAGGGTGTGAAGCTGTCAACGGCCATCCTAAGCCTGAATGTGCCTGCTCTCCTCAGATCGCAGACTGCTGCCCGGCAGATACCGGCATGGGAGACTGGCTGGCAATCCAAGGTGCCATTGACATTTTGCTCTGTTGCCGCATTCCTCTCCGATTAATAAAAATATTTATTGATGCTTAAATCCACAATATACAAGGTGTGAAGATGTCAACGGCCATCCTAAGCTGAACGCGCCTGCTCTCGTCAAATCACAGACTGCTACCCAGCTTCGGGCCCAGTAAGTACCGACATGGGAGACTGGCTGGGAATCCCGGGTGCAGTTGACATTTTGCTCTGTTGCCGCCTTCCGTTCCGATTCCGAAAAGGATTTATTGATGCTTAAATGCACAGTATAAAAATCATGAAGCTGTCAATGGCCATCCTAAGCTGAACGCGCCTGCTCTCGTCAGATCGCAGACTGCTACCCAGCTTAGGGCCCGGTAAGTACTGGCATGGGAGACTGGCTGGGAATCCCGGTTGCCGTTGACATTTTGCTCTATGGCTGCCTTCCGCTCCGATTCCGAAAAGAATTTATTGATGCTTAAATCCACAGTATACAAGGTGTGAAGCTGTCGACGGCCATCCTAAGCTTAACGCGCCTGCTCTCGTCAGATCGCAGACTGGTACAGATCTTAGGGCCCGGTAAGTACCGGCATGGGACACTGGCTGGGAATCCCGGCGGCCGTTGACATTTTGCTCTGTTGCTGCCTTCCGTTTTGATTCCGAAAAGGATTTATTGATGCTTAAATGCACAGTATAAAGGGCGAGAAGCTGTCAACGGCCATCCTAAGCTGAACGCGCCTGCTCTCGTCAGATCGCAGACTACTACGCAGCTTAGGGCCCAGTAAGTACCGGCATGGGAGACTGGCTGGGAATCCCGGGTGCAGTTGACATTTTGCTCTGTTGCCGCCTTCCGTTCCGATTCCGAAAAGGATTTATTGATGCTTAAATGCACAATATAAAAAGCATGAAGCTGTCAATGGCCATCCTAAGCTGAACGTGCCTGCTCTCGTCAGATCGCAGACTGCTACCCATTTTAGGGCCTGGTAAGTATTGGCATGGGAGACTGGCTGGGAATCCCGGGTGCCGTTGACATATTGCTGCCTTCCGCTCCGATTCCGAAAATAATTTATTGATGCTTAAATCCACAGTATACAAGGTGTGAAGCTGTCGACGGCCATCCTAAGCTTAACGCGCCTGCTCTCGTCAGATCGCAGACTGGTACAGATCTTAGGGCCCGGTAAGTACCGGCATGGGACACTGGCTGGGAATCCCGGCTGCCGTTGACATTTTGCTCTGTTGCCGCCTTCCGTTCCGATTCCGAAAAGGATTTATTGATGCTTAAATGCACAGTATAAAAAGCATGAAGCTGTCAATGGCCATCCTAAGCTGAACGCGCCTGCTCTCGTCAGATCGCAGACTGCTACCCAGCTTAGAGCCCGGTAAATACTGTCATGGGAGACTGGCTGGGAATCCCAGGTGCCGTTGACATTTTGCTCTATTGCTGCCTTCCGCTCCGATTCCGAAAAGAATTTATTGATGCTTAAATCCACAGTATACAAGGTGTGAAGCTGTCGACGGCCATCCTAAGCTTAACGCGCCTGCTCTCGTCAGATCGCAGACTGGTACAGATCTTAGGGCCCGGTAAGTACCGGCATAGGACACTGGCTGGGAATCCCGGCTGCCGTTGACATTTTGCTCTGTTGCTGCCTTCCGTTCCGATTCCGAAAAGGATTTATTGATGCTTAAATGCACAGTATAAAGGGCGAGAAGCTGTCAACGGCCATCCTAAGCTGAACGTGCCTGCTCTCGTCAGATCGCAGACTGCTACGCAGCTTAGGGCCCAGTAAGTACCGGCATGGGAGACTGGCTGGGAATCCCGGGTGCAGTTGACATTTTGCTCTGTTGCCGCCTTCCGTTCCGATTCCGAAAAGGATTTATTGATGCTTAAATGCACATTATAAAAAGCATAAAGCTGTCAATGGCCATCCTAAGCTGAACGTGCCTGCTCTCGTCAGATCGCAGACTGCTACCCAGCTTAGGGCCTGGTACGTATTGGCATGGGAGACTGGCTGGGAATCCCGGGTGCCGTTGACATATTGCTGCCTTCCGCTCCGATTCCGAAAATAATTTATTGATGCTTAAATGCAAAGTATAATAATAACAAAGCTGTCAATGGCCATCCTAAGCTGAACGCGCCTGCTCTCGTCAGATCGCAGACTGCTACCCAGCTTAGGGCCCGGTAAGTACTGGCATGGGAGACTGGCTGGGAATCCCAGGTGTTGTTGACATTTTGCTCTGTAGCCGCCTTCCGCTCCGATTCCGAAAAGGATTTATTGATGCTTAAATCCACAGTATACAGGGTGTGAAGCTGTCTACGGCTATCCTAAGCTGAATGTGCCTGCTCTTGTCAGATCGCAGACTGCTGCCCGGCAAGTACGGGCATGGGAGACTGGCTGGCAATCCACGGTGCTATTGACATTTTGCTCTGTTGCTGCCTTCCTCTCCGATTCCGAAAAGGATTTATTGATGCTTAAATGCACAGTATAAAAAGCATGAAGCTGTCAATGGCCATCCTAAGCTGAACGTGGCTGCTCTCGTCAGATCGCAGACCGCTACCCAGCTTAGGGCCCGGTAAGTACTGGCATGGGAGACTGGCTGGGAATCCCGGGTGCCGTTGACATTTTGCTCTATTGCTGCCTTCCGCTCCGATTCCGAAAATAATTTATTGATGCTTAAATCCACAGTATACAAGGTGTGAAGCTGTTGACGGCCATCCTAAGCTGAACGCGCCTGCTCTCGTCAGATCGCAGACTGCTACCCAGCTTAGGGCCCGGTAAGTACCAGCATGGGAGACTGGCTGGGAATCCCAGGTGTCGTTGACATTTTGCTCTGTTGCCGCCTTCCGCTCCGATTCCGAAAAGGATTTATTGATGCTTAAATCCACAGTATACAGGGTGTGAAGATGTCTACGGCCATCCTAAGCTGAATGCGCCTGTTCTCGTCAGATCGCAGACTGCTACCCAGCTTCGGGCCTGGTAAATACCAGCATGGGAGACTGGCTGGGATTCCCGGGTGCAGTTGACATTTTGCTCTGTTTCTGCTCCGATTCCGAAAATTATTTATTGATTCTTAAATCCACAGTATACAAAGTGTGAAGTTGTCAACGGCCATCCTAAGCTGAACGCGCCTGCTCTCGTCAGATTGCAGGCTGCTACTCAGCTTAGGGCCTGGTAAGTACCAGAATGGGAGATTGGCTGGCAATCCCAGGTGCAGTTGACATTTTAATCTGTTGCCGCCTTCCGCTCCGATTCGGAAAAATAATTTATTGATGCTTAAATCCACAATACACAGGGTGTGAAGCTGTCAACGGCCATCCTAAGCCTGAATGTGCCTGCTCTCCTCAGATCGCAGACTGCTGCCCGGCAGATACCGGCATGGGAGACTGGCTGGCAATCCAAGGTGCCATTGACATTTTGCTCTGTTGCCGCCTTCCTCTCCGATTAATAAAAATATTTATTGATGCTTAAATCCACAATATACAAGGTGTGAAGATGTCAACGGCCATCCTAAGCTGAACGCGCCTGCTCTCGTCAAATCACAGACTGCTACCCAGCTTCGGGCCCAGTAAGTACCGACATGGGAGACTAGCAGGGAATCCCGGGTGCAGTTGACATTTTGCTCTGTTGCCGCCTTCCGTTCCGATTCCGAAAAGGATTTATTGATGCTTAAATGCACAGTATAAAAATCATGAAGCTGTCAATGGCCATCCTAAGCTGAACGCGCCTGCTCTCGTCAGATCGAAGACTGCTACCCAGCTTAGGGCCCGGTAAGTACTGGCATGGGAGACTGGCTGGGAATCCCGGTTGCCGTTGACATTTTGCTCTATGGCTGCCTTCCGCTCCGATTCCGAAAAGAATTTATTGATGCTTAAATCCACAGTATACAAGGTGTGAAGCTGTCGACGGCCATCCTAAGCTTAACGCGCCTGCTCTCGTCAGATCGCAGACTGGTACAGATCTTAGGGCCCGGTAAGTACCGGCATGGGACACTGGCTGGGAATCCCGGCGGCCGTTGACATTTTGCTCTGTTGCTGCCTTCCGTTCCGATTCCGAAAAGGATTTATTGATGCTTAAATGCACAGTATAAAGGGCGAGAAGCTGTCAACGGCCATCCTAAGCTGAACGCGCCTGCTCTCGTCAGATCGCAGACTACTACGCAGCTTAGGGCCCAGTAAGTACCGGCATGGGAGACTGGCTGGGAATCCCGGGTGCAGTTGACATTTTGCTCTGTTGCCGCGTTCCGTTCCGATTCCGAAAAGGATTTATTGATGCTTAAATGCACAATATAAAAAGCATGAAGCTGTCAATGGCCATCCTAAGCTGAACGTGCCTGCTCTCGTCAGATCGCAGACTGCTACCCATTTTAGGGCCTGGTAAGTATTGGCATGGGAGACTGGCTGGGAATCCCGGGTGCCGTTGACATATTGCTGCCTTCCGCTCCGATTCCGAAAATAATTTATTGATGCTTAAATCCACAGTATAAAAGGTGTGAAGCTGTCGACGGCCATCCTAAGCTTAACGCGCCTGCTCTCGTCAGATCGCAGACTGGTACAGATCTTAGGGCCCGGTAAGTACCGGCATGGGACACTGGCTGGGAATCCCGGCTGCCGTTGACATTTTGCTCTGTTGCCGCCTTCCGTTCCGATTCCGAAAAGGATTTATTGATGCTTAAATGCACAGTATAAAAAGCATGAAGCTGTCAATGGCCATCCTAAGCTGAACGCGCCTGCTCTCGTCAGATCGCAGACTGCTACCCAGCTTAGGGCCCGGTAAATACTGTCATGGGAGACTGGCTGGGAATCCCAGGTGCCGTTGACATTTTGCTCTATTGCTGCCTTCCGCTCCGATTCCGAAAATAATTTATTGATGCTTAAATCCACAGTATACAAGGAGTGAAGCTGTCGACGGCCATCCTAAGCTTAACGCGCCTGCTCTCGTTAGATCGCAGACTGGTACAGATCTTAGGGCCCGGTAAGTACCGGCATAGGACACTGGCTGGGAATCCCGGCTGCCGTTGACATTTTGCTCTGTTGCTGCCTTCCGTTCCGATTCCGAAAAGGATTTATTGATGCTTAAATGCACAGTATAAAGGGCGAGAAGCTGTCAACGGCCATCCTAAGCTGAACGTGCCTGCTCTCGTCTGATCGCAGACTGCTACGCAGCTTAGGGCCCAGTAAGTACCGGCATGGGAGACTGGCTGGGAATCCCTGGTGCAGTTGACATTTTGCTCTGTTGCCGCCTTCCGTTCCGATTCCGAAAAGGATTTATTGATGCTTAAATGCACATTATAAAAAGCATGAAGCTGTCAATGGCCATCCTAAGCTGAACGTGCCTGCTCTCGTCAGATCGCAGACTGCTACCCAGCTTAGGGCCTGGTAAGTATTGGCATGGGAGACTGGCTGGGAATCCCGGGTGCCGTTGACATATTGCTGCCTTCCGCTCCGATTCCGAAAATAATTTATTGATGCTTAAATGCAAAGTATAATAATAACAAAGCTGTCAATGGCCATCCTAAGCTGAACGCGCCTGCTCTCGTCAGATCGCAGACTGCTACCCAGCTTAGGGCCCGGTAAGTACTGGCATGGGAGACTGGCTGGGATTCCCGGGTGCCGTAGACATTTTGCTCTATTGCTGCCTTCCGCTCCGATTCCGAAAAGAATTTATTGATGCTTAAATCCACAGTATACAAGGTGTGAAGCTGTCGACGGCCATCCTAAGCTTAACGCGCCTGCTCTCGTCAGATCGCAGACTGGTACAGATCTTAGGGCCCGGTAAGTACCGGCATGGGACACTGGCTGGGAATCCCGGCTGCCGTTGACATTTTGCTCTGTTGCCGCCTTCCGTTCCGATTCCGAAAAGGATTTATTGATGCCTAAATGCACAGTATAAAGGGCGAGAAGCTGTCAACGGCCATCCTAAGCTGAACGCGCCTGCTCTCGTCAGATCGCAGACTGCTACCCAGCTTAGGGCCCGGTAAATACCAGCATGGGAGACTGGCTGGGAATCCCAGGTGTCGTTGACATTTTGCTCTGTTGCCGCCTTCCGCTCCGATTCCGAAAAGGATTTATTGATGCTTAAATCCACAGTATACAGGGTGTGAAGATGTCTACGGCCATCCTAAGCTGAATGCGCCTGTTCTCGTCAGATCGCAGACTGCTACCCAGCTTCGGGCCTGGTAAGTACCAGCATGGGAGACTGGCTGGGAATCCCGGGTGCAGTTGAAATTTTGCTCTGCTTCTGCTCCGATTCCGAAAATTATTTATTGATGCTTAAATCCACAGTATACAAAGTGTGAAGCTGTCAACGGCCATCCTAAGCTGAACGCGCCTGCTCTCGTCAGATCGCAGACTGCTACACTGCTTTGGGCCTGGTAAGTACCAGCATGGGAGACTGGCTGGGAATCCCGGGTGCAGTTGACATTTTAATCTGTTGCCGCCTTCCGCTCCGATTCGGAAAAGGATTTATTGATGCTTAAATCCACAATATACAGGGTGTGAAGCTGTCAACGGCCATCCTAAGCCTGAACGTGCCTGCTCTCCTCGGATCGCAGACTGCTGCCCGGCAGTTACCGGCATGGGAGACTGGCTGGCAATCCAAGGTGCCATTGACATTTTGCTCTGTTGCCGCCTTCCTCTCCGATTAATAAAAATATTTATTGATGCTTAAATCCACAATATACAAGGCGTGAAGATGTCAACGGCCATCCTAAGCTGAACGCGCCTGCTCTCGTCAGATCGCAGACTGCTACCCAGCTTAGGGCCCGGTAAGTACTGGCATGGGAGACTGGCTGGGAATCCCGGTTGCCGTTGACATTTTGCTCTATTGCTGCCTTCCGCTCCGATTCCGAAAAGAATTTATTGATGCTTAAATCCACAGTATACAAGGTGTGAAGCTGTCGACGGCCATCCTAAGCTTAACGCGCCTGCTCTCGTCAGATCGCAGACTGGTACAGATCTTAGGGCCCGGTAAGTACCGGCATGGGACACTGGCTGGGAATCCCGGCTGCCGTTGACATTTTGCTCTGTTGCCGCCTTCCGTTCTGATTGCGAAAAGGATTTATTGATGCTTAAATGCACAGTATACAAAGTGTGAAGCTGTCAACGGCCATCCTAAGCTGAATGCGCCTGTTCTCGTCAGATCGCAGACTGCTTCCCAGCTTCGGGCCTCGTAAGTACCAGCATGGGAGACTGGCTGGGAATCCCGGGTGCAGTTGACATTTTACTCTGTTTCTGCTCCGATTCCGAAAATTATTTATTGATGCTTAAATCCACAGTATACAAAGTGTGAAGCTGTCAACAGCCATCCTAAGCTGAACGCGCCTGCTCTCGTCAGATCGCAGACTTCTGCCCAGCTTAGGGCCCGGTAAGTACCAGCATGGGAGACTGGCTGGGAATCCCGGGTGCAGTTGACATTTTGCTCTGTTGCCGCCTTCCGTTCCGATTCCGAAAAGGATTTATTGATGCTTAAATGCACATTATAAAAAGCATGAAGCTGTCAATGGCCATCCTAAGCTGAACGTGCCTGCTCTCGTCAGATCGCAGACTGCTACCCAGCTTAGGGCCTGGTAAGTATTGGCATGGGAGACTGGCTGGGAATCCCGGGTGCCGTTGACATATTGCTGCCTTCCGCTCCGATTCCGAAAATAATTTATTGATGCTTAAATGCAAAGTATAATAATAACAAAGCTGTCAATGGCCATCCTAAGCTGAACGCGCCTGCTCTCGTCAGAGCGCAGACTGCTACCCAGCATAGGGCCCGGTAAGTACTGGCATGGGAGACTGGCTGGGATTCCCGGGTGCCGTAGACATTTTGCTCTATTGCTGCCTTCCGCTCCGATTCCGAAAAGAATTTATTGATGCTTTAATCCACAGTATACAAGGTGTGAAGCTGTCGACGGCCATCCTAAGCTTAACGCGCCTGCTCTCGTCAGATCGCAGACTGGTACAGATCTTAGGGCCCGGTAAGTACCGGCATGGGACACTGGCTGGGAATCCCGGCTGCCGTTGACATTTTGCTCTGTTGCCGCCTTCCGTTCCGATTCCGAAAAGGATTTATTGATGCCTAAATGCACAGTATAAAGGGTGAGAAGCTGTCAACGGCCATCCTAAGCTGAACGCGCCTGCTCTCGTCAGATCGCAGACTGCTACCCAGCTTAGGGCCCGGTAAATACCAGCATGGGAGACTGGCTGGGAATCCCAGGTGTCGTTGACATTTTGCTCTGTTGACGCCTTCCGCTCCGATTCCGAAAAGGATTTATTGATGCTTAAATCCACAGTATACAGGGTGTGAAGATGTCTACGGCCATCCTAAGCTGAATGCGCCTGTTCTCGTCAGATCGCAGACTGCTACCCAGCTTCGGGCCTGGTAAGTACCAGCATGGGAGACTGGCTGGGAATCCCGGGTGCAGTTGAAATATTGCTCTGCTCCGATTCCGAAAATTATATATTGATGCTTAAATCCACAGTATACAAAGTGTGAAGCTGTCAACGGCCATCCTAAGCTGAACGCGCCTGCTCTCGTCAGATCGCAGACTGCTACACTGCTTTGGGCCTGGTAAGTACCAGCATGGGAGACTGGCTGGGAATCCCGGGTGCAGTTGACATTTTAATCTGTTGCCGCCTTCCGCTCCGATTCGGAAAAGGATTTATTGATGCTTAAATCCACAATATACAGGGTGTGAAGCTGTCAACGGCCATCCTAAGCCTGAACGTGCCTGCTCTCCTCGGATCGCAGACTGCTGCCCGGCAGTTACCGGCATGGGAGACTGGCTGGCAATCCAAGGTGCCATTGACATTTTGCTCTGTTGCCGCCTTCCTCTCCGATTAATAAAAATATTTATTGATGCTTAAATCCACAATATACAAAGCGTGAAGATGTCAACGGCCATCCTAAGCTGAACGCGCCTGCTCTCGTCAGATCGCAGACTGCTACCCAGCTTAGGGCCCGGTAAGTACTGGCATGGGAGACTGGCTGGGAATCCCGGTTGCCGTTGACATTTTGCTCTATTGCTGCCTTCCGCTCCGATTCCGAAAAGAATTTATTGATGCTTAAATCCACAGTATACAAGGTGTGAAGCTGTCGACGGCCATCCTAAGCTTAACGCGCCTGCTCTCGTCAGATCGCAGACTGGTACAGATCTTAGGGCCCGGTAAGTACCGGCATGGGACACTGGCTGGGAATCCCGGCTGCCGTTGACATTTTGCTCTGTTGCCACCTTCCGTTCGGATTCCGAAAAGGATTTATTGATGCTTAAATGCACAGTATACAAAGTGTGAAGCTGTCAACGGCCATCCTAAGCTGAATGCGCCTGTTCTCGTCAGATCGCAGACTGCTTCCCAGCTTCGGGCCTCGTAAGTACCAGCATGGGAGACTGGCTGGGAATCCCGGGTGCAGTTGACATTTTACTCTGTTTCTGCTCCGATTCCGAAAATTATTTATTGATGCTTAAATCCACAGTATACAAAGTGTGAAGCTGTCAACAGCCATCCTAAGCTGAACGCGCCTGCTCTCGTCAGATCGCAGACTTCTGCCCAGCTTAGGGCCCGGTAAATACCAGCATGGGAGACTGGCTGGGAATCTCAGGTGTCGTTGACATTTTGCTCTGTTGCCGCCTTACGCTCCGATTCCGAAAAGGATTTATTGATGCTTAAATCCACAGTATGCAGGGCGTGAAGCTGTCAACGGCCATCCTAAGCTGAACGCGCCTGCTCTCGTCAGATTGCAGACTGTAATCCAGCTTAGGGCCCGGTAAGTACCCGCATGGGAGACTGGCTGGGAATCTCAGGTGTTGTTGACATTTTGCTCTGTAGCTCTGTAGACATTTTGCTCCGATTCCGAAAAGGATTTATTGATGCTTAAATCCACAGTATACAGGGTGTGAAGATGTCTACGGCCATCCTAAGCTGAATGCGCCTGTTCTCGTCAGATCGCAGACTGCTATCCAGCTTCGGGCCTGGTAAGTACCAGCATGGGAGACTGGCTGGGAATCCCGGGTGCAGTTGAAATTTTGCTCTGTTTCTGCTCCGATTCCGAAAATTATTTATTGATGTTTAAATCCACAGTATACAAAGTGTGAAGCTGTCAACGGCCATCCTAAGCTGACCGCGCCTGCTCTCGTCAGATTGCAGACTGCTACCCAGCTTAGGGCCCGGTAAGTACCAGCATGAGAGACTGGCTGGGAATCCCAGGTGTCTTTGACATTTTGCTCTGTTGCCGCCTTCCGCTCTGATTCCGAAAAGGATTTATTGATGCTTAAATCCACAGTATACAGGGTGTGAAGATGTCTACGGCCATCCTAAGCTGAATGCACCTGTTCTTGTCAGATCGCAGACTGCTACCCATCTTCGGGCCTGGTAAGTACCAGCATGGGAGACTGGCTGGGAATCCCGGGTGCAGTTGACATTTTGCTCTGTTTCTGCTCCGATTCCGAAAATTATTTATTGATGCTTAAATCCACAGTATACAAAATGTGAAGCTGTCAACGGCCATCCTAAGCTGAACGCGCCTGCTCTCGTCAGATCGCAGATTGCTATCCAGCTTAGGGCCCGGTAAGTACCAGCATGGTAGACTGGCTGGGAATCCCAGGTGTTATTGACATTTTGCTCTGTAGCCGCTTCCGCTTCGATTCCGAAAAGGATTTATTGATGCTTAAATCCACAGTATACAGGGTGTGAAGCCGTTAACGGCCATCTTAAGCTGAACGCGCCTGCTCTCGTCAGATCGCAGACTGCTACCCAGCTTAGGGCCCGGTAAGTACCAGCATGGGAGACTGGCTGGGAATCTCAGGTGTTGTTGACATTTTGCTCTGTTGCTCTGTAGACATTTTGCTCCGATTCCGAAAAGGATTTATTGATGCTTAAATCCACAATATACAGGGTGTGAAGCCGTCTACGGCTATCCTAAGCTGAATGTGCATGTTCTTGTCAGATCGCAGACTGCTGCCCGGCAAGTACGGGCATGGGAGACTGGCTGGCAATCCAAGGTGCTATTGACATTTTGCTCTGTTGCCGCCTTCCTCTCCGATTCCGAAAAGGATTTATTGATGCCTAAATGCACAGAATAAAAGCATGAAGCTGTCAATGGCCATCCTAAGCTGAACGCGCCTGCTCTCGTCAGATCGCAGACTGCTACCCAACATAGGGCCCGGTAAGTACTGGCATGGGAGACTGGCTGGGAATCCCAGTGCCGTTGACATTTTGCTCTATTGCTGCCTTCCGCTCCGATTCCGAAAATAATTTATTGATGCTTAAATCCACAGTATACAAGGTGTGAAGCTGTCGACGGCAATCCTAAGCTTAACGCGCCTGCTCTCGTCAGATCGCAGTCTGGTACAGATCTTAGGGCCCGGTAAGTACCGGCATGGGACACTGGCTGGGAATCCCGGCTGCCGTTGACATTTTGCTCTGTTGCCGCCTTCCGTTCCGATTCCGAAAAGGATTTATTGATGCTTAAATGCACAGTATAAAGGGCGAGAAGCTGTCAACGGCCATCCTAAGCTGAACGCGCCTGCTCTCGTCAGATCGCAGACTGCTACCCAGCTTAGGGCCCGGTAAGTACCAGCATGGGAGACTGGCTGGGAATCCCAGGTGTCGTTGACATTTTGCTCTGTTGCCGCCTTACGCTCCGATTCCGAAAAGGATTTATTGATGCTTAAATCCACAGTATACAGGGTGTGAAGATGTCTACGGCCATCCTAAGCTGAAAGCGCCTGTTCTCATCAGATCGCAGACTGCTACCCAGCTTCGGGCCTGGTAAGTACCAGCATGGGAGACTGGCTTGGAATCCCGGGTGCAGTTGACATTTTAATCTGTTGCCGCCTTCCGCTCCGATTCGGAAAAGGATTTATTGATGCTTAAATCCACAATATACAGGGTGTGAAGCTGTCAACGGCCATCCTAAGCCTGAACGTGCCTGCTCTCCTTAGATCGCAGACTGCTGCCCGGCAGTTACCGGCATGGGAGACTGGCTGGCAATCCAAGGTGCCATTGACATTTTGCTCTGTTGCCACCTTCCTCTCCGATTAAAAAAATATTTATTGATGCTTAAATCCACAATATACAAGGCGTGAAGATGTCAACGGCCATCCTAAGCTGAACGCGCCTGCTCTCGTCAGATCGCAGACTGCTACCCAGCTTCGGGCCCAGTAAGTACCGGCATGGGAGACTGACTGGGAATCCCGGGTGCAGTTGACATTTTGCTCTGTTGCCGCCTTCTGTTCCGATTCCGAAAAGGATTTATTGATGCTTAAATGCACAGTATAAAAAGCATGAAGCTGTCAATGGCCATCCTAAGCTGAACGCGTCTGCTCTCGTCAGATCGCAAACTGCTACCCAGCTTAGGGCCCGGTAAGTACTGGCAAGGGAGACTGGCTGGGAATCCCGGTTGCCGTTGACTTTTTGCTCTATTGCTGCCTTCCGCTCCGATTCCGAAAATAATTTATTGATGCTTAAATCCACAGTATACAAGGTGTGAAGCTGTCGATGGCCATCCTGAGCTTAACGCGCCTGCTCTCATCAGATCGCAGACTGGTACAGATCTTAGGGCCTGGTAAGTACCGGCATGGGACACTGGCTGGGAATCCCGGCTGCCGTTGACATTTTGCTCTGTTGCCGCCTTCCGTTCCGATTCCGAAAAGGATTTATTGATGCTTAAATGCACAGTATACAAAGTGTGAAGCTGTCAACGGCCATCCTAAGCTGAACGCGCCTGCTCTCGTCAGATCGCAGACTGCTACCCAGCTTAGGGCCTGGTAAGTACCAGCATGGGAGACTGGCCTGGAATCCCGGGTGCAGTTGACATTTTAACCTGTTGCCGCCTTCAGCTCCGATTCGGAAAAGGATTTATTGATGCTTAAATGCACAGTATAAAGTGCGTGATGCTGTTAACGGCCATCCTAAGCTACACGCGCCTGCTCTCGTCAGATCGCAGACTGCTACCCAGCTTAGGGCCCGGTAAGTACCAGCATGGGAGACTGGCTGGGAATCTCAGGTGTTGTTGACATTTTGCTCTGTAGCTCTGTAGACATTTTGCTCCGATTCCGAAAATTATTTATTGATGCTTAAATTCACAGTATACAAAGTGTGAAGCTGTCAACGGCCATCCTAAGCTGAACACGCCTGCTCTCGTCAGATCGCAGACTGCTACCCAGCTTAGGGCTTGGTAAGTACCAACATGGGAGACTGGCTGGGAATCCCCGGTGCAGTTGACATTTTAATCTGTTGCCGCCTTCCGCTCCGATTCGGAAAAGGATTTATTGATGCTTAAATCCACAATATACAGGGTGTGAAGCTGTCAACGGCCATCCTAAGCCTGAACGTGCCTGCTCTCCTCAGACCGCAGACTGCTGCCCGGCAGTTACCGGCATGGGAGACTGGCTGGCAATCCAAGGTGCCATTGACATTTTGCTCTGTTGCCGCCTTCCTCTCCGATTAATAAAAATATTTATTGATGCTTAAATCCACAATATACAAGGCGTGAAGATGTCAACGGCCATCCTAAGCTGAACGTGCCTGCTCTCGTCAGATCGCAGACTGCTACCCAGCTTAGGGCCCATTAAGTACCATCATGGGAGACTGGCTGGGAATCCGGGGGGGCAGTTGACATTTTGCTCTGTTGCCGCCTTCCGTTCCGATTCCGAAAAGGATTTATTGATGCTTAAATGCACAGTATAAAAAGCATGAAGCTGTCAATGGCCATCCTAAGCTGAACGCGCCTGCTCTCGTCAGATCGCAGACTGCTACCCAGCTTAGGGCCCGGTAAGTACTGGCATGGGAGACTGGCTGGGAATCCCGGTTGCCATTGACATTTTGCTCTATTGCTGCCTTCCGCTCCGATTCCGAAAATAATTTATTGATGCTTAAATCCACAGTATACAAGGTGTGAAGCTGTCGATGGCCATCCTAAGCTTAACGCGCCTGCTCTCGTCAGATCGCAGACTGGTACAGATCTTAGGGCCCGGTAAGTACCGGCATGAGACACTGGCTGGGAATCCCGGCTGCCGTTGACATTTTGCTCTGTTGTCGCTTTCCGTTCCGATTCCGAAAAGGATTTATTGATGCTTAAATGCACAGTATAAAGGGCGAGAAGCTGTCAACGGCCATCCTAAGCTGAACGAGCCTGCTCTCGTCAGATCGCAGTCTGCTACCCAGCTTCGGGCCTGTTAAGTACCAGCATGGGAGACTGGCTGGGAATCCAGGCTGCCGTCGACATTTTGCTCTCTTTCTGCTCCGATTCCGAAAAGGATTAATTGATGCTTAAATGCACAGTATACAAAGTGTGAAGCTGTCAACGGCCATCCTAAGCTGAACGCGCCTGCTCTCGTCAGATCGCAGACTGCTACCCAGCTTAGGACCCGGTAAGTACCAGCATGGGAGACTGGCTGGGAATCCCGGGTGCAGTTGACATTTTAATCTGTTGCCACCTTCCTCTCCGATTAAAAAAAATATTTATTGATGCTTAAATCCACAGTATACAAGGCGTGAAGTTGTCAACGGCCATCCTAAGCTGAACGCGCCTGCTCTCGTCAGATCGCAGACTGCTACCCAGCTTAGGGCCCGGTAAGTACTGGCATGTGAGACTGGCTGGTAATCCCGGGTGCCGTTGATATTTTGCTCTATTGCTGCCTTCCGCTCCGATTCCGAAAATAATTTATTGATGCTTAAATCCACAGTATACAAGGTGTGAAGCTGTCGACGGCCATCCTAAGCTTAACGCGCCTGCTCTCGTCAGATCGCAGACTGGTACAGATCTTAGGGCCCGGTAAGTACCGGCATGGGACACTGGCTGGGAATCCCGGCTGCCGTTGACATTTTGCTCTGTTGCCGCCTTCCGTTCCAATTCCGAAAAGGATTTATTGATGCCTAAATGCACAGTATAAAGGGCGAGAAGCTGTCAACGGCCATCCTAAGCTGAACGCGCCTGTTCTCGTCAGATCGCAGACTGCTACCCAGCTTCGGGCCTGGTAAGTACCAGCAAGGGAGACTGGCTGGGAATCCCGGGTGCAGTTGACATTTTGCTCTGTTTCTGCTCCGATTCCGAAAATTATTTATTGATGCTTAAATCCACAGTATACAAAGTGTGAAGCTGTCAACGGCCATCCTAAGCTGAACGCGCCTGCTCTCGTCAGATCGCAGACTGCTACCCAGCTTAGGTCCTGGTAAGTACCAGCATGGGAGACTGGCTGGGAATCCCGGGTGCAGTTGACTTTTTAATATGTTGCCGCCTTCCGCTCCGATTCGGAAAATGATTTATTGATGCTTAAATCCACAATATACAGGGTGTAAAGCTGTCAACGGCCATCCTAAGCCTGAACGTGCCTGCTTTGCTCAGATCGCAGACTGCTGCCCGGCAGTTACCGGCATGGGAGACTGGCTGGCAATCCAAGGTGCCATTGACATTTTGCTCTGTTGCCGCCTTCCTCTCCGATGAAAAAAATATTTATTGATGCTTAAATCCACAATATACAAGGCGTGAAGATGTCAACGGCCATCCTAAGCTGAACGCGCCTGCTCTCGTCAGATCGCAGACTGCTACCCAGCTTAGGGCCCAGTAAGTACCGGCATGGGAGACTGGCTGGGAATCCCGGGTGCAGTTGACATTTTGCTCTGTTGCCGCCTTCCGCTCCGATTCCGAAAAGAATTTATTGATGCTTAAATCCACAGTATACAAGGTGTGAAGCTGTCGACGGCCATCCTAAGCTTAACGCGCCTGCTCTCGTCAGATCGCAGACTGGTACAGATCTTAGGGCCCGGTAAGTACCGGCATGGGACACTGGCTGGGAATCCCGGCTGCCGTTGACATTTTGCTCTGTTGCCGCCTTCTGTTCCGATTCCGAAAAGGATTTATTGATGCTTAAATGCACAGTATACAAAGTGTGAAGCTGGCAACGGCCATCCTAAGCTGAACGCGCCTGCTCTCGTCAGATCGCAGACTGCTACCCAGCTAATGGCCCAGTAAGTACCGGCATGGGAGACTGGCTGGGAATCCCGGCTGCCGTTGACATTTTGCTCTGTTGCCGCCTTCCGTTCCGATTCCGAAAAGGATTTATTGATGCTTAAATGCACAGTATACAAAGTGTGAAGCTGTCAACGGCCATCCTAAGCTGAACGCACCTGCTCTCGTCAGATCGCAGACTGCTACCCAGCTTAGGGCCCGGTAAGTACCAGCATGGGAGACTGGCTGGGAATCTCAGGTGTTGTTGACATTTTGCTCTGTAGCTCTGTAGACATTTTGCTCCGATTCCGAAAAGGATTTATTGATGCTTAAATCCACAATATACAGGGTGTGAAGTCGTCTACGGCTATCCTAAGCTGAATGCGCCTGTTCTTGTCAGATCGCAGACTGCTGCCCGGCAAGTACGGGCATGGGTGACTGGCTGGCAATCCAAGGTGCTATTGACATTTTGATCTGTTGCCGCCTTCCTCTCCGATTAAAAAAAATATTTATTGATGCTTAAATCCACAGTATACAAGGCGTGAAGATGTCAACGGCCATCCTAAGCTGAACGCGCCTGCTCTCGTCAGATCGCAGACTGGTACAGATCTTAGGGCCCGGTAAGTACCGGCATGGGACACTGGCTGGGAATCCCGGGTGCAGTTGACATTTTAATCTGTTGCCGCCTTACGCTCCGATTCGGAAAAGGATTTATTGATGCTTAAATGCACAGTATAAAGGGCGTGAAGCTGTCAACGGCCATCCTAAGCTGAACGCGCCTGCTCTCGTCAGATCGCAGACTGCTACCCAGCTTAGGGCCCGGTAAGTACCAGCATGGGAGACTGGCTGAGAATCCCAGGTGTCGTTGACATTTTGCTCTGTTGCCGCCTTACGCTCCGATTCCGAAAAGGATTTATTGATGCTTAAATCCACAGTATACAGGGCGTGAAGTTGTCTACGGCCATCCTAAGCTGAATGTGCCTGTTCTCGTCAGATCGCAGACTGCTACCCTGCTTCGGGCCTGATAAGTATCAGCATGGGAGACTGGCTGGGAATCCCGGGTGCAGTTGACATTTTGCTCCGATTCCGAAAATTATTTATTGATGCTTAAATCCACAGTATACAAAGTGTGAAGCTGTCAACGGCCATCCTAAGCTAAATGCACCTGCTCTCGTCAGATCGCAGACTGCTACCCCGCTTAGGGCCTGGTAAGTACCAGCATGGGAGACTGGCTGGGAATCCCGGGTGCAGTTGACATTTTAGTCTGTTGCCGCCTTCCGCTCAGATTCGGAAAAGGATTTATTGATGCTTAAATGCACAATAAACAGGGTGTGAAGCTGTCAACGGCCATCCTAAGCCTGAACGTGCCTGCTCTCCTCAGATCACAGACTGCTGCCCGGCAGTTACCGGCATGGGAGACTGGCTGGCAATCCAAGGTGCCATTGACATTTTGCTCTGTTGCCGCCTTCCTCTCCGATTAAAAAAATATTTATTGATGCTTAAATCCACAATATACAAGGCGTGAAGATGTCAACGGCCATCCTAAGCTGAACGCGCCTGCTCTCGTCAGATCGCAGACTGCTACCCAGCTAGGGCCCAGTAAGTACCAGCATGGGAGACTGGCTGGGAATCCCAGGTGTCGTTGACATTTTGCTCTGTTGCCGCCTTTCGCTCCGATTCCGAAAAGGATTTATTGATGCTTAAATCCACAGTATACAGGTTGTGAAAATGTCTACGGCCATCCTAAGCTGAATGCGCCTGTTCTTGTCAGATCGCAGACTGCTACCCAGCTTCGGGCCTGGTAAGTACCGACATGGGAGGCTGGCTGGGAATCCTGGGAGCAGTTGAAATTTTGCTCTGTTTCTGCTCCGATTCCGAAAATTATTTATTGATGCTTAAATCCACAGTATACAAAATGTGAAGCGTACAACGGCCATCCTAAGCTGAACACGCCTGCTCTCGTCAGATTGCAGACTGCTACCCAGCTTAGGGCCCGGTAAGTACCAGCATGGGAGACTGGCTGGGAATCCCAGGTGTTGTTGACATTTTGCTCTGTAACCGCCTTCCGCTTCGATTCCGAAAAGGATTTATTGATGCTTAAATCCACAGTATCCACAGTATACAGGGTGTGAAGCCGTCTACGGCTATCCTAAGCTGAATGTGCCTGTTCTTGTCAGATCGCAGACTGCTGCCCGGCAAGTACGGGCATGGGTGACTGGCTGGCAATCCAAGGTGCCATTGACATTTTGCTCTGTTGCCGCCTTCCGTTCCGATTCCGAAAAGGATTTATTGATGCTTAAATGCACAGTATATAAAGTGTGAAGCTGTCAACGGCCATCCTAAGCTGAACGCGCCTGCTCTCGTCAGATCGCAGACTGGTACAGATCTTAGGGCCCGGTAAGTACCAGCATGGGAGACTGGCTGGGAATCCCTGGTGTCGATGACATTTTGCTCTGTTGCCGCCTTCCGTTCCATTATTTATTGATGCTTAAATCCACAATATAAAGGGGGTGAAGCTGTCAACGGCCATCCTAAGCTGAACGCGCCTGCTCTCGTCAGATCGCAGACTGATACCCAGCTTAGGGCCTGGTAAGCACCAGCATGGGAGACTGGCTGGGAATCCCAGGTGTCGTTGACATTTTGCTCTGTTGCCGCCTTACGCTCCGATTCCGAAAAGGATTTATTGATGCTTAAATTCACAGTATACAGGGTGTGAAGATGTCTATGGCCATCCTAAGCTGAATGCGCCTGTTCTCGTCAGATCGCAGACTGCTACCCAGCTTCGGGCCTGGTAAGTACCAGCATGGGAGACTGGCTGGGAATCCCGGGTGCAGTTGCCATTTTGCTCTGTTTCTGCTCCGATTCCGAAAATTATTTATTGATGCTTAAATCCACAGTATACAAAGTGTGGAGCTGTCAACAGCCATCCTAAGCTGAATGCGCCTGCTCACGTCAGATCGCAGACTGCTACCCAGCTTAGGGCCTGGTAAGTACCAGCATGGGAGACTGGCTGGGAATCCCAGGTGCAGTTGACATTTTAATCTGTTGCCGCCTTCCGCTCCGATTCGGAAAAGGATTTATTGATGCTTAAATCCACAATACACAGGGTGTGAAGCTGTCAACGGCCATCCTAAGCCTGAACGTGCCTGCTCTCCTCACATCGCAGACTACTGCCCGGCAGTTACCGGCATGGGAGACTGGCTGGCAATCCAAGGTGCCATTGACATTTTGCTCTGTTGCCGCCTTCCTCTCCGATTAATAAAAATATTTATTGATGCTTAAATTCACAATATACAAGGCGTGAAGATGTCAACGGCCATCCTAAGCTGAACGCGCCTGCTCTCGTCAGATCGCAGACTGCAACCCAGCTTAGGGCCCAGTAAGTACCGGCATGGGAGACTGGCTGGGAATCCCGGGTGCAGTTGACATTTTGCTCTTTTGCCGCCTTCCGTTCCGATTCCGAAAAGGATTTATTGATGCTTAAATGCACAGTATACAAATCATGAAGCTGTCAATGGCCATCCTAAGCTGAACGCGCCTGCTTTCGTCAGATCGCAGACTGCTACCTAGCTTAGGGCCCGGTAAGTACTGGCATGGGAGACTGGCTGGGAATCCCAGCTGCCGTTGACATTTTGCTCTGTTGCCGCCTTCCGTTCCGATTCCGAAAAGGATTTATTGATGCTTAAATGCACAGTATACAGGGTGTGAAGCTGTCAACGGCCATCCTAAGCTAAACGCGCCTGCTTTCGTCAGATCGCAGACTGATACCCAGCTTAGGGCCTGGTAAGTACCAGCATGGTAGACTGGCTGGAATCCCGGGTGCAGTTGACATTTTAATCTGTTGCCGCCTTCCGCTCCGATTCGGAAAAGGATTTATTGATGCTTAAATCCACAATATACAGGGTGTAAAGCTGTCAACGGCCATCCTAAGCTGAACGTGTCTGCTCTTGTCAGATCACAGACTGCTACCCAGCTTAGGGCACGGTATGTACCAGCATGGGAGACTGGCTGGGAATCCCAGGTGTTGTTGACATTTTGCTCTGTAGCCGCCTTATGCTTCGATTCCGAAAAGGATTTATTGATGCTTAAATCCACATTATACAGGGTGTGAAGCCGTCTACATATATCCTAAGCTGAATGTGCCTGTTCTTGTCAGATCGCAGACTGCTGCCCGGCAAGTACGGGCATGGGAGACTGGCTGGCAATCCAAGGTGCTATTGATATTTTGATCTGTTGCCGCCTTCCTCTCCGATTAAAAAAAATATTTATTGATGCTTAAATCCACAGTATAAAAAGCATGAAGCTGTCAATGGCCATCCTAAGCTGAACACGCCTGCTCTCTTCAGATCGCAGACTGGTACAGATCTTAGGGCCCGGTAAGTACCGGCATGGGACACTGGCTGGGAATCCCGGCTGCCGTTGACATTTTGCTCTGTTGCCGCCTTCCGTTCCAATTCCGAAAAGGATTTATTGATGCTTAAATGCACAGTATACAAAGTGTGAAGCTGTCAACCGCCATCCTAAGCTGAACGCGCCTGTTCTCGTCAGATCGCAGACTGCTACCCAGCTTCGTGCCTGGTAAGTACCAGCATGGGAGACTGACTGGGAATCCAGGGTGCAGTTGACATTTTGCTCTGTTTCTGCTCCGATTCCGAATTTTTTTTATTGATGCTTAAATCCACAGTATACAAAGTGTGAAGCTGTCAACGGCCATCCTAAGCTGAGCGCGCCTGCTCTTGTTAGATCGCAGACTGCTACCCAGCTTAGGGCCTGGTAAGTACCAGCATGGGAGACTGGCTGGGAATCCCGGTTGCAGTTGACATTTTAATCTGTTGCCGCCTTCCGCTCCGATTCGGAAAATGATTTATTGATGCTTAAATCCACAATATACAGGGTGTGAAGCTGTCAACGGCCATCCTAAGCCTGAACGTGCCTGCTCTCCTCAGATCGCAGACTGCTGCCCGGCAGTTACCGGCATGGGAGACTGGCTGGCAATCCAAGGTGCCATTGACATTTTGCTCTGTTGCCGCCTTCCTCTCCGATTAATAAAAATATTTATTGATGCTTAAATCCACAATATACAAGGCGTGAAGATGTCAACGGCCATCCTAAGCTGAACGTGCCTGCTCTCGTCAGATCGCAGACTGCTACCCAGCTTAGGGCCCATTAAGTACCATCATGGGAGACTGGCTGGGAATCCCGGGTGCAGTTGACATTTTGCTCTGTTGCCGCCTTCCGTTCCGATTCCGAAAAGGATTTATTGATGCTTAAATGCACAGTATAAAAAGCAACAAGCTGTCAATGGCCATCCTAAGCTAAACGCGCCTGCTCTCGTCAGATCGCAGACTGCTACCCAGCTTAGGGCCCGGTAAGTACTGGCATGGGAGACTGGCTGGGAATCCCGATTGCCGTTGCCATTTTGCTCTATTGCTGCCTTCCGCTCCGATTCCGAAAAGAATTTATTGATGCTTAAATCCACAGTATACAAGGTGTGAAGCTGTCGACGGCCATCCTAAGCTGAACGCGCCTGCTCTCGTCAGATCGCAGACTGCTACCCAGCTTAGGGCCCGGTAAGTCCCAGCATGGGAGACTGGCTGGGAATCCCAGGTGTTGTTGACATTTTGCTCTGTAGCCGCCTTCCGCTCCGATTTCGAAAAGGATTTATTGATGCTTAAATCCACAGTATACAGGGTGTGAAGCCGTCTACGGCTATCCTAAGCTGAATGTGCCTGTTCTTGTCAGATCGCAGACTGCTGCCCGGCAAGTACGGGCATGGGAGACTGGCTGGGAATCCCGGGTGCCGTTGACATTTCACTCTATTGCTGCCTTCCGCTCCGATTCCGAAAAGAATTTATTGATGCTTAAATTCACAGTATACAAGGTGTGAAGCTGTCGACGGCCATCCTAAGCTTAACGCGCCTGCTCTTGTCAGATCGCAGACTGGTACAGATCTTAGGGCCCGGTAAGTACCGGCATGGGACACTGGCTGGGAATCCTGGCTGCCGTTGACATTTTGCTCTGTTGCCGCCTTCCTTTTCCGATTCCGAAAAGGATTTATTGATGCTTAAATGCACAGTATAAAGGGCGAGAAGCTGTCAACGGCCATCCTAAACTGAACGTGCCTGCTCTCGTCAGATCGCAGACTGCTACCCAGCTTAGGGCCCGGTAAGTACCAGCATGGGGGACTGGCTGGGAATCCCAGGTGTCGTTGACATTTTGCTCTGTTGCCGCCTTACGCTCCGATTCCGAAAAGGATTTATTGATGCTTAAATGCACAGTATAATAATAACGAAGCTGTCAATGGCCATCCTAAGCTGAATGCGCCTGTTCTTGTCAGATCGCAGACTGCTGCCCTGCAAGTACGGGCATGGGAGACTGGCTGGCAATCCAAGGTGCTATTGACATTTTGATCTGTTGCCCCCTTCCTCTCCGATTAAAAATTTTTTTTATTGATGCTTAAATAAACAGTATACAAGGCGTGAAGATGTCAACGGCTATCCTAAGCTGAACGCGCCTGCTCTCGTCAGATCGCAGACTGCTACCCAGCTTAGGGCCCGGTAAGTACTGGCATGGGAGACTGGCTGGGAATCCCGGGTGCCGTTGACATTTTGCTCTATTGCTGCCTTCCGCTCCGATTCAGAAAATAATTTATTGATGCTTAAATCCACAGTATACAAGGTGTGAAGCTGTCGACGGCCATCCTAAGCTTAACGCGCCTGCTCTCGTTAGATCGCAGACTGGTACAGATCTTAGGGCCCGGTAAGTACCGGCATGGGACACTGGCTGGGAATCCCGGCTGCCATTGACATTTTGCTCTGTTGCCGCCTTCCGTTCCGATTCCGAAAAGGATTTATTGATGCCTAAATGCACAGTATAAAGGGAGAGAAGTTGTCAACGGCCATCCTAAGCTGAACGCGCCTGCCCTCGTCAGGTCGCAGACTGCTACCCAGCTTAGGGCCCGGTAAGTACCGGCATGGGAGACTGGCTGGGAATCCCGAGTGCAGTTGACATTTTGCTCTGTTGCCGCCTTCCGCTCCGATTCCGAAAAGGATTTATTGATGCTTAAATGCACAGTATAAAAAGCATGAAGCTGTCAATGGCCATCCTAAGCTGAACGCGCCTGCTCTCGTCAGATCGCAGACTGCTACCCAGCTTAGGGCCCGGTAAGTACTGGCATGGGAGACTGGCTGGTAATCCCGGTTGACATTTAGCTCTATTGCTCTATTGCTGCCTTGCTCCGATTCCGAAAAGAATTTATTGATGCTTAAATCCACAGTATACAAGGTGTGAAGCTGTCGACGGCCATCCTAAGCTTAACGTGCCTGCTCTCGTCAGATCGCAGACTGGTACAGATCTTAGGGCCCGGTAAGTACCGGCATGGGACACTGGCTGGGAATCCCGGCTGCCGTTGACATTTTGCTCTGTTGCCGCCTTCCGTTCCGATTCGGAAAAGGATTTATTGATGCTTAAATCCACAATATACAGGGTGTGAAGCTGTCAACGGCCATTCTAAGCCTGAACGTGCCTGCTCTCCTCAGATCGCAGACTGCTGCCCAGCAGTTACCGGCAAGGGAGATTGGCTGGCAATCCAAGGTGCCTTTGACATTTTGCTCTGTTGCCGCATTCCTCTCCGATTAATAAAAATATTTATTGATGCTTAAATCCACAATATACAAGGCGTGAAGCTGTCAACGGCCATCCTAAGCTGAATGCGCCTCCTCTCGTCAGATCGCAGACTGCTACCCAGCTTAGGGCCTGGTAAGTACCAGCATGGGAGACTGGCTGGGAATCCCGGGTGCAGTTGACATTTTTATCTGTTGCCGCCTTACGCTCCGATTCGGAAAAGGATTTATTGATGCTTAAATGCACAGTATAAAGGGCGAGAAGCTGTCAACCGCCATCCTAAGCTGAACGCTCCTGCTCTCGTCAGATCGCAGACTGCTACCCAGCTTAGGGCCCGGTAAGTACCAGCATGGGAGACTGGCTGGGAATCCCGGGTGTCGTTGATATTTTGCTCTGTTGCCGCCTTACGCTCCGATTCCGAAAAGGATTTATTGATGCTTAAATCCACAGTATACAAGGTGTGAAGTTGTCTACGGCCATCCTAAGCTGAATGTGCCTGTTCTCGTCAGATCGCAGACTGCTACCCTGCTTCGGGCCTGATAAGTACCAGCATGGGAGACTGGCTGGGAATCCCGGGTGCAGTTGACATTTTGCTCTGTTTCTGCTCCGATTCCGAAAATTATTTATTGATGCTTAAATCCACAGTATACAAAGTGTGAAGCTGTCAACGGCCATCCTAAGCTGAACGCACCTGCTCTCGTCAGATCGCAGACTGCTACCCAGCTTAGGGCCTGGTAAGTACCAGCATGGGAGACTGGCTGGGAATCCCGGGTACAGTTGACATTTTAATCTGTTGCCGCCTTCCGCTCCGATTCCGAAAAGAATTTATTGATGCTTAAATCCACAGTATACAAGGTGTGAAGCTGTCGACGGCCATCCCAAACTTAACGCGCCTGCTCTCGTCAGATCGCAGACTGGTACAGATCTTAGGGCCCGGTAAGTACCGGCATGGGACACTGGCTGGGAATCCCGGCTGCCGCTGACATTTTGCTCTGTTGCCGCCTTCCGTTCCGATTCCGAAAAGGATTTATTGATGCTTAAATGCACAGTATACAAAGTGTGAAGCTGTCAACGGCCATCCTAAGCTGAACGCGCCTGCTCTCGTCAGATCGCAGACTGCTACCCAGCTTAGGGCCTGGTAAGTACCAGCATGGGAGACTGGCTGGGAATCCCGGGTGCAGTTGACATTTTAATCTGTTGCCGCCTTCCGCTCCGATTCGGAAAAGGATTTATTGATGCTTAAATGCACAGTATAAAGGGCATGAAGCTGTTAATGGCCATCCTAAGCTGAACGCGCCTGCTCTTGTCAGATCGCAGACTGCTACCCAGCTTAGGGCCCGGTAAGTACCAGCATGGGAGACTGGCTGGGAATCTCAGGTGTTGTTGACATTTTGCTCTGTAGCTCTGTAGACATTTTGCTCCGAATCCAAAAAGGATTTATTGATGCTTAAATCCACAATATACAGGGTGTGAAGCCGTCTACGGCTATCCTACGCTGAATGCGCCTGTTCTTGTTAGATCGCAGACTGCTGCCCGGCAGGTACGGGCATGGGAGACTGGCTGGCAATCCAAGGTGCTATTGACATTTTGATCTGTTGCCGCCTTACTCTCCGATTAAAAAAAATATTTATTGATGCTTAAATCCACAGTATACAAGGTGTGAAGCTGTCGACGGCCATCTTAAGCTCAACGCGCCTGCTCTCGTCAGATCGCAGACTGGTACAGATCTTAGGGCCCGGTAAGTACCGGCATGGGACACTGGCTGGGAATCCCGGCTGCCGTTGACATTTTGCTCTGTTGCCGCCTTCCGTTCCGTTCCGATTCCGAAAAGGATTTATTGATGCCTAAATGCACAGTATAAAGGGCGAGAAGCTGTCAACGGCCATCCTACGCTGAACGCGCCTGCTCTCGTCAGATCGCAGACTGCTGCCCAGCTTAGGGCCCGGTAAGTACCAGCATGGGAGACTGGCTGGGAATCCCAGGTGCAGTTGACATTTTGCTCTGTTGCCGCCTTCCGTTCCGATTCCGAAAAGGATATATTGATGCTTAAATGCACAATATAAAAATCAAGAAGATGTCAACGGCCATCCTAAGCTGAACGCGCCTGCTCTCGTCAGATCGCAGACTGCTACCCAGCTTAGGGCCTGGTAAGTACCAGCATGGGAGACTGGCTGGGAATCCCGGGTGCAGTTGACATTTTAATCTGTTGCCGCCTTCCGCTTCGATTCGGAAAATTATTTATTGATGCTTAAATCCACAATATAAAGGGGGTGAAGCTGTCAACGGCCATCCTAAGCTGAACGCGCCTGCTCTCGTCAGATCGCAGACTGATACCCAGCTTAAGGCCTGGTAAGTACCAGCATGGGAGACTGGCTGGGAATCCCAGGTGTCGTTGACATTTTGCTCTGTTGCCACCTTACGCTCCGATTCCGAAAAGGATTTATTGATGCTTAAATCCACAGTATACAGGGTGTGAAGATGTCTATGGCCATCCTAAGCTGAATGCGCCTGTTCTCGTCAGATCGCAGACTGCTACCCAGCATCGGGCCTGGTAAGTACCAGCATGGGAGACTGGCTGGGAATCCCGGGTGCAGTTGCCATTTTGCTCTGTTTCTGCTCCGATTCCGAAAATTATTTATTGATGCTTAAATCCACAGTATACAAAGTGTGAAGCTGTCAACGGCCATCCTAAGCTGAACGCGCCTGCTCTCGTCAGATCGCAGACTGCTACCCAGCTTAGGGCCTGGTAAGTACCAGCATGGGAGACTGGCTGGGAATCCCAGGTGCAGTTGACATTTTAATCTTTTGCCGCCTTCCGCTCCGATTCGGAAAAGGATTTATTGATGCTTAAATCCACAATACACAGGGTGTGAAGCTGTCAACGGCCATCCTAAGCCTGAACGTGCCTGCTCTCCTCAGATCGCAGACTACTGCCCGGCAGTTACCGGCATGGGAGACTGGCTGGCAATTCAAGGTGCCATTGACATTTTGCTCTGTTGCCGCCTTCCTCTCCGATTAATAAAAATATTTATTGATGCTTAAATTCACAATATACAAGGCTTGAAGATGTCAACAGCCATCCTAAGCTGAACCCGCCTGCTCTCGTCAGATCGCAGACTGCTACCCAGCTTAGGGCCCAGTAAGTACCGGCATGGGAGACTGGCTGGGAATCCCGGGTGCAGTTGACATTATGCTCTGTTGCCGCCTTCCGTTCCGTTTCCGAAAAGGATTTATTGATGCTTAAATGCACAGTATAAAAAGCATGAAGCTGTCAATGGCCATCCTAAGCTGAACGCGCCTGCTCTCGTCAGATCGCAGACTGCTACCCAGCTTAGGGCCCAGTAAGTACCGGCATGGGAGACTGGCTGGGAATCCCGGGTGCAGTTGACATTTTGCTCTGTTGCCGCCTTCCGTTCCGATTCCGAAAAGGATTTATTGATGCTTAAATGCACAGTATAAAAATCATGAAGCTGTCAATGGCCTTCCTAAGCTGATCGCGCCTGCTTTCGTCAGATCGCAGACTGCTACCTAGCTTAGGGCCCGGTAAGTACTGGCATGGGAGACTGGCTGGGAATCCTGGTTGCTGTTGACATTTTGCTCTATTGCTGCCTTCCGCTCCGATTCCGAAAATAATTTATTGATGCTTAAATCCACAGTATACAAGGTGTGAAGCTGTCGACGGCCATCCTAAGCTTAACGCGCCTGCTCTCGTCAGATCGCAGACTGGTACAGATCTTAGGGCCCGGTAAGTACCGGCATGGGACACTGGCTGGGAATCCCGGCTGCCGTTGACATTTTGCTCTGTTGCCGCCTTCCGTTCCGATTCCGAAAAGGATTTATTGATGCTTAAATCCACAATACACAGGGTGTGAAGCTGTCAACGGCCATCCTAAGCCTGAACGTGCCTGCTCTCCTCAGATCGCAGACTACTGCCCGGCAGTTACCGGCATGGGAGACTGGCTGGCAATCCAAGGTGCCATTGACATTTTGCTCTGTTGCCGCCTTCCTCTCCGATTAATAAAAATATTTATTGATGCTTAAATTCACAATATACAAGACGTGAAGATGTCAACGGCCATCCTAAGTTGAACGCGCCTGCTCTCGTCAGATTGCAGACTGCAACCCAGCTTAGGGCCCAGTAAGTACCGGCATGGGAGACTGGCTGGGAATCCCGGGTGCAGTTGACATTTTGCTCTGTTGCCGCCTTCCGTTCCGATTCCGAAAAGGATTTATTGATGCTTAAATGCACAGTATAAAAATCATGAAGCTGTCAATGGCCATCCTAAGCTGAACGCGCCTGCTTTTGTCAGATCGCAGACTGCTACCTAGCTTAGGGCCCGGTAAGTACTGGCATGGGAGACTGGCTGGGAATCCCGGTTGCCGTTGACATTTTGCTCTATTGCTGTCTTCCACTCCGATTCCGAAAATAATTTATTGATGCTTAAATCCACAGTATACAAGGTGTGAAGCTGTCGACGGCCATCCTAAGCTTAACGCGCCTGCTCTCGTCAGATCGCAGACTGGTACAGATCTAAGGGCCCGGTAAGTACCGGCATGGGACACTGGCTGGGAATCCCGGCTGACGTTGACATTTTGATCTGTTGCCGCCTTCCGTTCCGATTCCGAAAAGGATTTATTGATGCTTAAATGCACAGTATACAGGGTGTGAAGCTGTCAACGGCCATCCTAAGCTGAACGCGCCTGCTTTCGTCAGATCGCAGACTGATACCCAGCTTAGGGCCTGGTAAGTACCAGCATGGTAGACTGGCTAGAATCCCGGGTGCAGTTGACATTTTAATCTGTTGCCGCCTTCCGCTCTGATTCGGAAAAGGATTTATTGATGCTTAAATCCACAATATACAGGGTGTGAAGCTGTCAACGGCCATCCTAAGCTGAACGTGTCTGCTCTCCTCAGATCGCAGACTGCTGCCGGCAGATACCGGCGTGGGAGACTGGCTGGCAATCCAAGGTGCCATTGGCATTTTGCTCTGTTGCCGCCTTCCTCTCCGATTAATAAAAATATTTATTGATGCTTAAATCCACAGTATACAAAGTGAGAAGCTGTCAACGGCCATCCTAAGCTGAACGCGCCGGCTCTCGTCAGATTGCAGACTGCTACCCAGCTTAGGGCCTGGTAAGTACCAGCATGGGAGACTGGCTGGGAATCCCGGGTGCAGTTGACATTTTAATCTGTTGCCGCCTTCTGCTCCGATTCGGAAAAGGATTTATTGATGCTTAAATGCACAGTATAAAGGGCGTGAAGCTGTCAACGGCCATCCTAAGCTGAGCGCGCCTGCTCTTGTCAGAACGCAGACTGCTACCCAGCTTAGGGCCCGGTAAGTACCAGCATGGGAGACTGGCTGGGAATCTCAGGTGTTGTTGACATTTTGCTCTGTAGCCGCTTCCGCTTCGATTCCGAAAAGGATTTATTGATGCTTAAATCCACAGTATACAGGGTGTGAAGCCGTCTACGGCTATCCTAAGCTGAATGTGCCTGTTCTTGTCAGATCGCAGACTGCTGCCTGGTAAGTACTGGCATGGGAGACTGGCTGGGAATCCCAGGTGCCGTTGACATTTTGCTCTATTGCTGCCTTCCGCTCCGATTCCGAAAATAATTTATTGATGCTTAAATCTACAGTATACAAGGTGTGAAGCTGTCGACGGCCATCCTAAGCTTAACGTGCCTGCTCTTGTCAGATCGCAGACTGGTACGGATCTTACGGCCCGGTAAGTACCGGCATGGGACACTGGCTGGGAATCCCGGCTGCCGTTGACATTTTGCTCTGTTGCCGCCTTCCGTTCCGATTCCGAAAAGGATTTATTGATGCTTAAATGCACAGTATAAAGTGCGAGAAGCTGTCAACGGCCATCCTAAGCTGAACGTGCCTGCTCTCGGCAGATCGCAGACTGCTACCCAGCTTAGGACCCGGTAAGTACCAGCAGGGGAGACTGGCTGGGAATCCCAGGTGTCGTTGACATTTTGCTCTGTTTCTGCTCCGATTCCGAAAATTATTTATTGATGCTTAAATCCACAGTATACAAAGTGTGAAGCTGTCAACGGCCATCCTAAGCTGAACGTGCCTGCTCTCGGCAGATCGCAGACTGCTGCCCAGCTTAGGGCCCGGTAAGTACCAGCATGGGAGACTGGCTGGGAATCCCGGTTGCAGTTGACATTTTAATCTGTTGCCGCCTTCCGCTCCGATTCGGAAAATGATTTATTGATGCTTAAATCCACAATATACAGGGTGTGAAGCTGTCAACGGCCATCCTAAGCCTGAACGTGCCTGCTCTCCTCAGATCGCAGACTGCTGCCCGGCAGTTACCGGCATGGGAGACTGGCTGGCAATCCAAGGTGCCATTGACATTTTGCTCTGTTGCCGCCTTCCTCTCCGATTAATAAAAATATTTATTGATGCTTAAATCCACAATATACAAGGCGTGAAGATGTCAACGGCCATCCTAAGCTGAACGCGCCTGCTCTCGTCAGATCGCAGACTGCTACCCAGCTTAGGGCCCATTAAGTACCATCATGGGAGACTGGCTGGGAATCCCGGGTGCAGTTGACATTTTGCTCTGTTGCCGCCTTCCGTTCCGATTCCGAAAAGGATTTATTGATGCTTAAATGCACAGTATAAAAAGCAACAAGCTGTCAATGGCCATCCTAAGCTAAACGCGCCTGCTCTCGTCAGATCGCAGACTGCTACCCAGCTTAGGGCCCGGTAAGTACTGGCATGGGAGACTGGCTGGGAATCCCGGTTGCCGTTGCCGTTGCCATTTTGCTCTATTGCTGCCTTCCGCTCCGATTCCGAAAAGAATTTATTGATGCTTAAATCCACAGTATACAAGGTGTGAAGCTGTCGACGGCCATCCTAAGCTGAACGCGCCTGCTCTCGTCAGATCGCAGACTGCTACCCAGCTTAGGGCCCGGTAAGTACTGGCATGGGAGACTGGCTGGGAATCCCGTGTGCCGTTGAAATTTTGCTCTATTGCTGCCTTCCGCTCCGATTCCGAAAAGAATTTATTGATGCTTAAATTCACAGTATACAAGGTGTGAAGCTGTCGACGGCCATCCTAAGCTTAACGCGCCTGCTCTTGTCAGATCGCAGACTGGTACAGATCTTAGGGCCCGGTAAGTACCGGCATGGGACACTGGCTGGGAATCCTGGCTGCCGTTGACATTTTGCTCTGTTGCCGCCTTCCTTTTCCGATTCCGAAAAGGATTTATTGATGCTTAAATGCACAGTATAAAGGGCGAGAAGCTGTCAACGGCCATCCTAAACTGAACGTGCCTGCTCTCGTCAGATCGCAGACTGCTACCCAGCTTAGGGCCCGGTAAGTACCAGCATGGGGGACTGGCTGGGAATCCCAGGTGTCGTTGACATTTTGCTCTGTTGCCGCCTTACGCTCCGATTCCGAAAAGGATTTATTGATGCTTAAATGCACAGTATAATAATAACGAAGCTGTCAATGGCCATCCTAAGCTGAATGCGCCTGTTCTTGTCAGATCGCAGACTGCTGCCCGGCAAGTACGGGCATGGGAGACTGGCTGGCAATCCAAGGTGCTATTGACATTTTGATCTGTTGCCCCCTTCCTCTACGATTAAAATTTTTTTTATTGATGCTTAAATAAACAGTATACAAGGCGTGAAGATGTCAACGGCTATCCTAAGCTGAACGCGCCTGCTCTCGTCAGATCGCAGACTGCTACCCAGCTTAGGGCCCGGTAAGTACTGGCATGGGAGACTGGCTGGGAATCCCGGGTGCCGTTGACATTTTGCTCTATTGCTGCCTTCCGCTCCGATTCAGAAAATAATTTATTGATGCTTAAATCCACAGTATACAAGGTGTGAAGCTGTCGACGGCCATCCTAAGCTTAACGCGCCTGCTCTCGTTAGATCGCAGACTGGTACAGATCTTAGGGCCCGGTAAGTACCGGCATGGGACACTGGCTGGGAATCCCGGCTGCCATTGACATTTTGCTCTGTTGCCGCCTTCCGTTCCGATTCCGAAAAGGATTTATTGATGCCTAAATGCACAGTATAAAGGGCGAGAAGTTGTCAACGGCCATCCTAAGCTGAACGCGCCTGCCCTCGTCAGGTCGCAGACTGCTACCCAGCTTAGGGCCCGGTAAGTACCGGCATGGGAGACTGGCTGGGAATCCCGAGTGCAGTTGACATTTTGCTCTGTTGCCGCCTTCCGCTCCGATTCCGAAAAGGATTTATTGATGCTTAAATGCACAGTATAAAAAGCATGAAGCTGTCAATGGCCATCCTAAGCTGAACGCGCCTGCTCTCGTCAGATCGCAGACTGCTACCCAGCTTAGGGCCCGGTAAGTATTGGCATGGGAGACTGGCTGGGAATCCCCGATGCCGTTGACATTTTGCTCTATTGCTGCCTTCCGCTCCGATTCCGAAAATAATTTATTGATGCTTAAATCCACAGTATACAAGGTGTGAAGCTGTCGACGGCCATCCTAAGCTTAACGCGCCTGCTCTCGTCAGATCGCAGACTGGTACAGATCTTAGGGCCCGGTAAGTACCGGCATGGGACACTGGCTGGGAATCCCGGCTGCCGTTGACATTTTGCTCTGTTGCCGCCTTCCGTTCCGATTCCGAAAAGAATTTATTGATGCTTAAATGCACAGTATAAAGGGCGAGAAGCTGTCAACGGCCATCCTAAGCTGAACGCGCCTGATCTCGTCAGATTGCAGACTGCTACCCAGCTTAGGGCCCGGTAAGTACCAGCATGGGAGACTGGCTGGGAATCCCAGGTGTCGATGACATTTTGTTCTGTTGCCGCCTTCCGCTCCGATTCCGAAAAGGATTTATTGATGCTTAAATCGACAGTATACAGGGTGTGAAGATGTCTACGGCCATCCTAAGCTGAATGCGCCTGTTCTCGTCAGATCGCAGACTGCTACCCAGCTTCAGGCCTGGTAAGTACCAGCATGGGAGACTGGCTGGGAATCCCGGGTGCAGTTGACATTTTAATCTGTTGCCGCCTTCCGCTCCGATTCGGAAAAGGATTTATTGATGCTTAAATCCACAATATACAGGTTGTGAAGCTGTCAACGGCCATCCTAAGCCTGAACGTGCCTGCTCTCCTCGGATCGCAGACTGCTGCCCGGCAGTTACCGGCATGGGAGACTGGCTGGCAATCCAAGGTGCCATTGACATTTTGCTCTGTTGCCGCCTTCCTCTCCGATTAATAAAAATATTTATTGATGCTTAAATCCACAATATACAAGGCGTGAAGATGTCAACGGCCATCCTAAGCTGAACGCGCCTGCTCTCGTCAGATCGCAGACTGCTACCCAGCTTAGGGCCCGGTAAGTACTGGCATGGGAGACTGGCTGGGAATCCCGGTTGCCGTTGACATTTTGCTCTATTGCTGCCTTCCGCTCCGATTCCGAAAAGAATTTATTGATGCTTAAATCCACAGTATACAAGGTGTGAAGCTGTCGACGGCCATCCTAAGCTTAACGCGCCTGCTCTCGTCAGATCGCAGACTGGTACAGATCTTAGGGCCCGGTAAGTACCGGCATGGGACACTGGCTGGGAATCCCGGCTGCCGTTGACATTTTGCTCTGTTGCCACCTTCCGTTCGGATTCCGAAAAGGATTTATTGATGCTTAAATGCACAGTATACAAAGTGTGAAGCTGTCAACGGCCATCCTAAGCTGAATGCGCCTGTTCTCGTCAGATCGCAGACTGCTTCCCAGCTTCGGGCCTCGTAAGTACCAGCATGGGAGACTGGCTGGGAATCCCGGGTGCAGTTGACATTTTACTCTGTTTCTGCTCCGATTCCGAAAATTATTTATTGATGCTTAAATCCACAGTATACAAAGTGTGAAGCTGTCAACAGCCATCCTAAGCTGAACGCGCCTGCTCTCGTCAGATCGCAGACTTCTGCCCAGCTTAGGGCCCGGTAAATACCAGCATGGGAGACTGGCTGGGAATCTCAGGTGTCGTTGACATTTTGCTCTGTTGCCGCCTTACGCTCCGATTCCGAAAAGGATTTATTGATGCTTAAATCCACAGTATGCAGGGCGTGAAGCTGTCAACGGCCATCCTAAGCTGAACGCGCCTGCTCTCGTCAGATTGCAGACTGTAATCCAGCTTAGGGCCCGGTAAGTACCCGCATGGGAGACTGGCTGGGAATCTCAGGTGTTGTTGACATTTTGCTCTGTAGCTCTGTAGACATTTTGCTCCGATTCCGAAAAGGATTTATTGATGCTTAAATCCACAGTATACAGGGTGTGAAGATGTCTACGGCCATCCTAAGCTGAATGCGCCTGTTCTCGTCAGATCGCAGACTGCTATCCAGCTTCGGGCCTGGTAAGTACCAGCATGGGAGACTGGCTGGGAATCCCGGGTGCAGTTGAAATGTTGCTCTGTTTCTGCTCCGATTCCGAAAATTATTTATTGATGTTTAAATCCACAGTATACAAAGTGTGAAGCTGTCAACGGCCATCCTAAGCTGACCGCGCCTGCTCTCGTCAGATTGCAGACTGCTACCCAGCTTAGGGCCCGGTAAGTACCAGCATGAGAGACTGGCTGGGAATCCCAGGTGTCTTTGACATTTTGCTCTGTTGCAGCCTTCCGCTCTGATTCCGAAAAGGATTTATTGATGCTTAAATCCACAGTATACAGGGTGTGAAGATGTCTACGGCCATCCTAAGCTGAATGCACCTGTTCTTGTCAGATCGCAGACTGCTACCCATCTTCGGGCCTGGTAAGTACCAGCATGGGAGACTGGCTGGGAATCCCGGGTGCAGTTGACATTTTGCTCTGTTTCTGCTCCGATTCCGAAAATTATTTATTGATGCTTAAATCCACAGTATACAAAATGTGAAGCTGTCAACGGCCATCCTAAGCTGAACGCGCCTGCTCTCGTCAGATCGCAGATTGCTATCCAGCTTAGGGCCCGGTAAGTACCAGCATGGTAGACTGGCTGGGAATCCCAGGTGTTATTGACATTTTGCTCTGTAGCCGCTTCCGCTTCGATTCCGAAAAGGATTTATTGATGCTTAAATCCACAGTATACAGGGTGTGAAGCCGTTAACGGCCATCTTAAGCTGAACGCGCCTGCTCTCGTCAGATCGCAGACTGCTACCCAGCTTAGGGCCCGGTAAGTACCAGCATGGGAGACTGGCTGGGAATCTCAGGTGTTGTTGACATTTTGCTCTGTTGCTCTGTAGACATTTTGCTCCGATTCCGAAAAGGATTTATTGATGCTTAAATCCACAATATACAGGGTGTGAAGCCGTCTACGGCTATCCTAAGCTGAATGTGCATGTTCTTGTCAGATCGCAGACTGCTGCCCGGCAAGTACGGGCATGGGAGACTGGCTGGCAATCCAAGGTGCTATTGACATTTTGCTCTGTTGCCGCCTTCCTCTCCGATTCCGAAAAGGATTTATTGATGCCTAAATGCACAGAATAAAAGCATGAAGCTGTCAATGGCCATCCTAAGCTGAACGCGCCTGCTCTCGTCAGATCGCAGACTGCTACCCAACATAGGGCCCGGTAAGTACTGGCATGGGAGACTGGCTGGGAATCCCAGTGCCGTTGACATTTTGCTCTATTGCTGCCTTCCGCTCCGATTCCGAAAATAATTTATTGATGCTTAAATCCACAGTATACAAGGTGTGAAGCTGTCGACGGCAATCCTAAGCTTAACGCGCCTGCTCTCGTCAGATCGCAGTCTGGTACAGATCTTAGGGCCCGGTAAGTACCGGCATGGGACACTGGCTGGGAATCCCGGCTGCCGTTGACATTTTGCTCTGTTGCCGCCTTCCGTTCCGATTCCGAAAAGGATTTATTGATGCTTAAATGCACAGTATAAAGGGCGAGAAGCTGTCAACGGCCATCCTAAGCTGAACGCGCCTGCTCTCGTCAGATCGCAGACTGCTACCCAGCTTAGGGCCCGGTAAGTACCAGCATGGGAGACTGGCTGGGAATCCCAGGTGTCGTTGACATTTTGCTCTGTTGCCGCCTTACGCTCCGATTCCGAAAAGGATTTATTGATGCTTAAATCCACAGTATACAGGGTGTGAAGATGTCTACGGCCATCCTAAGCTGAAAGCGCCTGTTCTCATCAGATCGCAGACTGCTACCCAGCTTCGGGCCTGGTAAGTACCAGCATGGGAGACTGGCTTGGAATCCCGGGTGCAGTTGACATTTTAATCTGTTGCCGCCTTCCGCTCCGATTCGGAAAAGGATTTATTGATGCTTAAATCCACAATATACAGGGTGTGAAGCTGTCAACGGCCATCCTAAGCCTGAACGTGCCTGCTCTCCTTAGATCGCAGACTGCTGCCCGGCAGTTACCGGCATGGGAGACTGGCTGGCAATCCAAGGTGCCATTGACATTTTGCTCTGTTGCCACCTTCCTCTCCGATTAAAAAAATATTTATTGATGCTTAAATCCACAATATACAAGGCGTGAAGATGTCAACGGCCATCCTAAGCTGAACGCGCCTGCTCTCGTCAGATCGCAGACTGCTACCCAGCTTCGGGCCCAGTAAGTACCGGCATGGGAGACTGACTGGGAATCCCGGGTGCAGTTGACATTTTGCTCTGTTGCCGCCTTCTGTTCCGATTCCGAAAAGGATTTATTGATGCTTAAATGCACAGTATAAAAAGCATGAAGCTGTCAATGGCCATCCTAAGCTGAACGCGTCTGCTCTCGTCAGATCGCAAACTGCTACCCAGCTTAGGGCCCGGTAAGTACTGGCAAGGGAGACTGGCTGGGAATCCCGGTTGCCGTTGACTTTTTGCTCTATTGCTGCCTTCCGCTCCGATTCCGAAAATAATTTATTGATGCTTAAATCCACAGTATACAAGGTGTGAAGCTGTCGATGGCCATCCTGAGCTTAACGCGCCTGCTCTCATCAGATCGCAGACTGGTACAGATCTTAGGGCCTGGTAAGTACCGGCATGGGACACTGGCTGGGAATCCCGGCTGCCGTTGACATTTTGCTCTGTTGCCGCCTTCCGTTCCGATTCCGAAAAGGATTTATTGATGCTTAAATGCACAGTATACAAAGTGTGAAGCTGTCAACGGCCATCCTAAGCTGAACGCGCCTGCTCTCGTCAGATCGCAGACTGCAACCCAGCTTAGGGCCTGGTAAGTACCAGCATGGGAGACTGGCCTGGAATCCCGGGTGCAGTTGACATTTTAACCTGTTGCCGCCTTCCGCTCCGATTCGGAAAAGGATTTATTGATGCTTAAATGCACAGTATAAAGTGCGTGATGCTGTTAACGGCCATCCTAAGCTACACGCGCCTGCTCTCGTCAGATCGCAGACTGCTACCCAGCTTAGGGCCCGGTAAGTACCAGCATGGGAGACTGGCTGGGAATCTCAGGTGTTGTTGACATTTTGCTCTGTAGCTCTGTAGACATTTTGCTCCGATTCCGAAAATTATTTATTGATGCTTAAATTCACAGTATACAAAGTGTGAAGCTGTCAACGGCCATCCTAAGCTGAACACGCCTGCTCTCGTCAGATCGCAGACTGCTACCCAGCTTAGGGCTTGGTAAGTACCAACATGGGAGACTGGCTGGGAATCCCCGGTGCAGTTGACATTTTAATCTGTTGCCGCCTTCCGCTCCGATTCGGAAAAGGATTTATTGATGCTTAAATCCACAATATACAGGGTGTGAAGCTGTCAACGGCCATCCTAAGCCTGAACGTGCCTGCTCTCCTCAGACCGCAGACTGCTGCCCGGCAGTTACCGGCATGGGAGACTGGCTGGCAATCCAAGGTGCCATTGACATTTTGCTCTGTTGCCGCCTTCCTCTCCGATTAATAAAAATATTTATTGATGCTTAAATCCACAATATACAAGGCGTGAAGATGTCAACGGCCATCCTAAGCTGAACGTGCCTGCTCTCGTCAGATCGCAGACTGCTACCCAGCTTAGGGCCCATTAAGTACCATCATGGGAGACTGGCTGGGAATCCGGGGGGGCAGTTGACATTTTGCTCTGTTGCCGCCTTCCGTTCCGATTCCGAAAAGGATTTATTGATGCTTAAATGCACAGTATAAAAAGCATGAAGCTGTCAATGGCCATCCTAAGCTGAACGCGCCTGCTCTCGTCAGATCGCAGACTGCTACCCAGCTTAGGGCCCGGTAAGTACTGGCATGGGAGACTGGCTGGGAATCCCGGTTGCCATTGACATTTTGCTCTATTGCTGCCTTCCGCTCCGATTCCGAAAATAATTTATTGATGCTTAAATCCACAGTATACAAGGTGTGAAGCTGTCGATGGCCATCCTAAGCTTAACGCGCCTGCTCTCGTCAGATCGCAGACTGGTACAGATCTTAGGGCCCGGTAAGTACCGGCATGAGACACTGGCTGGGAATCCCGGCTGCCGTTGACATTTTGCTCTGTTGTCGCTTTCCGTTCCGATTCCGAAAAGGATTTATTGATGCTTAAATGCACAGTATAAAGGGCGAGAAGCTGTCAACGGCCATCCTAAGCTGAACGAGCCTGCTCTCGTCAGATCGCAGTCTGCTACCCAGCTTCGGGCCTGTTAAGTACCAGCATGGGAGACTGGCTGGGAATCCAGGCTGCCGTCGACATTTTGCTCTCTTTCTGCTCCGATTCCGAAAAGGATTAATTGATGCTTAAATGCACAGTATACAAAGTGTGAAGCTGTCAACGGCCATCCTAAGCTGAACGCGCCTGCTCTCGTCAGATCGCAGACTGCTACCCAGCTTAGGACCCGGTAAGTACCAGCATGGGAGACTGGCTGGGAATCCCGGGTGCAGTTGACATTTTAATCTGTTGCCACCTTCCGCTCCGATTCGGAAAAGGATTTATTGATGCTTAAATCCACAATATACAGGGTGTGAAGCTGTCAACGGCCATCCTAAGCCTGAACGTGCCTGCTCTCCTCAGATCGCAGACTGCTGCCCGGCAGTTACCGGCATGGGAGACTGGCTGGCAATCCAAGGTGCCATTGACATTTTGCTCTGTTGCCGCCTTCCTCTCCGATTAATAAAAATATTTATTGATGCTTAAATCCACAATATACAAGGCGTGAAGATGTCAACGGCCATCCTAAGCTGAACGCGTCTGCTCTCGTCAGATTGCAGACTGCTACCCAGCTTAGGGCCCGGTAAGTACCAGCATGGGAGACTGGCTGGGAATCCCAGGTGTTGTTGACATTTTGCTCTGTAGCCACCTTCCGCTCTGATTCCGAAAAGGATTTATTGATGCTTAAATTCACAGTATACAGGGTGTGAAGCCGTCTACGGCTATCCTAAGCTGAAAGTGCCTGTTCTTGTCAGATTGCAGACTGCTGCCCGGCAAGTACGGGCATGGGAGACTGGCTGGCAATCCAAGGTGCTATTGACATTTTGCTCTGTTGCCGCCTTCCTCTCCGATTCCGAAAAGGATTTATTGATGCTTAAATGCACAGTATAAAAAGCATGAAGCTGTCAATGGCCATCCTAAGCTGAACGCGCCTGCTCTCGTCAGATCGCAGACTGCTACCCAGCTTAGGGCCCGGTAAGTACTGGCATGGGAGACTGGCTGGGAATCCCGGGAGCCGTTGCCATTTTGCTCTATTGCTGCCTTCCGCTCCGATTCCGAAAAGATATTATTGATGCTTAAATCCACAGTATAAAGGGCGAGAAGCTGTCAAAGGCCATCCTAAGCTGAACGCACTTGCTCTCGTCAGATCGCAGACTGCTACCCAGCTTAGTGCACGGTAAGTACCAGCATGGGAGACTGGCTGGGAATCCAGGCTGCCGTCGACATTTTGCTCTGTTTCTGCTCCGATTCCGAAAAGGATTAATTGATGCTTAAATGCACAGTATACAAAGCGTGAAGCTGTCAACGGCCATCCTAAGCTGAACGCGCCTGCTCTCGTCAGATCGCAGACTGCTACCCAGCTTAGGACCCGGTAAGTACCAACATGGGAGACTGGCTGGGAATCCCGGGTGCAGTTGACATTTTAATCTGTTGCCACCTTCCGCTCAGATTCGGAAAAGGATTTATTGATGCTTAAATCCACAATATACAGGGTGTGAAGCTGTCAACGGCCATCCTAAGCCTGAACGTGCCTGCTCTCCTCAGATCGCAGACTGCTGCGCGGCAGTTACCGTTATGGGAGACTGGCTGGCAATCCAAGGTGCCATTGACATTTTGCTCTGTTGCCGCCTTCCCTTCCGATTCCGAAAAGGATTTATTGATGCTTAAATGCACAGTATAAAAAGCATGAAGCTGTCAATGGCCATTCTAAGCTGAACGCGCCTGCTCTTGTCAGATCGCAGACGGCTACCCAGCTTAGGGCCCGGTAAGTACTGGCATGGGAGACTGGCTGGGAATCCAGAGTGCCGTTGACATTTTGCTCTATTGCTGCCTTCCGCTCCGATTCCGAAAATAATTTATTGATGCTTAAATCCACAGTATACAAGGTGTAAAGCTGTCGACGGCCATCCTAAGCTTAACGCGCCTGCTCTCGTCAGATCGCAGACTGGTACAGATCTTAGGGCCCGGTAAGTACCGGCATGGGACACTGGCTGGGAATCCCGGCTGCCGTTGACATTTTGCTCTGTTGCCGCCTTCCGTTCCGATTCCGAAAAGGATTTATTGATGCTTAAATGCACAGTATAAAGGGCGAAAAGCTGTCAACGGCCATCCTAAGCTGAACGCGCCTGCTCTCGTCAGATCGCAGACTGCTATCCAGCTTAGGGCCCGGTAAGTACCAGCATGGGAGACTGGCTGGGAATCCCAGGTGTCGTTGACATTTTGCTCTGTTGCCGCCTTCCGCTCTGATTCCGAAAAGGATTTATTGATGCTTAAATCTACAGTATACAGGGTGTGAAGATGTCTACGGCCATCCTAAGCTGAATGCGCCTGTTCTTGTCAGATCGCAGACTGCTACCCAGCTTCGGGCCTGGTAAGTACCAGCATGGGAGACTGGCTGGGAATCCTGGGTGCAGTTGACATTTTGCTCTGTTTCTGCTCCGATTCCGAAAATTATTTATTGATGCTTAAATCCACAGTATACAAAGTGTGAAGCTGTCAACGGCCATCCTAAGCTGAACGCGCCTGCTCTCGTCAGATCGCAGACTGGTACAGATCTTAGGGCCCGGTAAGTACCGGCATGGGACACTGGCTGGGAATCCAGGGTGCAGTTGACATTGTAATCTAATGCCGCCTTCCGCTCCGATTCGGAAAAGGATTTATTGATGCTTAAATCCACAATAGACAGGGTGTGAAGCTGTCAACGGCCATCCTAAGCCTGAACATGCCTGCTCTCCTCAGATCGCAGACTGCTGCCCGGCAGTTACCGGCATGGGAGACTGGCTGGCAATCCAAGGTGCCATTGACATTTTGCTCTGTTGCCGCCTTCCTTTCCGATTAAAAAAAAAATTTAATGATGCTTAAATCCACAATATACAAGGCATGAAGATGTCAACGGCCATCCTAAGCTGAACGCGCCTGCTCTCGTCAGATCGCAGACTGCTACCCAGCTTAGGGCCCGGTAAGTACCGGCATGGGAGACTGGCTGGGAATCCCGGGTGCAGTTGACGTTTTGCTCTGTTGCCGCCTTCCGATCCGATTCCGAAAAGGATTTATTGATGCTTAAATGCACAGTATAAAAAGCATGAAGCTGTCAATGGCCATCCTAAGCTGAACGCGCCTGCTCTCGTCAGATCGAAGACTGCTACCCAGCTTAGGGCCCGGTAAGTACTGGCATGGGAGACTGGCTGGGAATCCCGGGTGCCGTTGATATTTTGCTCTATTGCTGCCTTCCGCTCCGATTCCGAAAAGAATTTATTGATGCTTAAATCCACAGTATACAAGGTGTGAAGCTGTCGACGGCCATCCTAAGCTTAACGCGCCTGCTCTCGTCAGATCGCAGACTGGTACAGATCTTAGGGCCCGGTAAGTACCGGCATGGGACACTGGCTGGGAATCCCGGCTGCCATTGACATTTTGCTCTGTTGCCGCCTCCCATTCCAATTCCGAAAAGGATTTATTGATGCCTAAATGCACAGTATAAAGGGCGAGAAGCTGTCAACGGCCATCCTAAGCTGAACGCGCCTGCTCTCGACAGATCGCAGACTCCTACCCAGCTTAGGGCCTGGTAAGTACTGGCATGGGAGACTGGCTGGGAATCCCAGGTGTCGTTGACATTTTGCTCTGTTGCCGCCTTCCGCTCCGATTCCGAAAAGGATCTATTGATGCTTAAATCCACAGTATACAGGGTGTGAAGACGTCTACGGCCATCCTAAGCTGAATGCGCCTGTTCTCGTCAGATCGCAGACTGCTACCCAGCTTAGGGCCTGGTGAGTACCAGCATGGGAGACTGGCTGGGAATCCCGAGTGCAGTCGACAATTTAATCTGTTGCCGCCTTCCGCTCCGATTCGGAAAAGGATTTATTGATGCTTAAATCCACAATATACAGGGTGTGAAGCTGTCAACGGCCATCCTAAGCCTGAACGTGCCTGCTCTCCTCAGATCGCAGACTGCTGCCCGGCAGTTACCGGCATGGGAGACTGGCTGGCAATCCAAGGTGCCATTGACATTTTGCTCTGTTGCCGCCTTCCTCTCCGATTAATAAAAATATGTATGGATGCTTAAATCCACAATATACAAGGCGTGAAGCTGTCAACGTCCATCCTAAGCTGAACGTGCCTGCTCTCGTCAGATCGCAGACTGCTACCCAGCTTAGGGCCTGGTAAGTACCAGCATGGGAGACTGGCTGGGAATCCCGGGTGCAGTTGACATTTTAATCTGTTGCCGCCTTCCGCTCCGATTCGGAAAAGGATTTATTGATGCTTAAATGCACAGTATAAAGGGCATGAAACTGTCAACGGCCATCCTAAGCTGAACGCGCCTGCTCTCGTCAGATCGCAGACTGCTACCCAGCTTAGGGCCCGGTAAGTACCAGCATGGGAGACTGGCTGGGAATCCCAGGTGTCGTTGACATTTTGCTCTGTTGCCGCCTTACGCTCCGATTCCGAAAAGGATTTATTGATGCTTAAATCCACAGTATACAGGGTGTGAAGATGTCTACGGCCATCCTAAGCTGAATGCGACTGTTCTCGTCAGATCGCAGACTGCTACCCAGCTTCGGGCCTGGTAAGTACCAGCATGGGAGACTGGCTGGGAATCCCGGGTGCAGTTGACATTTTGCTCTGTTTCTGCTCCGATTCCGAAAATTATTTATTGATGCTTAAATCCACAGTATACAAAGTGTGAAGCTGTCAACGGCCATCCTAAGCTGAACGCGCCTGCTTTCGTCTGATCGCAGACTGCTACCCAGCTTAGAGCCTTGTAAGTACCAGCATGGGAGACTGGCTGGGAATCCCGGGTGCAGTTGACATTTTAATCTGTTGCCGCCTTCCCCTCCGATTCGGAAAAGGATTTATTGATGCTTAAATCCACAATATACAGGGTGTGAAGCTGTCAACAGCCATCCTAAGCCTGAACGTGCCTGCTCTCCTCAGATCGCAGACTGCTGCCCGGCAGTTACCGGCATGGGAGACTGGCTGGCAATCCAAGGTGCCATTGACATTTTGCTCTGTTGCTGCCTTCCTCTCCGATTAAAAAAATATTTATTGATGCTTAAATCCACAATATACAAGGCGTGAAGATGTCAACGGCCATCCTAAGCTGAACGCGCCTGCTCTCGTCAGATCGCAGACTTCTACCCAGCTTAGGGCCCAGTAAGTACCGGCATGGGAGACTGGCTGGGAATCCCGGGTGCAGTTGATATTTTGCTCTGTTGCCGCCTTCCGCTCCGATTCCGAAAATAATTTATTGATGCTTAAATCCACAGTATACAAGGTGTGAAGCTGTCGACGGCCATCCTAAGCTTAACGCGCCTGCTTTCGTCAGATTGCAGACTGGTACAGATCTTAGGGCCCGGTAAGTACCGGCATGGGACACTGGCTGGGAATCCCGGCTGCCGTTGACATTTTGCTCTGTTGCCGCCTTCCGTTCCGATTCCGAAAAGGTTTTATTGATGCTTAAATGCACAGTATACAAGGTGTGAAGCTGTCAACGGCCATCCTAAGCTGAACGCGCCTGCTCTCGTCAGATCGCAGACTGCTACCCAGCTTAGGGCCCGGTAAGTACCAGCATGGGAGACTGGCTGGGAATCTCAGGTGTTGTTGACATTTTGCTCTGTAGCTCTGTAGACATTTTGCTCCGATTCCGAAAAGGATTTATTGATGCTTAAATCCACAATATACAGGGTGTGAAGCCGTCTACGGCTATCCTAAGCTGAATGCGCCTGTTCTTGTCAGATCGCAGACTGCTGCCCGGCAAGTACGGGCATGGGAGACTGGCTCGCAATCCAAGGTGCTATTGACATTTTGATCTGTTGCCGCCTTCCTCTCCGATTAAAAAAAATATTTATTGATGCTTAAATCCACAGTATACAAGGCGTGAAGATGTCAACGGCCATCCTAAGCTGAACGCGCCTGCTCTCGTCAGATCGCAGACTGCTACCCAGCTTAGGGCCCGGTAAGTACTGGCATGTGAGACTGGCTGGTAATCCCGGGTGCCGTTGATATTTTGCTCTATTGCTGCCTTCCGCTCCGATTCCGAAAATAATTTATTGATGCTTAAATCCACAGTATACAAGGTGTGAAGCTGTCGACGGCCATCCTAAGCTTAACGCGCCTGCTCTCGTCAGATCGCAGACTGGTACAGATCTTAGGGCCCGGTAAGTACCGGCATGGGACACTGGCTGGGAATCCCGGCTGCCGTTGACATTTTGCTCTGTTGCCGCCTTCCGTTCCAATTCCGAAAAGGATTTATTGATGCCTAAATGCACAGTATAAAGGGCGAGAAGCTGTCAACGGCCATCCTAAGCTGAACGCGCCTGTTCTCGTCAGATCGCAGACTGCTACCCAGCTTCGGGCCTGGTAAGTACCAGCAAGGGAGACTGGCTGGGAATCCCGGGTGCAGTTGACATTTTGCTCTGTTTCTGCTCCGATTCCGAAAATTATTTATTGATGCTTAAATCCACAGTATACAAAGTGTGAAGCTGTCAACGGCCATCCTAAGCTGAACGCGCCTGCTCTCGTCAGATCGCAGACTGCTACCCAGCTTAGGTCCTGGTAAGTACCAGCATGGGAGACTGGCTGGGAATCCCGGGTGCAGTTGACTTTTTAATATGTTGCCGCCTTCCGCTCCGATTCGGAAAATGATTTATTGATGCTTAAATCCACAATATACAGGGTGTAAAGCTGTCAACGGCCATCCTAAGCCTGAACGTGCCTGCTTTGCTCAGATCGCAGACTGCTGCCCGGCAGTTACCGGCATGGGAGACTGGCTGGCAATCCAAGGTGCCATTGACATTTTGCTCTGTTGCCGCCTTCCTCTCCGATGAAAAAAATATTTATTGATGCTTAAATCCACAATATACAAGGCGTGAAGATGTCAACGGCCATCCTAAGCTGAACGCGCCTGCTCTCGTCAGATCGCAGACTGCTACCCAGCTTAGGGCCCAGTAAGTACCGGCATGGGAGACTGGCTGGGAATCCCGGGTGCAGTTGACATTTTGCTCTGTTGCCGCCTTCCGCTCCGATTCCGAAAAGAATTTATTGATGCTTAAATCCACAGTATACAAGGTGTGAAGCTGTCGACGGCCATCCTAAGCTTAACGCGCCTGCTCTCGTCAGATCGCAGACTGGTACAGATCTTAGGGCCCGGTAAGTACCGGCATGGGACACTGGCTGGGAATCCCGGTTGCCGTTGACATTTTGCTCTGTTGCCGCCTTCTGTTCCGATTCCGAAAAGGATTTATTGATGCTTAAATGCACAGTATACAAAGTGTGAAGCTGGCAACGGCCATCCTAAGCTGAACGCGCCTGCTCTCGTCAGATCGCAGACTGCTACCCAGCTAATGGCCCAGTAAGTACCGGCATGGGAGACTGGCTGGGAATCCCGGCTGCCGTTGACATTTTGCTCTGTTGCCGCCTTCCGTTCCGATTCCGAAAAGGATTTATTGATGCTTAAATGCACAGTATACAAAGTGTGAAGCTGTCAACGGCCATCCTAAGCTGAACGCACCTGCTCTCGTCAGATCGCAGACTGCTACCCAGCTTAGGGCCCGGTAAGTACCAGCATGGGAGACTGGCTGGGAATCTCAGGTGTTGTTGACATTTTGCTCTGTAGCTCTGTAGACATTTTGCTCCGATTCCGAAAAGGATTTATTGATGCTTAAATCCACAATATACAGGGTGTGAAGTCGTCTACGGCTATCCTAAGCTGAATGCGCCTGTTCTTGTCAGATCGCAGACTGCTGCCCGGCAAGTACGGGCATGGGTGACTGGCTGGCAATCCAAGGTGCTATTGACATTTTGATCTGTTGCCGCCTTCCTCTCCGATTAAAAAAAATATTTATTGATGCTTAAATCCACAGTATACAAGGCGTGAAGATGTCAACGGCCATCCTAAGCTGAACGCGCCTGCTCTCGTCAGATCGCAGACTGGTACAGATCTTAGGGCCCGGTAAGTACCGGCATGGGACACTGGCTGGGAATCCCGGGTGCAGTTGACATTTTAATCTGTTGCCGCCTTACGCTCCGATTCGGAAAAGGATTTATTGATGCTTAAATGCACAGTATAAAGGGCGTGAAGCTGTCAACGGCCATCCTAAGCTGAACGCGCCTGCTCTCGTCAGATCGCAGACTGCTACCCAGCTTAGGGCCCGGTAAGTACCAGCATGGGAGACTGGCTGAGAATCCCAGGTGTCGTTGACATTTTGCTCTGTTGCCGCCTTACGCTCCGATTCCGAAAAGGATTTATTGATGCTTAAATCCACAGTATACAGGGCGTGAAGTTGTCTACGGCCATCCTAAGCTGAATGTGCCTGTTCTCGTCAGATCGCAGACTGCTACCCTGCTTCGGGCCTGATAAGTATCAGCATGGGAGACTGGCTGGGAATCCCGGGTGCAGTTGACATTTTGCTCCGATTCCGAAAATTATTTATTGATGCTTAAATCCACAGTATCCACAGTATACAGGGTGTGAAGCCGTCTACGGCTATCCTAAGCTGAATGTGCCTGTTCTTGTCAGATCGCAGACTGCTGCCCGGCAAGTACGGGCATGGGTGACTGGCTGGCAATCCAAGGTGCCATTGACATTTTGCTCTGTTGCCGCCTTCCGTTCCGATTCCGAAAAGGATTTATTGATGCTTAAATGCACAGTATATAAAGTGTGAAGCTGTCAACGGCCATCCTAAGCTGAACGCGCCTGCTCTCGTCAGATCGCAGACTGGTACAGATCTTAGGGCCCGGTAAGTACCAGCATGGGAGACTGGCTGGGAATCCCTGGTGTCGATGACATTTTGCTCTGTTGCCGCCTTCCGTTCCATTATTTATTGATGCTTAAATCCACAATATAAAGGGGGTGAAGCTGTCAACGGCCATCCTAAGCTGAACGCGCCTGCTCTCGTCAGATCGCAGACTGATACCCAGCTTAGGGCCTGGTAAGCACCAGCATGGGAGACTGGCTGGGAATCCCAGGTGTCGTTGACATTTTGCTCTGTTGCCGCCTTACGCTCCGATTCCGAAAAGGATTTATTGATGCTTAAATTCACAGTATACAGGGTGTGAAGATGTCTATGGCCATCCTAAGCTGAATGCGCCTGTTCTCGTCAGATCGCAGACTGCTACCCAGCTTCGGGCCTGGTAAGTACCAGCATGGGAGACTGGCTGGGAATCCCGGGTGCAGTTGCCATTTTGCTCTGTTTCTGCTCCGATTCCGAAAATTATTTATTGATGCTTAAATCCACAGTATACAAAGTGTGGAGCTGTCAACGGCCATCCTAAGCTGAATGCGCCTGCTCACGTCAGATCGCAGACTGCTACCCAGCTTAGGGCCTGGTAAGTACCAGCATGGGAGACTGGCTGGGAATCCCAGGTGCAGTTGACATTTTAATCTGTTGCCGCCTTCCGCTCCGATTCGGAAAAGGATTTATTGATGCTTAAATCCACAATACACAGGGTGTGAAGCTGTCAACGGCCATCCTAAGCCTGAACGTGCCTGCTCTCCTCACATCGCAGACTACTGCCCGGCAGTTACCGGCATGGGAGACTGGCTGGCAATCCAAGGTGCCATTGACATTTTGCTCTGTTGCCGCCTTCCTCTCCGATTAATAAAAATATTTATTGATGCTTAAATTCACAATATACAAGGCGTGAAGATGTCAACGGCCATCCTAAGCTGAACGCGCCTGCTCTCGTCAGATCGCAGACTGCAACCCAGCTTAGGGCCCAGTAAGTACCGGCATGGGAGACTGGCTGGGAATCCCGGGTGCAGTTGACATTTTGCTCTTTTGCCGCCTTCCGTTCCGATTCCGAAAAGGATTTATTGATGCTTAAATGCACAGTATACAAATCATGAAGCTGTCAATGGCCATCCTAAGCTGAACGCGCCTGCTTTCGTCAGATTGCAGACTGCTACCTAGCTTAGGGCCCGGTAAGTACTGGCATGGGAGACTGGCTGGGAATCCCAGCTGCCGTTGACATTTTGCTCTGTTGCCGCCTTCCGTTCCGATTCCGAAAAGGATTTATTGATGCTTAAATGCACAGTATACAGGGTGTGAAGCTGTCAACGGCCATCCTAAGCTAAACGCGCCTGCTTTCGTCAGATCGCAGACTGATACCCAGCTTAGGGCCTGGTAAGTACCAGCATGGTAGACTGGCTGGAATCCCGGGTGCAGTTGACATTTTAATCTGTTGCCGCCTTCCGCTCCGATTCGGAAAAGGATTTATTGATGCTTAAATCCACAATATACAGGGTGTGAAGCTGTCAACGGCCATCCTAAGCTGAACGTGTCTGCTCTCCTCAGATCGCAGACTGCTGCCCGGCAGATACCGGCGTGGGAGACTGGCTGGCAATCCAAGGTGCCATTGACATTTTGCTCTGTTGCCGCCTTCCTCTCCGATTAATAAAAATATTTATTGATGCTTAAATCCACAGTATACAAAGTGTGAAGCTGTCAACGGCCATCCTAAGCTGAACGTGCCTGCTCTCGTCAGATCGCAGACTGCTACCCAGCTTAGGGCCTGGTAAGTACCAGCATGGGAGACTGGCTGGGAATCCCGGGTGCAGTTGACATTTTAATCTGTTGCCGCCTTCCGCTCCGATTCAGAAAAGGATTTATTGATGCTTAAATGCACAGTATAAAGGGCATGAAGCTGTTAATGGCCATCCTAAGCTGAACGCGCCTGCTCTCGTCAGAACGCAGACTGCTACCCAGCTTAGGGCCCGGTAAGTACCAGCATGGGAGACTGGCTGGGAATACCAGGTGTTGTTGACATTTTGCTCTGTAGCCGCCTTCCGCTCCGATTCCGAAAAGGATTTATTGATGCTTAAATCCACAGTATACAGGGTGTGAAGCCGTCTACGGCTATCCTAAGCTGAATGTGCCTGTTCTTGTCAGATCGCAGACTGCTGCCCGGCAAGTACGGGCATGGGAGACTGTCTGGCAATCCAAGGTGCTATTGACATTTTGCTCTGTTGCCGCCTTCCTCTCCGATTCCGAAAAGGATTTATTGATGCTTAAATGCACAGTATAAAAAGAATGAAGCTGTCAATGGCCATCCAAAGCTGAACGCGCCTGCTCTCGTCAGATCGCAGACTGCTACCCAGCCTAGGGCCCGGTAAGTACTGGCATGGGAGACTGGCTGGGAATCCCGGGTGCTGTTGACATTTTGCTCTATTGCTGCCTTCCGCTCCGATTCCGAAAATAATTTATTGATGCTTAAATCCACAGTATACAAGGTGTGAAGCTGTCGACGGCCATCCTAAGCTTAACGTGCCTGCTCTTGTCAGATCGCAGACTGGTACAGATCTTAGGGCCCGGTAAGTACCAGCATGGGACACTGGCTGGGAATCCCGGCTGCCGTTGACATTTTGCTCTGTTGCCGCCTTCCGTTCCGATTCCGAAAAGGATTTATTGATGCTTAAATGCACAGTATAAAGTGCGAAAAGCTGTCAATGGCCATCCTAAGCTGAACGTGCCTGCTCTCGTCAGATCGCAGACTGCTACCCAGCTTAGAGCCCGGTAAGTACCAGCATGGGAGACTGGCTGGGAATCCCAGGTGTCGTTGACATTTTGCTCTGTTGCCGCCTTACGCTCCGATTCCGAAAAGGATTTATTGATGCTTAAATCCACAGTATACAGGGTGTGAAGTTGTCTACGGCCATCCTAAGCTGAATGTGCCTGTTCTCGTCAGATCGCAGACTGCTACCCTGCTTCGGGCCTGATAAGTACCAGCATGGGAGACTGGCTGGGAATCCCGGGTGCAGTTGACATTTTGCTCTGTTTCTGCTCCGATTCCGAAAAGGATTAATTGATGCTTAAATGCACAGTATACAAAGTGTGAAGCTGTCAATGGCCATCCTAAGCTGAACGCGCCTGCTCTCGTCAGATCGCAGACTGCTACCCAGCTTAGGGCCCGGTAAGTACTGGCATGGGAGACTGGCTGGGAATCCCGGGAGCCGTTGCCATTTTGCTCTATTGCTGCCTTCCGCTCCGATTCCGAAAAGATATTATTGATGCTTAAATCCACAGTATAAAGGGCGAGAAGCTGTCAAAGGCCATCCTAAGCTGAACGCACTTGCTCTCGTCAGATCGCAGACTGCTACCCAGCTTAGTGCACGGTAAGTACCAGCATGGGAGACTGGCTGGGAATCCAGGCTGCCGTCGACATTTTGCTCTGTTTCTGCTCCGATTCCGAAAAGGATTAATTGATGCTTAAATGCACAGTATACAAAGCGTGAAGCTGTCAACGGCCATCCTAAGCTGAACGCGCCTGCTCTCGTCAGATCGCAGACTGCTACCCAGCTTAGGACCCGGTAAGTACCAACATGGGAGACTGGCTGGGAATCCCGGGTGCAGTTGACATTTTAATCTGTTGCCACCTTCCGCTCAGATTCGGAAAAGGATTTATTGATGCTTAAATCCACAATATACAGGGTGTGAAGCTGTCAACGGCCATCCTAAGCCTGAACGTGCCTGCTCTCCTCAGATCGCAGACTGCTGCGCGGCAGTTACCGTTATGGGAGACTGGCTGGCAATCCAAGGTGCCATTGACATTTTGCTCTGTTGCCGCCTTCCCTTCCGATTCCGAAAAGGATTTATTGATGCTTAAATGCACAGTATAAAAAGCATGAAGCTGTCAATGGCCATTCTAAGCTGAACGCGCCTGCTCTTGTCAGATCGCAGACGGCTACCCAGCTTAGGGCCCGGTAAGTACTGGCATGGGAGACTGGCTGGGAATCCAGAGTGCCGTTGACATTTTGCTCTATTGCTGCCTTCCGCTCCGATTCCGAAAATAATTTATTGATGCTTAAATCCACAGTATACAAGGTGTAAAGCTGTCGACGGCCATCCTAAGCTTAACGCGCCTGCTCTCGTCAGATCGCAGACTGGTACAGATCTTAGGGCCCGGTAAGTACCGGCATGGGACACTGGCTGGGAATCCCGGCTGCCGTTGACATTTTGCTCTGTTGCCGCCTTCCGTTCCGATTCCGAAAAGGATTTATTGATGCTTAAATGCACAGTATAAAGGGCGAAAAGCTGTCAACGGCCATCCTAAGCTGAACGCGCCTGCTCTCGTCAGATCGCAGACTGCTATCCAGCTTAGGGCCCGGTAAGTACCAGCATGGGAGACTGGCTGGGAATCCCAGGTGTCGTTGACATTTTGCTCTGTTGCCGCCTTCCGCTCTGATTCCGAAAAGGATTTATTGATGCTTAAATCTACAGTATACAGGGTGTGAAGATGTCTACGGCCATCCTAAGCTGAATGCGCCTGTTCTTGTCAGATCGCAGACTGCTACCCAGCTTCGGGCCTGGTAAGTACCAGCATGGGAGACTGGCTGGGAATCCTGGGTGCAGTTGACATTTTGCTCTGTTTCTGCTCCGATTCCGAAAATTATTTATTGATGCTTAAATCCACAGTATACAAAGTGTGAAGCTGTCAACGGCCATCCTAAGCTGAACGCGCCTGCTCTCGTCAGATCGCAGACTGGTACAGATCTTAGGGCCCGGTAAGTACCGGCATGGGACACTGGCTGGGAATCCAGGGTGCAGTTGACATTGTAATCTAATGCCGCCTTCCGCTCCGATTCGGAAAAGGATTTATTGATGCTTAAATCCACAATAGACAGGGTGTGAAGCTGTCAACGGCCATCCTAAGCCTGAACATGCCTGCTCTCCTCAGATCGCAGACTGCTGCCCGGCAGTTACCGGCATGGGAGACTGGCTGGCAATCCAAGGTGCCATTGACATTTTGCTCTGTTGCCGCCTTCCTTTCCGATTAAAAAAAAAATTTAATGATGCTTAAATCCACAATATACAAGGCATGAAGATGTCAACGGCCATCCTAAGCTGAACGCGCCTGCTCTCGTCAGATCGCAGACTGCTACCCAGCTTAGGGCCCGGTAAGTACCGGCATGGGAGACTGGCTGGGAATCCCGGGTGCAGTTGACGTTTTGCTCTGTTGCCGCCTTCCGATCCGATTCCGAAAAGGATTTATTGATGCTTAAATGCACAGTATAAAAAGCATGAAGCTGTCAATGGCCATCCTAAGCTGAACGCGCCTGCTCTCGTCAGATCGAAGACTGCTACCCAGCTTAGGGCCCGGTAAGTACTGGCATGGGAGACTGGCTGGGAATCCCGGGTGCCGTTGATATTTTGCTCTATTGCTGCCTTCCGCTCCGATTCCGAAAAGAATTTATTGATGCTTAAATCCACAGTATACAAGGTGTGAAGCTGTCGACGGCCATCCTAAGCTTAACGCGCCTGCTCTCGTCAGATCGCAGACTGGTACAGATCTTAGGGCCCGGTAAGTACCGGCATGGGACACTGGCTGGGAATCCCGGCTGCCATTGACATTTTGCTCTGTTGCCGCCTCCCATTCCAATTCCGAAAAGGATTTATTGATGCCTAAATGCACAGTATAAAGGGCGAGAAGCTGTCAACGGCCATCCTAAGCTGAACGCGCCTGCTCTCGACAGATCGCAGACTCCTACCCAGCTTAGGGCCTGGTAAGTACTGGCATGGGAGACTGGCTGGGAATCCCAGGTGTCGTTGACATTTTGCTCTGTTGCCGCCTTCCGCTCCGATTCCGAAAAGGATCTATTGATGCTTAAATCCACAGTATACAGGGTGTGAAGACGTCTACGGCCATCCTAAGCTGAATGCGCCTGTTCTCGTCAGATCGCAGACTGCTACCCAGCTTAGGGCCTGGTGAGTACCAGCATGGGAGACTGGCTGGGAATCCCGAGTGCAGTCGACAATTTAATCTGTTGCCGCCTTCCGCTCCGATTCGGAAAAGGATTTATTGATGCTTAAATCCACAATATACAGGGTGTGAAGCTGTCAACGGCCATCCTAAGCCTGAACGTGCCTGCTCTCCTCAGATCGCAGACTGCTGCCCGGCAGTTACCGGCATGGGAGACTGGCTGGCAATCCAAGGTGCCATTGACATTTTGCTCTGTTGCCGCCTTCCTCTCCGATTAATAAAAATATGTATGGATGCTTAAATCCACAATATACAAGGCGTGAAGCTGTCAACGTCCATCCTAAGCTGAACGTGCCTGCTCTCGTCAGATCGCAGACTGCTACCCAGCTTAGGGCCTGGTAAGTACCAGCATGGGAGACTGGCTGGGAATCCCGGGTGCAGTTGACATTTTAATCTGTTGCCGCCTTCCGCTCCGATTCGGAAAAGGATTTATTGATGCTTAAATGCACAGTATAAAGGGCATGAAACTGTCAACGGCCATCCTAAGCTGAACGCGCCTGCTCTCGTCAGATCGCAGACTGCTACCCAGCTTAGGGCCCGGTAAGTACCAGCATGGGAGACTGGCTGGGAATCCCAGGTGTCGTTGACATTTTGCTCTGTTGCCGCCTTACGCTCCGATTCCGAAAAGGATTTATTGATGCTTAAATCCACAGTATACAGGGTGTGAAGATGTCTACGGCCATCCTAAGCTGAATGCGACTGTTCTCGTCAGATCGCAGACTGCTACCCAGCTTCGGGCCTGGTAAGTACCAGCATGGGAGACTGGCTGGGAATCCCGGGTGCAGTTGACATTTTGCTCTGTTTCTGCTCCGATTCCGAAAATTATTTATTGATGCTTAAATCCACAGTATACAAAGTGTGAAGCTGTCAACGGCCATCCTAAGCTGAACGCGCCTGCTTTCGTCTGATCGCAGACTGCTACCCAGCTTAGAGCCTTGTAAGTACCAGCATGGGAGACTGGCTGGGAATCCCGGGTGCAGTTGACATTTTAATCTGTTGCCGCCTTCCCCTCCGATTCGGAAAAGGATTTATTGATGCTTAAATCCACAATATACAGGGTGTGAAGCTGTCAACAGCCATCCTAAGCCTGAACGTGCCTGCTCTCCTCAGATCGCAGACTGCTGCCCGGCAGTTACCGGCATGGGAGACTGGCTGGCAATCCAAGGTGCCATTGACATTTTGCTCTGTTGCTGCCTTCCTCTCCGATTAAAAAAATATTTATTGATGCTTAAATCCACAATATACAAGGCGTGAAGATGTCAACGGCCATCCTAAGCTGAACGCGCCTGCTCTCGTCAGATCGCAGACTTCTACCCAGCTTAGGGCCCAGTAAGTACCGGCATGGGAGACTGGCTGGGAATCCCGGGTGCAGTTGATATTTTGCTCTGTTGCCGCCTTCCGCTCCGATTCCGAAAATAATTTATTGATGCTTAAATCCACAGTATACAAGGTGTGAAGCTGTCGACGGCCATCCTAAGCTTAACGCGCCTGCTTTCGTCAGATTGCAGACTGGTACAGATCTTAGGGCCCGGTAAGTACCGGCATGGGACACTGGCTGGGAATCCCGGCTGCCGTTGACATTTTGCTCTGTTGCCGCCTTCCGTTCCGATTCCGAAAAGGTTTTATTGATGCTTAAATGCACAGTATACAAGGTGTGAAGCTGTCAACGGCCATCCTAAGCTGAACGCGCCTGCTCTCGTCAGATCGCAGACTGCTACCCAGCTTAGGGCCCGGTAAGTACCAGCATGGGAGACTGGCTGGGAATCTCAGGTGTTGTTGACATTTTGCTCTGTAGCTCTGTAGACATTTTGCTCCGATTCCGAAAAGGATTTATTGATGCTTAAATCCACAATATACAGGGTGTGAAGCCGTCTACGGCTATCCTAAGCTGAATGCGCCTGTTCTTGTCAGATCGCAGACTGCTGCCCGGCAAGTACGGGCATGGGAGACTGGCTCGCAATCCAAGGTGCTATTGACATTTTGATCTGTTGCCGCCTTCCTCTCCGATTAAAAAAAATATTTATTGATGCTTAAATCCACAGTATACAAGGCGTGAAGATGTCAACGGCCATCCTAAGCTGAACGCGCCTGCTCTCGTCAGATCGCAGACTGCTACCCAGCTTAGGGCCCGGTAAGTACTGGCATGTGAGACTGGCTGGTAATCCCGGGTGCCGTTGATATTTTGCTCTATTGCTGCCTTCCGCTCCGATTCCGAAAATAATTTATTGATGCTTAAATCCACAGTATACAAGGTGTGAAGCTGTCGACGGCCATCCTAAGCTTAACGCGCCTGCTCTCGTCAGATCGCAGACTGGTACAGATCTTAGGGCCCGGTAAGTACCGGCATGGGACACTGGCTGGGAATCCCGGCTGCCGTTGACATTTTGCTCTGTTGCCGCCTTCCGTTCCAATTCCGAAAAGGATTTATTGATGCCTAAATGCACAGTATAAAGGGCGAGAAGCTGTCAACGGCCATCCTAAGCTGAACGCGCCTGTTCTCGTCAGATCGCAGACTGCTACCCAGCTTCGGGCCTGGTAAGTACCAGCAAGGGAGACTGGCTGGGAATCCCGGGTGCAGTTGACATTTTGCTCTGTTTCTGCTCCGATTCCGAAAATTATTTATTGATGCTTAAATCCACAGTATACAAAGTGTGAAGCTGTCAACGGCCATCCTAAGCTGAACGCGCCTGCTCTCGTCAGATCGCAGACTGCTACCCAGCTTAGGTCCTGGTAAGTACCAGCATGGGAGACTGGCTGGGAATCCCGGGTGCAGTTGACTTTTTAATATGTTGCCGCCTTCCGCTCCGATTCGGAAAATGATTTATTGATGCTTAAATCCACAATATACAGGGTGTAAAGCTGTCAACGGCCATCCTAAGCCTGAACGTGCCTGCTTTGCTCAGATCGCAGACTGCTGCCCGGCAGTTACCGGCATGGGAGACTGGCTGGCAATCCAAGGTGCCATTGACATTTTGCTCTGTTGCCGCCTTCCTCTCCGATGAAAAAAATATTTATTGATGCTTAAATCCACAATATACAAGGCGTGAAGATGTCAACGGCCATCCTAAGCTGAACGCGCCTGCTCTCGTCAGATCGCAGACTGCTACCCAGCTTAGGGCCCAGTAAGTACCGGCATGGGAGACTGGCTGGGAATCCCGGGTGCAGTTGACATTTTGCTCTGTTGCCGCCTTCCGCTCCGATTCCGAAAAGAATTTATTGATGCTTAAATCCACAGTATACAAGGTGTGAAGCTGTCGACGGCCATCCTAAGCTTAACGCGCCTGCTCTCGTCAGATCGCAGACTGGTACAGATCTTAGGGCCCGGTAAGTACCGGCATGGGACACTGGCTGGGAATCCCGGTTGCCGTTGACATTTTGCTCTGTTGCCGCCTTCTGTTCCGATTCCGAAAAGGATTTATTGATGCTTAAATGCACAGTATACAAAGTGTGAAGCTGGCAACGGCCATCCTAAGCTGAACGCGCCTGCTCTCGTCAGATCGCAGACTGCTACCCAGCTAATGGCCCAGTAAGTACCGGCATGGGAGACTGGCTGGGAATCCCGGCTGCCGTTGACATTTTGCTCTGTTGCCGCCTTCCGTTCCGATTCCGAAAAGGATTTATTGATGCTTAAATGCACAGTATACAAAGTGTGAAGCTGTCAACGGCCATCCTAAGCTGAACGCACCTGCTCTCGTCAGATCGCAGACTGCTACCCAGCTTAGGGCCCGGTAAGTACCAGCATGGGAGACTGGCTGGGAATCTCAGGTGTTGTTGACATTTTGCTCTGTAGCTCTGTAGACATTTTGCTCCGATTCCGAAAAGGATTTATTGATGCTTAAATCCACAATATACAGGGTGTGAAGTCGTCTACGGCTATCCTAAGCTGAATGCGCCTGTTCTTGTCAGATCGCAGACTGCTGCCCGGCAAGTACGGGCATGGGTGACTGGCTGGCAATCCAAGGTGCTATTGACATTTTGATCTGTTGCCGCCTTCCTCTCCGATTAAAAAAAATATTTATTGATGCTTAAATCCACAGTATACAAGGCGTGAAGATGTCAACGGCCATCCTAAGCTGAACGCGCCTGCTCTCGTCAGATCGCAGACTGGTACAGATCTTAGGGCCCGGTAAGTACCGGCATGGGACACTGGCTGGGAATCCCGGGTGCAGTTGACATTTTAATCTGTTGCCGCCTTACGCTCCGATTCGGAAAAGGATTTATTGATGCTTAAATGCACAGTATAAAGGGCGTGAAGCTGTCAACGGCCATCCTAAGCTGAACGCGCCTGCTCTCGTCAGATCGCAGACTGCTACCCAGCTTAGGGCCCGGTAAGTACCAGCATGGGAGACTGGCTGAGAATCCCAGGTGTCGTTGACATTTTGCTCTGTTGCCGCCTTACGCTCCGATTCCGAAAAGGATTTATTGATGCTTAAATCCACAGTATACAGGGCGTGAAGTTGTCTACGGCCATCCTAAGCTGAATGTGCCTGTTCTCGTCAGATCGCAGACTGCTACCCTGCTTCGGGCCTGATAAGTATCAGCATGGGAGACTGGCTGGGAATCCCGGGTGCAGTTGACATTTTGCTCCGATTCCGAAAATTATTTATTGATGCTTAAATCCACAGTATCCACAGTATACAGGGTGTGAAGCCGTCTACGGCTATCCTAAGCTGAATGTGCCTGTTCTTGTCAGATCGCAGACTGCTGCCCGGCAAGTACGGGCATGGGTGACTGGCTGGCAATCCAAGGTGCCATTGACATTTTGCTCTGTTGCCGCCTTCCGTTCCGATTCCGAAAAGGATTTATTGATGCTTAAATGCACAGTATATAAAGTGTGAAGCTGTCAACGGCCATCCTAAGCTGAACGCGCCTGCTCTCGTCAGATCGCAGACTGGTACAGATCTTAGGGCCCGGTAAGTACCAGCATGGGAGACTGGCTGGGAATCCCTGGTGTCGATGACATTTTGCTCTGTTGCCGCCTTCCGTTCCATTATTTATTGATGCTTAAATCCACAATATAAAGGGGGTGAAGCTGTCAACGGCCATCCTAAGCTGAACGCGCCTGCTCTCGTCAGATCGCAGACTGATACCCAGCTTAGGGCCTGGTAAGCACCAGCATGGGAGACTGGCTGGGAATCCCAGGTGTCGTTGACATTTTGCTCTGTTGCCGCCTTACGCTCCGATTCCGAAAAGGATTTATTGATGCTTAAATTCACAGTATACAGGGTGTGAAGATGTCTATGGCCATCCTAAGCTGAATGCGCCTGTTCTCGTCAGATCGCAGACTGCTACCCAGCTTCGGGCCTGGTAAGTACCAGCATGGGAGACTGGCTGGGAATCCCGGGTGCAGTTGCCATTTTGCTCTGTTTCTGCTCCGATTCCGAAAATTATTTATTGATGCTTAAATCCACAGTATACAAAGTGTGGAGCTGTCAACGGCCATCCTAAGCTGAATGCGCCTGCTCACGTCAGATCGCAGACTGCTACCCAGCTTAGGGCCTGGTAAGTACCAGCATGGGAGACTGGCTGGGAATCCCAGGTGCAGTTGACATTTTAATCTGTTGCCGCCTTCCGCTCCGATTCGGAAAAGGATTTATTGATGCTTAAATCCACAATACACAGGGTGTGAAGCTGTCAACGGCCATCCTAAGCCTGAACGTGCCTGCTCTCCTCACATCGCAGACTACTGCCCGGCAGTTACCGGCATGGGAGACTGGCTGGCAATCCAAGGTGCCATTGACATTTTGCTCTGTTGCCGCCTTCCTCTCCGATTAATAAAAATATTTATTGATGCTTAAATTCACAATATACAAGGCGTGAAGATGTCAACGGCCATCCTAAGCTGAACGCGCCTGCTCTCGTCAGATCGCAGACTGCAACCCAGCTTAGGGCCCAGTAAGTACCGGCATGGGAGACTGGCTGGGAATCCCGGGTGCAGTTGACATTTTGCTCTTTTGCCGCCTTCCGTTCCGATTCCGAAAAGGATTTATTGATGCTTAAATGCACAGTATACAAATCATGAAGCTGTCAATGGCCATCCTAAGCTGAACGCGCCTGCTTTCGTCAGATTGCAGACTGCTACCTAGCTTAGGGCCCGGTAAGTACTGGCATGGGAGACTGGCTGGGAATCCCAGCTGCCGTTGACATTTTGCTCTGTTGCCGCCTTCCGTTCCGATTCCGAAAAGGATTTATTGATGCTTAAATGCACAGTATACAGGGTGTGAAGCTGTCAACGGCCATCCTAAGCTAAACGCGCCTGCTTTCGTCAGATCGCAGACTGATACCCAGCTTAGGGCCTGGTAAGTACCAGCATGGTAGACTGGCTGGAATCCCGGGTGCAGTTGACATTTTAATCTGTTGCCGCCTTCCGCTCCGATTCGGAAAAGGATTTATTGATGCTTAAATCCACAATATACAGGGTGTGAAGCTGTCAACGGCCATCCTAAGCTGAACGTGTCTGCTCTCCTCAGATCGCAGACTGCTGCCCGGCAGATACCGGCGTGGGAGACTGGCTGGCAATCCAAGGTGCCATTGACATTTTGCTCTGTTGCCGCCTTCCTCTCCGATTAATAAAAATATTTATTGATGCTTAAATCCACAGTATACAAAGTGTGAAGCTGTCAACGGCCATCCTAAGCTGAACGTGCCTGCTCTCGTCAGATCGCAGACTGCTACCCAGCTTAGGGCCTGGTAAGTACCAGCATGGGAGACTGGCTGGGAATCCCGGGTGCAGTTGACATTTTAATCTGTTGCCGCCTTCCGCTCCGATTCAGAAAAGGATTTATTGATGCTTAAATGCACAGTATAAAGGGCATGAAGCTGTTAATGGCCATCCTAAGCTGAACGCGCCTGCTCTCGTCAGAACGCAGACTGCTACCCAGCTTAGGGCCCGGTAAGTACCAGCATGGGAGACTGGCTGGGAATACCAGGTGTTGTTGACATTTTGCTCTGTAGCCGCCTTCCGCTCCGATTCCGAAAAGGATTTATTGATGCTTAAATCCACAGTATACAGGGTGTGAAGCCGTCTACGGCTATCCTAAGCTGAATGTGCCTGTTCTTGTCAGATCGCAGACTGCTGCCCGGCAAGTACGGGCATGGGAGACTGTCTGGCAATCCAAGGTGCTATTGACATTTTGCTCTGTTGCCGCCTTCCTCTCCGATTCCGAAAAGGATTTATTGATGCTTAAATGCACAGTATAAAAAGAATGAAGCTGTCAATGGCCATCCAAAGCTGAACGCGCCTGCTCTCGTCAGATCGCAGACTGCTACCCAGCCTAGGGCCCGGTAAGTACTGGCATGGGAGACTGGCTGGGAATCCCGGGTGCTGTTGACATTTTGCTCTATTGCTGCCTTCCGCTCCGATTCCGAAAATAATTTATTGATGCTTAAATCCACAGTATACAAGGTGTGAAGCTGTCGACGGCCATCCTAAGCTTAACGTGCCTGCTCTTGTCAGATCGCAGACTGGTACAGATCTTAGGGCCCGGTAAGTACCAGCATGGGACACTGGCTGGGAATCCCGGCTGCCGTTGACATTTTGCTCTGTTGCCGCCTTCCGTTCCGATTCCGAAAAGGATTTATTGATGCTTAAATGCACAGTATAAAGTGCGAAAAGCTGTCAATGGCCATCCTAAGCTGAACGTGCCTGCTCTCGTCAGATCGCAGACTGCTACCCAGCTTAGAGCCCGGTAAGTACCAGCATGGGAGACTGGCTGGGAATCCCAGGTGTCGTTGACATTTTGCTCTGTTGCCGCCTTACGCTCCGATTCCGAAAAGGATTTATTGATGCTTAAATCCACAGTATACAGGGTGTGAAGTTGTCTACGGCCATCCTAAGCTGAATGTGCCTGTTCTCGTCAGATCGCAGACTGCTACCCTGCTTCGGGCCTGATAAGTACCAGCATGGGAGACTGGCTGGGAATCCCGGGTGCAGTTGACATTTTGCTCTGTTTCTGCTCCGATTCCGAAAAGGATTAATTGATGCTTAAATGCACAGTATACAAAGTGTGAAGCTGTCAACGGCCATCCTAAGCTGAACGCGCCTGCTCTCGTCAGATCGCAGACTGCTACCCAGCTTAGGACCCGGTAAGTACCAGCATGGGAGACTGGCTGGGAATCCCGGGTGCAGTTGACATTTTAATCTGTTGCCACCTTCCGCTCCGATTCGGAAAAGGATTTATTGATGCTTAAATCCACAATATACAGGGTGTGAAGCTGTCAACGGCCATCCTAAGCCTGAACGTGCCTGCTCTCCTCAGATCGCAGAATGCTGCCCGGCAGTTACCGGCATGGGAGACTGGCTGGCAATCCAAGGTGCCATTGACATTTTGCTCTGTTGCCGCCTTCCTCTCCGATTAATAAAAATATTTATTGATGCTTAAATCCACAATATACAAGGCGTGAAGATGTCAACGGCCATCCTAAGCTGAACGCGTCTGCTCTCGTCAGATTGCAGACTGCTACCCAGCTTAGGGCCCGGTAAGTACCAGCATGGGAGACTGGCTGGGAATCCCAGGTGTTGTTGACATTTTGCTCTGTAGCCGCCTTCCGCTCTGATTCCGAAAAGGATTTATTGATGCTTAAATCCACAGTATACAGGGTGTGAAGCCGTCTACGGCTATCCTAAGCTGAAAGTGCCTGTTCTTGTCAGATCGCAGACTGCTGCCCGGCAAGTACGGGCATGGGAGACTGGCTGGCAATCCAAGGTGCTATTGACATTTTGCTCTGTTGCCGCCTTCCTCTCCGATTCCGAAAAGGATTTATTGATGCTTAAATGCACAGTATAAAAAGCATGAAGCTGTCAATGGCCATCCTAAGCTGAACGCGCCTGCTCTCGTCAGATCGCAGACTGCTACCCAGCTTAGGGCCTGGTAAGTACCAGCATGGGAGACTGGCTGGGAATCCCGGGTGCAGTTGACATTTTAATCTGTTGCCGCCTTCCGCTCAGATTTGGAAAAGGATTTATTGATGCTTAAATCCACAATAAACAGGGTGTGAAGCTGTCAACGGCCATCCTAAGCCTGAACGTGCCTGCTCTCCTCAGATCGCAGACTGCTGCCCGGCAGTTACCGGCATGGGAGACTGGCTGGCAATCCAAGGTGCCATTGACATTTTGCTCTGTTGCCTCCTTCCTCTCCGATTAAAAAAATATTTATTGATGCTTAAATCCACAATATACAAGGCGTGAAGATGTCAACGGCCATCCTAAGCTGAACGCGCCTGCTCTCGTCAGATCGCAGACTGCTACCCAGCTTAGGGCCCAGTAAATACCGGCATGGGAGACTGGCTGGGAATCCCGGGTGCAGTTGACATTTTGCTCTGTTGCCGCCTTCCGCTCCGATTCCGAAAAGAATTTATTGATGCTTAAATCCACAGTATACAAGGTGTGAAGCTGTCGACGGCCATCCTAAACTTAACGCGCCTGCTCTCGTCAGATCGCAGACTGGTACAGATCTTAGGGCCCGGTAAGTACCGGCATGGGACACTGGCTGGGAATCCCGGCTGCCGCTGACATTTTGCTCTGTTACCGCCTTCCGTTCCGATTCCGAAAAGGATTTATTGATGCTTAAATGCACAGTATACAAAGTGTGAAGCTGTCAACGGCCATCCTAAGCTGAACGCGCCTGCTCTCGTCAGATCGCAGACTGCTACCCAGCTTAGGGCCTGGTAAGTACCAGCATGGGAGACTGGCTGGGAATCCCGGGTGCAGTTGACATTTTAATCTGTTGCCGCCTTCCGCTCCGATTCAGAAAAGGATTTATTGATGCTTAAATGCACAGTATAAAGGGCATGTAGCTGTTAATGGCCATCCTAAGCTGAACGCGCCTGCTCTCGTCAGATTGCAGACTGCTACCCAGCTTAGGGCCCGGTAAGTACCAGCATGGGAGACTGGCTGGGAATCTCAGGTGTTGTTGACATTTTGCTCTGTAGCTCTGTAGACATTTTGCTCCGATTCCAAAAAGGATTTATTGATGCTTAAATCCACAATATACAGGGTGTGAAGCCGTCTACGGCTATCCTAAGCTGAATGCGCCTGTTCTTGTCAGATCGCAGACTGCTGCCCGGCAAGTACGGGCATGGGAGACTGGCTGGCAATCCAAGGTGCTATTGACATTTTGATCTGTTGCCGCCTTACTCTCCGATTAAAAAAAATATTTATTGATGCTTAAATTAACAGTATACAAGGCGTGAAGATGTCAACGGCCATCCTAAGCTGAACGCGCCTGCTCTTGTCAGATCGCAGACTGCTTCCCAGCTTAGGGCCTGGTAAGTACTGGCATGGGAGACTGGCTGGGAATCCCAGGTGCCATTGACATTTTGCTCTATTGCTGCCTTCCGCTCCGATTCCGCAAAGAATTTATTGATGCTTAAATCCACAGTATACAAGGTGTGAAGCTGTCGACGGCCATCCTAAGCTTAACGCGCCTGCTCTCGTCAGATCGCAGACTGGTACAGATCTTAGGGCCCGGTAAGTACCGGCATGGGACACTGGCTGGGAATCCCGGCTGCCGTTGACATTTTGCTCTGTTGCCGCCTTCCGTTCCGTTCTGATTCCGAAAAGGTTTTATTGATGCTTAAATGCACAGTATAAAGGGCGAGAAGCTGTCAACGGCCATCCTAAGCTGAATTCGCCTGCTCTCGTCAGATCGCAGACTGCTACCCAGCTTAGGGCCCGGTAAGTACCAGCATGGGAGACTGGCTGGGAATCCCAGGTGTCGTTGACATTTTGCTCTGTTGCCGCCTTTCGCTCCGATTCCGAAAAGGATTTATTGATGCTTAAATCCACAGTATACAGGTTGTGAAAATGTCTACGGCCATCCTAAGCTGAATGCGCCTGTTCTTGTCAGATCGCAGACTGCTACCCAGCTTAGGGCCCGGTAAGTACCAGCATGGGAGACTGGCTGGGAATCCCAGGTGTCGTTGACATTTTGCTCTGTTGTGGCCTTTCGCTCCGATTCCGAAAAGGATTTATTGATGCTTAAATCCACAGTATACAGGTTGTGAAAATGTCTACGGCCATCCTAAGCTGAATGCGCCTGTTCTTGTCAGATCGCAGACTGCTACCCAGCTTAGGGCCCGGTAAGTACCAGCATGGGAGACTGGCTGGGAATCCCAGGTGTAGTTGACTTTTTGCTCTGTTTCTGCTCCGATTCCGAAAATTATTTATTGATGCTTAAATCCACAGTATACAAAATGTGAAGCTTACAACGGCCATCCTAAGCTGAACACGCCTGCTCTCGTCAGATCGCAGACTGCTGCCCGGCAGTTACCGGCATGGGAGACTGGCTGGCAATCCAAGGTGCCATTGACATTTTGCTCTGTTGCCGCCTTCCTCTCCGATTAAAAAAATATTTATTGATGTTTAAATCCACAATATACAAGGCGTGAAGATGTCAACGGCCATCCTAAGCTGAACGTGCCTGCTCTCGTCAGATCGCAGACTGCTACCCAGCTTAGGGCCCAGTAAGTACCGGCATGGGAGACTGGCTGGGAATCCCGGGTGTAGTTGACATTTTGCTCTGTTGCCGCCTTCAGCTCCGATTCCGAAAAGAATTTATTGATGCTTAAATCCACAGTATACAAGGTGTGAAGCTGTCGACGGCCATCCTAAGCTTAACGCGCCTGCTCTCGTCAGATCGCAGACTGGTATAGATCTTAGGGCCCGGTAAGTACCGGCATGGGACACTGGCTGGGAATCAGGCTGCCGTTGACATTTTAATCTGTTGCCGCCTTCCGCTCCGATTCGGAAAAGGATTTATTGATGCTTAAATGCACAGTATAAAGGGCGTGAAGTTGTCAACGGCCATCCTAAGCTGAACGCGCCTGCTCTCGTCAGAACGCAGACTGCTACCCAGCTTAGGGCCCGGTAAGTACCAGCATGGGAGACTGGCTGGGAATCCCAGGTGTTGTTGACATTTTGCTCTGTAGCCGCCTTCCGCTCCGATTCCGAAAAGGATTTATTGATGCTTAAATCCACAGTATACAGGGTGTGAAGCCGTCTACGGCTATCCTAAGCTGAATGTGCTTGTTCTTGTCAGATCCCAGACTGCTGCCCGGCAAGTACGGGCATGGGAGACTGACTGGCAATCCAAGGTGCTATTGACATTTTGCTCTGTTGCCGCCTTCCTCTCCGATTCCGAAAAGGATTTATTGATGCTTAAATGCACAGTATAAAAAGCATGAAGCTGTCAATGGCCATCCTAAGCTGAACGCGCCTGCTCTCGTCAGATCGCAGACTGCTACCCAGCTTAGGGCCCGGTAAGTACTGGCATGGGAGACTGGCTGGGAATCCCGGGTGCCGTTAACATTTTGCTCTATTGCTGCCTTCCGCTCCGATTCCGAAAATAATTTATTGATGCTTAAATCCACAGTATACAAGGTGTGAAGCTGTCGACGGCCATCCTAAGCTTAACGTGCCTGCTCTTGTCAGATCGCAGACTGGTACAGATCTTAGGGCCCGGTAAGTACCGGCATGGGACACTGGCTGGGAATCCCGGCTGCCGTTGACATTTTGCTCTGTTGCCGCCTTCCGTTCCGATTCCGAAAAGGATTTATTGATGCTTGAATGCACAGTATAAAGTTCGAGAAGCTGTCAACGGCCATCCTAAGCTGAACGTGCCTGCTCTCGTCAGATCGCAGACTGCTACCTAGCTTAGGGCCCGGTAAGTACCAGCATGGGAGACTGGCTGGGAATCCCTGGTGTCGATGACATTTTGCTCTGTTGCCGCCTTCCGTTCCGATTCCGAAAAGGATTTATTGATGCTTAAATGCACAGTAGACAAAGTGTGAAGCTGTCAACGGCCATCCTAAGCTGAACGCGCCTGCTCTCGTCAGATCGCAGACTGCTACCCAGCTTAGGGCCTGGTAAGTACCAGCATGGGAGACTGGCTGGGAATCCCGGGTGCAGTTGACATTTTAATCTGTTGCCGCCTTCCGCTTCGATTCGGAAAATTATTTATTGATGCTTAAATCCACAATATAAAGGGGGTGAAGCTGTCAACAGCCATCCTAAGCTGAACGCGCCTGCTCTCGTCAGATCGCAGACTGATACCCAGCTTAGGGCCTGGTAAGTACCAGCATGGGAGACTGGCTGGGAATCCCAGGTGTCGTTGACATTTTGCTCTGTTGCCGCCTTACGCTCCGATTCCGAAAAGGATTTATTGATGCTTAAATCCACAGTATACAGGGTGTGAAGATGTCTATGGCCATCCTAAGCTGAATGCGCCTGTTCTCGTCAGATCGCAGACTGCTACCCAGCTTCGGGCCTGGTAAGTACCAGCATGGGAGACTGGCTGGGAATCCCGGGTGCAGTTGCCATTTTGCTCTGTTTCTGCTCCGATTCCGAAAATTATTTATTGATGCTTAAATCCACAGTATACAAAGTGTGAAGCTGTCAACGGCCATCCTAAGCTGAATGCGCCTGCTCTCGTCAGATCGCAGACTGGTACAGATCTTAGGGCCCGTTAAGTACCGGCATGGGACACTGGCTGGGAATCCCGGCTGCCGTTGACATTTTGCTCTGTTGCCGCCTTCCGTTCCGATTCCGAAAAGGATTTATTGATGCTTAAATGCACAGTATACAGGGTGTGAAGCTGTCAATGGCCATCCTAAGCTCAACGCGCCTGCTCTTGTCAGATCGCAGACTGATACCCAGCTTAGGGCCTGGTAAGTACCAGCATGGTAGACTGGCTGGAATCCCGGGTGCAGTTGACATTTTAATCTGTTGCCGCCTTCCGCTCCGATTCGGAAAAGGATTTATTGATGCTTAAATCCACAATATACAGGGTGTGAAGCTGTCAACGGCCATCCTAAGCTGAACGTGTCTGCTCTCCTCAGATCGCAGACTGCTGCCCGGCAGATACCGGCGTGGGAGACTGGCTGGCAATCCAAGGTGCCATTGACATTTTGCTCTGTTGCCGCCTTCCTCTCCGATTAATAAAAATATTTATTGATGTTTAAATCCACAATATACAAGGCGTGAAGATGTCAACGGCCATCCTAAGCTGAACGCGCCTGCTCTCGTCAGATCGCAGACTGCTACCCAGCTTAGGGCCCAGTAAGTACCGGCATGGGAGACTGGCTGGGAATCCCAGGTGTTGTTGACATTTTGCTCTGTAGCCGCCTTCCGCTCCGATTCCGAAAAGGATTTATTGATGCTTAAATCCACAGTATACAGGGTTTGAAGCCGTCTACGGCTATCCTAAGCTGAATGTGCTTGTTCTTGTCAGATCGCAGACTGCTGCCCGGCAAGTACGGGCATGGGAGACTGTCTGGCAATCCAAGGTGCTATTGACATTTTGCTCTGTTGCCGCCTTCCTCTCCGATTCCGAAAAGGATTTATTGATGCTTAAATCCACAATATACAAGGCGTGAAGCTGTCAACGGCCATCCTAAGCTGAACGTGCCTGCTCTCGTCAGATCGCAGACTGCTACCCAGCTTAGGGCCCGGTAAGTACCAGCATGGGAGAGTGGCTGGGAATCCCAGGTGTCGTTGACATTTTGCTCTGTTGCCGCCTTACGCTCCGATTCCGAAAAGGATTTATTGATGCTTAAATCCACAGTATACAGGGTGTGAAGATGTCTACGGCCATCCTAAGCTGAATGCGCCTGTTCTCGTCAGATCGCAGACTGCTACCCAGCTTCGGGCCTGGTAAGTACCAGCATGGGAGACTGGCTGGGAATCCCGGGTGCAGTTGACATTTTGCTCTGTTTCTGCTCCGATTCCGAAAATTATTTATTGATGCTTAAATCCACAGTATACAAAGCGTGAAGCTGTCAACGGCCATCCTAAGCTGAACGCGCCTGCTCTCGTCAGATCGCAGACTGCTACCCAGCTTAGGGCCTGGTAAGTACCAGCATGGGAGACTGGCTGGGAATCCCGGGTGCAGTTGACATTTTAATCTGTTGCTGCCTTCCGCTCCGATTCGGAAAAGGATTTATTGATGCTTAAATCCACAATACACAGGGTGTGAAGCTGTCAACGGCCATCCTAAGCCTGAATGTGCCTGCTCTCCTCAGATCGCAGACTGCTGCCCGGCAGTTACCAGCATGGGAGACTGGCTGGCAATTCAAGGTGCCATTGACATTTTGCTCTGTTGCCGCCTTCCTCTCCGATTAATAAAAATATTTATTGATGCTTAAATCCACAATATACAAGGCGTGAAGATGTCAACGGCCATCCTAAGCTGAACGCGCCTGCTCTCGTCAGATTGCAGACTGCTACCCAGCTTAGGGCCCAGTAATTACCGGCATGGGAGACTGGCTGGGAATCCCGGGTGCAGTTTACATTATGCTCTGTTGCCGCCTTCCGTTCCGATTCCGAAAAGGATTTATTGATGCTTAAATGCACAGTATAAAAAGCATGAAGCTTTCAATGGCCAACCTAAGCTGAACGCGCCTGCTCTCGTCAGATCGCAGACTGCTCTAGCTTAGGGCCCGGTAGGTACTGGCATGGGAGACTGGCTGGGAATCCCGGTTGCTGTTGACATTTTGCTCTATTGCTGCCTTCCGCTTCGATTCCGAAAAGAATTTATTGATGCTTAAATCCACAGTATACAAGGTGTGAAGCTGTCGACGGCCATCCTAAGCTTAACTCGCCTGCTCTCGTCAGATCGCAGACTGGTACAGATCTTAGGGCCCGGTAAGTACCGGCATGGGACACTGGCTGGGAATCCCGGCTGCCGTTGACATTTTGCTCTGTTGCCGCCTTCCGTTCCGATTCTGAAAAGGATTTATTGATGCTTAAATGCACAGTATACAAAGTGTGAAGCTGTCAACGGCCATCCTAAGCTGAACGCGCCTGCTCTCGACAGATCGCAGACTGATACCCAGCTTAGGGCCTGGTAAGTACCAGCATGGGAGACTGGCTGGGAATCCCGGCTGCCGTTGACATTTTGCTCTGTTGCCGCCTTCCGTTCCGATTCCGAAAAGGATTTATTGATGCTTAAATCCACAGTATACAGGGTGTGAAGATGTCTATGGCCATCCTAAGCTGAATGCGCCTGTTCTCGTCAGATAGCAGACTGCTACCCAGCTTCGGGCCTGGTAAGTACCAGCATGGGAGACTGGCTGGGAATCCCGGGTGCAGTTGCCATTTTGCTCTGTTTCTGCTCCGATTCCGAAAATTATTTATTGATGCTTAAATCCACAGTATACAAAGTGTGAAGCTGTCAACGGCCATCCTAAGCTGAATGCGCCTGCTCTCGTCAGATCGCAGACTGGTACAGATCTTAGGGCCCGTTAAGTACCGGCATGGGACACTGGCTGGGAATCCCGGCTGCCGTTGACATTTTGCTCTGTTGCCGCCTTCCGTTCCGATTCCGAAAAGGATTTATTGATGCTTAAATGCACAGTATACAGGGTGTGAAGCTGTCAACGGCCATCCTAAGCTCAACGCGCCTGCTCTTGTCAGATCGCAGACTGATACCCAGCTTAGGGCCTGGTAAGTACCAGCATGGTAGACTGGCTGGAATCCCGGGTGCAGTTGACATTTTAATCTGTTGCCGCCTTCCGCTCCGATTCGGAAAAGGATTTATTGATGCTTAAATCCACAATATACAGGGTGTGAAGCTGTCAACGGCCATCCTAAGCTGAACGTGTCTGCTCTCCTCAGATCGCAGACTGCTGCCCGGCAGATACCGGCGTGGGAGACTGGCTGGCAATCCAAGGTGCCATTGACATTTTGCTCTGTTGCCGCCTTCCTCTCCGATTAATAAAAATATTTATTGATGTTTAAATCCACAATATACAAGGCGTGAAGATGTCAACGGCCATCCTAAGCTGAACGCGCCTGCTCTCGTCAGATCGCAGACTGCTACCCAGCTTAGGGCCCAGTAAGTACCGGCATGGGAGACTGGCTGGGAATCCCAGGTGTTGTTGACATTTTGCTCTGTAGCCGCCTTCCGCTCCGATTCCGAAAAGGATTTATTGATGCTTAAATCCACAGTATACAGGGTTTGAAGCCGTCTACGGCTATCCTAAGCTGAATGTGCTTGTTCTTGTCAGATCGCAGACTGCTGCCCGGCAAGTACGGGCATGGGAGACTGGCTGGCAATCCAAGGTGCTATTGACATTTTGCTCTGTTGCCGCCTTCCTCTCCGATTCCGAAAAGGATTTATTGATGCTTAAATCCACAATATACAAGGCGTGAAGCTGTCAACGGCCATCCTAAGCTGAACGTGCCTGCTCTCGACAGATCGCAGACTGCTACCCAGCTTAGGGCCCGGTAAGTACCAGCATGGGAGACTGGCTGGGAATCCCAGGTGTCGTTGACATTTTGCTCTGTTGCCGCCTTACGCTCCGATTCCGAAAAGGATTTATTGATGCTTAAATCCACAGTATACAGGGTGTGAAGATGTCTACGGCCATCCTAAGCTGAATGCGCCTGTTCTCGTCAGATCGCAGACTGCTACCCAGCTTCGGGCCTGGTAAGTACCAGCATCGGAGACTGGCTGGGAATCCCGGGTGCAGTTGACATTTTGCTCTGTTTCTGCTCCGATTCCGAAAATTATTTATTGATGCTTAAATCCACAGTATACAAAGCGTGAAGCTGTCAACGGCCATCCTAAGCTGAACGCGCCTGCTCTCGTCAGATCGCAGACTGCTACCCAGCTTAGGGCCTGGTAAGTACCAGCATGGGAGACTGGCTGGGAATCCCGGGTGCAGTTGACATTTTAATCTGTTGCTGCCTTCCGCTCCGATTCGGAAAAGGATTTATTGATGCTTAAATCCACAATACACAGGGTGTGAAGCTGTCAACGGCCATCCTAAGCCTGAATGTGCCTGCTCTCCTCAGATCGCAGACTGCTGCCCGGCAGTTACCAGCATGGGAGACTGGCTGGCAATTCAAGGTGCCATTGACATTTTGCTCTGTTGCCGCCTTCCTCTCCGATTAATAAAAATATTTATTGATGCTTAAATCCACAATATACAAGGCGTGAAGATGTCAACGGCCATCCTAAGCTGAACGCGCCTGCTCTCGTCAGATTGCAGACTGCTACCCAGCTTAGGGCCCAGTAATTACCGGCATGGGAGACTGACTGGGAATCCCGGGTGCAGTTTACATTATGCTCTGTTGCCGCCTTCCGTTCCGATTCCGAAAAGGATTTATTGATGCTTAAATGCACAGTATAAAAAGCATGAAGCTTTCAATGGCCAACCTAAGCTGAACGCGCCTGCTCTCGTCAGATCGCAGACTGCTCTAGCTTAGGGCCCGGTAGGTACTGGCATGGGAGACTGGCTGGGAATCCCGGTTGCCGTTGACATTTTGCTCTATTGCTCCCTTCCGCTTCGATTCCGAAAAGAATTTATTGATGCTTAAATCCACAGTATACAAGGTGTGAAGCTGTCGACGGCCATCCTAAGCTTAACTCGCCTGCTCTCGTCAGATCGCAGACTGGTACAGATCTTAGGGCCCGGTAAGTACCGGCATGGGACACTGGCTGGGAATCCCGGCTGCCGTTGACATTTTGCTCTGTTGCCGCCTTCCGTTCCGATTCTGAAAAGGATTTATTGATGCTTAAATGCACAGTATACAAAGTGTGAAGCTGTCAACGGCCATCCTAAGCTGAACGCGCCTGCTCTCGACAGATCGCAGACTGATACCCAGCTTAGGGCCTGGTAAGTACCAGCATGGGAGACTGGCTGGGAATCCCGGCTGCCGTTGACATTTTGCTCTGTTGCCGCCTTCCGTTCCGATTCCGAAAAGGATTTATTGATGCTTAAATCCACAGTATACAGGGTGTGAAGATGTCTACGGCCATCCTAAGCTGAATGCGCCTGCTCTCGTCAGATCGCAGACTGCTACCCAGCTTAGGGCCCGGTAAGTACCAGCATGGGAGACTGGTTGGGAATCCCGGGTGCAGTTGACATTTTGCTTTGTTGCCGCCTTCCGTTCCGATTCCGAAAAGGATATATTGATGCTTAAATGCACAATATAAAAATCAAGAAGCTGTCAACGGCCATCCTAAGCTGAACGTGCCTGCTCTCGTCAGATCGCAGACTACTACCCAGCTTAGGGCCCGGTAAGTACCAGCATGGGAGACTGGCTGGGAATCCCTGGTGTCGATGACATTTTGCTCTGTTGCCGCCTTCCGTTCCGATTCCGAAAAGGATTTATTGATGCTTAAATGCACAGTATACAAAGTGTGAAGCTGTCAACGGCCATCTTAAGCGGAACGCTCCTGCTCTCGTCAGATCGCAGACTGCTACCCAGCTTAGGGCCTGGTAAGTACCAGCATGGGAGACTGGCTGGGAATCCCGGGTGCAGTTGACATTTTAATCTGTTGCCGCCTTCCGCTTCGATTCGGAAAATTATTTATTGATGCTTAAATCCACAATATAAAGGGGGTGAAGCTGTCAACGGCCATCCTAAGCTGAACGCGCCTGCTCTCGTCAGATCGCAGACTGATACCCAGCTTAGGGCCTGGTAAGCACCAGCATGGGAGACTGGCTGGGAATCCCAGGTGTCGTTGACATTTTGCTCTGTTGCCGCCTTACGCTCCGATTCCGAAAAGGATTTATTGATGCTTAAATTCACAGTATACAGGGTGTGAAGATGTCTATGGCCATCCTAAGCTGAATGCGCCTGTTCTCGTCAGATCGCAGACTGCTACCCAGCTTCGGGCCTGGTAAGTACCAGCATGGGAGACTGGCTGGGAATCCCGGGTGCAGTTGCCATTTTGCTCTGTTTCTGCTCCGATTCCGAAAATTATTTATTGATGCTTAAATCCACAGTATACAAAGTGTGGAGCTGTCAACGGCCATCCTAAGCTGAATGCGCCTGCTCTCGTCAGATCGCAGACTGCTACCCAGCTTAGGGCCTGGTAAGTACCAGCATGGGAGACTGGCTGGGAATCCCAGGTGCAGTTGACATTTTAATCTGTTGCCGCCTTCGGAAAAGGATTTATTGATGCTTAAATCCACAATACACAGGGTGTGAAGCTGTCAACGGCCATCCTAAGCCTGAACGTGCCTGCTCTCCTCACATCGCAGACTACTGCCCGGCAGTTACCGGCATGGGAGACTGGCTGGCAATCCAAGGTGCCATTGACATTTTGCTCTGTTGCCGCCTTCCTCTCCGATTAATAAAAATATTTATTGATGCTTAAATTCACAATATACAAGGCGTGAAGATGTCAACGGCCATCCTAAGCTGAACGCGCCTGCTCTCGTCAGATCGCAGACTGCAACCCAGCTTAGGGCCCAGTAAGTACCGGCATGGGAGACTGGCTGGGAATCCCGGGTGCAGTTGACATTTTGCTCTTTTGCCGCCTTCCGTTCCGATTCCGAAAAGGATTTATTGATGCTTAAATGCACAGTATACAAATCATGAAGCTGTCAATGGCCATCCTAAGCTGAACGCGCCTGCTTTCGTCAGATCGCAGACTGCTACCTAGCTTAGGGCCCGGTAAGTACTGGCATGGGAGACTGGCTGGGAATCCCAGCTGCCGTTGACATTTTGCTCTGTTGCCGCCTTCCGTTCCGATTCCGAAAAGGATTTATTGATGCTTAAATGCACAGTATACAGGGTGTGAAGCTGTCAACGGCCATCCTAAGCTGAACGCGCCTGCTTTCGTCAGATCGCAGACTGATACCCAGCTTAGGGCCTGGTAAGTACCAGCATGGGAGACTGGCTGGAATCCCGGGTGCAGTTGACATTTTAATCTGTTGCCGCCTTCCGCTCCGATTCGGAAAAGGATTTATTGATGCTTAAATCCACAATATACAGGGTGTGAAGCTGTCAACGGCCATCCTAAGCTGAACGTGTCTGCTCTCCTCAGATCGCAGACTGCTGCCCGGCAGATACCGGCGTGGGAGACTGGCTGGCAATCCAAGGTGCCATTGACATTTTGCTCTGTTGCCGCCTTCCTCTCCGATTAATAAAAATATTTATTGATGCTTAAATCCACAGTATACAAAGTGTGAAGCTGTCAACGGCCATCGTAAGCTGAACGTGCCTGCTCTCGTCAGATCGCAGACTGCTACCCAGCTTAGGGCCTGGTAAGTACCAGCATGGGAGACTGGCTGGGAATCCCGGGTGCAGTTGACATTTTGCTCTATTGCTGCCTTCCGCTCCGATTCCGAAAAGGATTTATTGATGCTTAAATGCACAGTATAAAAAGCATGAAGCTGTCAATGGCCATCCAAAGCTGAACGCGCCTGCTCTCGTCAGATCGCAGACTGCTACCCAGCCTAGGGCCCGGTAAGTACTGGCATGGGAGACTGGCTGGGAATCCCGGGTGCTGTTGACATTTTGCTCTATTGCTGCCTTCCGCTCCGATTCCGAAAATAATTTATTGATGCTTAAATCCACAGTATACAAGGTGTGAAGCTGTCGACGGCCATCCTAAGCTTAACGTGCCTGCTCTTGTCAGATCGCAGACTGGTACAGATCTTAGGGCCCGGTAAGTACCGGCATGGGACACTGGCTGGGAATCCCGGCTGCCGTTGACATTTTGCTCTGTTGCCGCCTTCCGTTCCGATTCCGAAAAGGATTTATTGATGCTTAAATGCACAGTATAAAGTGCGAAAAGCTGTCAATGGCCATCCTAAGCTGAACGTGCCTGCTCTCGTCAGATCGCAGACTGCTACCCAGCTTAGAGCCCGGTAAGTACCAGCATGGGAGACTGGCTGGGAATCCCAGGTGTCGTTGACATTTTGCTCTGTTGCCGCCTTACGCTCCGATTCCGAAAAGGATTTATTGATGCTTAAATCCACAGTATACAGGGTGTGAAGTTGTCTACGGCCATCCTAAGCTGAATGTGCCTGTTCTCGTCAGATCGCAGACTGCTACCCTGCTTCGGGCCTGATAAGTACCAGCATGGGAGACTGGCTGGGAATCCCGGGTGCAGTTGACATTTTGCTCTGTTTCTGCTCCAATTCCGAAAATTATTTATTGATGCTTAAATCCACAGTATACAAAGTGTGAAGCTGTCAACGGCCATCCTAAGCTAAATGCACCTGCTCTCGTCAGATCGCAGACTGCTACCCAGCTTAGGGCCTGGTAAGTACCAGCATGGGAGACTGGCTGGGAATCCCGGGTGCAGTTGACATTTTAATCTGTTGCCGCCTTCCGCTCAGATTCGGAAAAGGATTTATTGATGCTTAAATCCACAATAAACAGGGTGTGAAGCTGTCAACGGCCATCCTAAGCCTGAACGTGCCTGCTCTCCTCAGATCGCAGACTGCTGCCCGGCAGTTACCGGCATGGGAGACTGGCTGGCAATCCAAGGTGCCATTGACATTTTGCTCTGTTGCCTCCTTCCTCTCCGATTAAAAAAATATTTATTGATGCTTAAATCCACAATATACAAGGCGTGAAGATGTCAACGGCCATCCTAAGCTGAGCGCGCCTGCTCTCGTCAGATTGCAGACTGCTACCCAGCTTAGGGCCCAGTAAATACCGGCATGGGAGACTGGCTGGGAATCTCGGGTGCAGTTGACATTTTGCTCTGTTGCCGCCTTCCGCTCCGATTCCGAAAAGAATTTATTGATGCTTAAATCCACAGTATACAAGGTGTGAAGCTGTCGACGGCCATCCTAAACTTAACGCGCCTGCTCTCGTCAGATCGCAGACTGGTACAGATCTTAGGGCCCGGTAAGTACCGGCATGGGACACTGGCTGGGAATCCCGGCTGCCGTTGACATTTTGCTCTGTTGCCGCCTTCCGTTCCGATTCCGAAAAGAATTTATTGATGCTTAAATGCACAGTATACAAAGTGTGAAGCTGTCAACGGCCATCCTAAGCTTAACGCGCCTGCTCTCGTCAGATCGCAGACTGCTACTCAGCTTAGGGCCTGGTAAGTACCAGCATGGGAGACTGGCTGGGAATCCCGGGTGCAGTTGACATTTTAATCTGTTGCCGCCTTCCGCTCCGATTCAGAAAAGGATTTATTGATGCTTAAATGCACAGTATAAAGGGCATGAAGCTGTTAATGGCCATCCTAAGCTGAACGCGCCTGCTCTCGTCAGATTGCAGACTGCTACCCAGCTTAGGGCCCGGTAAGTACCAGCATGGGAGACTGGCTGGGAATCTCAGGTGTTGTTGACATTTTGCTCTGTAGCTCTGTAGACATTTTGCTCCGATTCCAAAAAGGATTTATTGATGCTTAAATCCACAATATACAGGGTGTGAAGCCGTCTACGGCTATCCTAAGCTGAATGCGCCTGTTCTTGTCAGATCGCAGACTGCTGCCCGGCAAGTACGGGCATGGGAGACTGGCTGGCAATCCAAGGTGCTATTGACATTTTGATCTGTTGCCGCCTTACTCTCCGATTAAAAAAAATATTTATTGATGCTTAAATTAACAGTATACAAGGCGTGAAGATGTCAACGGCCATCCTAAGCTGAACGCGCCTGCTCTTGTCAGATCGCAGACTGCTTCCCAGCTTAGGGCCCAGTAAGTACTGGCATGGGAGACTGGCTGGGAATCCCAGGTGCCGTTGACATTTTGCTCTATTGCTGCGTTCCGCTCCGATTCCGAAAAGAATTTATTGATGCTTAAATCCACAGTATACAAGGTGTGAAGCTGTCGACGGCCATCCTAAGCTTAACGCGCCTGCTCTCGTCAGATCGCAGACTGGTACAGATCTTAGGGCCCGGTAAGTACCGGCATGGGACACTGGCTGGGAATCCCGGCTGCCGTTGACATTTTGCTCTGTTGCCGCCTTCCGTTCCGTTCCGATTCCGAAAAGGTTTTATTGATGCTTAAATGCACAGTATAAAGGGCGAGAAGCTGTCAACGGCCATCCTAACCTGAATGTGCCTGTTCTCGTCAGATCGCAGACTGCTACCCTGCTTCGGGCCTGATAAGTACCAGCATGGGAGACTGGCTGGGAATCCCGGGTGCAGTTGACATTTTGCTTTGTTTCTGCTCCGATTCCGAAAATTATTTATTGATGCTTAAATCCACAGTATACAAAGTGTGAAGCTGTCAACGGCCATCCTAAGCTAAATGCACCTGCTCTCGTCAGATCGCAGACTGCTACCCAGCTTAGGGCCTGGTAAGTACCAGCATGGGAGACTGGCTGGGAATCCCGGGTGCAGTTGACATTTTGCTCTGTTGCCGCCTTCCGCTCAGATTCGGAAAAGGATTTATTGATGCTTAAATCCACAATAAACAGGGTGTGAAGCTGTCAACGGCCATCCTAAGCCTGAACGTGCCTGCTCTCCTCAGATCGCAGACTGCTGCCCGGCAGTTACCGGCATGGGAGACTGGCTGGCAATCCAAGGTGCCATTGACATTTTGCTCTGTTGCCGCCTTCCTCTCCGATTAAAAAAATATTTATTGATGCTTAAATCCACAATATACAAGGCGTGAAGATGTCAACGGCCATCCTAAGCTGAACGCGCCTGCTCTCGTCAGATCGCAGACTGCTACCCAGCTTAGGGCCCAGTAAATACCGGCATGGGAGACTGGCTGGGAATCCCGGGTGCAGTTGACATTTTGCTCTGTTGCCGCCTTCTGCTCCGATTCCGAAAAGAATTTATTGATGCTTAAATCCACAGTATACAAGGTGTGAAGCTGTCGACGGCCATCCTAAGCTTAACGCGCCTGCTCTCGTCAGATCGCAGACTGGTACAGATCTTAGGGCCCGGTAAGTACCGGCATGGGACACTGGCTGGGAATCCCGGCTGCCGTTGACATTTTGCTCTGTTGCCGCCTTCCGTTCCGTTCCGATTCCGAAAAGGTTTTATTGATGCTTAAATGCACAGTATAAAGGGCGAGAAGCTGTCAACGGCCATCCTAAGCTGAATTCGCCTGCTCTCGTCAGATCGCAGACTGCTACCCAGCTTAGGGCCCGGTAAGTACCAGCATGGGAGACTGGCTGGGAATCCTGGGAGCAGTTGACATTTTGCTCTGTTGCCGCCTTTCGCGCCGATTCCGAAAAGGATTTATTGATACTTAAATCCACAGTATACAGGTTGTGAAAATGTCTACGGCCATCCTAAGCTGAATGCGCCTGTTCTTGTCAGATCGCAGACTGCTACCCAGCTTCGGGCCTGGTAAGTACCGGCATGGGAGGCTGGCTGGGAATCCTGGGAGCAGTTGACATTTTGCTCTGTTTCTGCTCCGATTCCGAAAATTATTTATTGATGCTTAAATCCACAGTATACAAAATGTGAAGCTTACAACGGCCATCCTAAGCTGAACACGCCTGCTCTCGTCAGATTGCAGACTGCTACCCAGCTTAGGGCCCGGTAAGTACCAGCATGGGAGACTGGCTGGGAATCCCAGGTGTTGTTGACATTTTGCTCTGTAACCGCCTTCCGCTTCGATTCCGAAAAGGATTTATTGATGCTTAAATCCACAGTATACAGGGTGTGAAGCCGTCTACGGCTATCCTAAGCTGAATGTGCCTGTTCTTGTCAGATCGCAGACTGCTGCCCGGCAAGTACGGGCATGGGTGACTGGCTGGCAATCCAAGGTGCTATTGACATTTTGCTCTGTTGCCGCCTTACTCTCCGATTCCGAAAAGGATTTATTGATGCTTAAATGCACAGTATAAAAAGCATGAAGCTGTCAATGGCCATCCTAAGCTGAACGCGCCTGCTCTCGTCAGATCGCAGACTGCTACCTAGCTTAGGGCCCGATAAGTACTGGCATGGGAGACTGGCTGGGAATCCCAGGTGCCGTTGACATTTTGCTCTATTGCTGCCTTCCGCTCCGATTCCGAAAATAATTTATTGATGCTTAAATCCACAGTATACAAGGTGTGAAGCTGTTGACGCCCATCCTAAGCTTATTTATGCCTAAATGCACAGTATAAAGGGCGAGAAGCTGTCAACGGCCATCCTAAGCTGAACGCGCCTGCTCTCGTCAGATCGCCGCCTTCCGCTCCGATTCGGAAAAGGATTTATTGATGCTTAAATCCACAATACACAGGGTGTGAAGCTGTCAACGGCCATCCTAAGCCTGAACGTGCCTGCTCTCCTCAGATCGCAGACTGCTGCCCGGCAGTTACCGGCATGGGAGGCTGGCTGGCAATCCAAGGTGCCATTGACATTTTGCTCTGTTGCCACCTTCCTCTCCGATTAAAAAATTATTTATTGATGCTTAAATCCACAATATACAAGGCGTGCAGATGTCAACGGCCATCCTAAGCTGAACTCGCCTGCTCTCGTCAGATCGCAGACTGCTACCCAGCTTAGGGCCCAGTAAGTACCGGCATGGGAGACTGGCTGGGAATCCCGGGTGCAGTTGACATTTTGCTCTGTTGCCGCCTTCCATTCCGTTTCCGAAAAGGATTTATTGATGCTTAAATGCACAGTATAAAAAGCATGAAGCTGTCAATGGCCATCCTAAGCTGAACGCGCCTGCTCTCGTCAGATCGCAGACTGGTACAGATCTTAGGGCCCGGTAAGTACCGGCATGGGACACTGGCTGGGAATCCCGGCTGCCGTTGACATTTTGCTCTGTTGCCGCCTTCCGTTCCGATTCCGAAAAGGATTTATTGATGCTTAAATGCACAGTATACAAAGTGAGAAGCTGTCAACGGCCATCCTAAGCTGAACGTGCCTGCTCTCGTCAGATCGCAGACTGCTACCCAGCTTAGGGCCTGGTAAGTACCAGCATGGGAGACTGGCTGGGAATCCCGGGTGCAGTTGACATTTTAATCTGTTGCAGCCTTCCGCTCCTATTCGGAAAAGGATTTATTGATGCTTAAATGCACAGTATAAAGGGCGTGAAGCTGTTAACGGACATCCTAAGCTGAACGCGCCTGCTCTCGTCAGATCGCAGACTGCTACCCAGCTTAGGGCCTGGTAAGTACCAGCATGGGAGACTGGCTGGGAATCCCAGGTGTTGTTGACATTTTGCTCTGTAGCTCTGTAGACATTTTGCTCCGATTCCGAAAAGGATTTATTAAATCCACAATATACAGGGTGTGAAGCCGTCTACAGCTATCCTAAGCTGAATGCGCCTGTTCTTGTCAGATCGCAGACTGCTGCCCGGCAAGTACGGGCATGGGAGACTGGCTGGCAATCCAAGGTGCTATTGACCTGTTGCCGCCTTAATCTCCGATTAAAAAAAATATTTATTGATGCTTAAATCCACAGTATACAAAGAGTGAAGATGTCAACGGCCATCCTAAGCTGAACGCGCCTGCTCTCGTCAGATCGCAGACTGCTACCCAGCTTAGGGCCCGGTAAGTTTCGGCATGGGACACTGGCTGGGAATCCCGGCTGCCGTTGACATTTTGCTCTGTTGCCAACTTCCGTTCCAATTCCGAAAAGGATTTATTGATGCCTAAATGCACAGTATAAAGGGCGAGGAGCTCTCAACGGCAATCCTAAGCTGAATGCGCCTGTTCTCGTCAGATCGCAGACTGCTACCCAGCTTCGGGCCTGGTAAGTACCAGCATGGGAGACTGGCTGGGAATCCCGGGTGCAGTTGACATTTTGCTCTGTTTCTCCTCAGATTCCGAATTTTTTTTATTGATGCTTAAATCCACAGTATACAAAGTGTGAAGCTGTCAACGGCCATCCTAAGCTGAACGTGCCTGCTCTCGTCAGATCGCAGACTGCTACCCAGCTTAGGGCCTGGTAAGTACCAGCATGGGAGACTGGCTGGGAATCCCAGGTGCAGTTGACATTTTAATCTGTTGCCGCCTTCCGCTCCAATTCGGAAAAGGATTTATTGATGCTTAAATCCACAATATACAGGGTGTGAAGCTGTCAACGGCCATCCTAAGCCTGAACGTGCCTGCTCTCCTCAGATCGCAGACTGTTGCCCGGCAGTTACCGGCATGGGAGACTGGTTGGCAATACAAGGTGCCATTGACATTTTGCTCCGTTGCCGCCTTCCTCTCCGATTAATAAAAATATTTATTGATGCTTAAATCCACAATATACAAGGCGTGAAGCTGTCAACGGCCATCCTAAGCTGAACGCGCCTGCTCTCGTCAGATCGCAGACTGCTACCCAGCTTAGGGCCTGGTAAGTACCAGCATGGGAGACTGGCTGGGAATCCCGGGTGCAGTTGACATTTTAATCTGTTGCCGCCTTCCGCACCGATTCGGAAAAGGATTTATTGATGCTTAAATCCACAATATACAGGGTGCGAAGCTGTCAACGGCCATCCTAAGCCTGAACGTGCCTGCTCTCCTCAGATCGCAGACTGCTGCCCGGCAGTTACCGGCATGGGAGACTGGCTGGCAATCCAAGGTGCCATTGACATTTTGCTCTGTTGCCGCCTTCCTCTCCGATTAAAAAAATATTTATTGATGTTTAAATCCACAATATACAAGGCGTGAAGATGTCAACGGCCATCCTAAGCTGAACGCGCCTGCTCTCGTCAGATCGCAGACTGCTACCCAGCTTAGGGCCCAGTAAGTACCGGCATGGGAGACTGGCTGGGAATCCCGGGTGCAGTTGACATTTTTCTCTGTTGCCGCCTTCCGCTCCGATTCCGAAAAGAATTTATTGATGCTTAAATCCACAGTATACAAGGTGTGAAGCTGTCGACGGCCATCCTAAGCTTAACGCGCCTGCTCTCGTCAGATCGCAGACTGGTACAGATCTTAGGGCCCGGTAAGTACCGGCATGGGACACTGGCTGGGAATCCCGGCTGCCGTTGACATTTTGCTCTGTTTCCGCCTTCCGTTCCGATTCCGAAAAGGATTTATTGATGCTTAAATCCACAGTATACAAAGTGTTAAGCTGTCAATGGCCATCCTAAGCTGAACGCGCCTGCTCTCGTCAGATCGCAGACTGCTACCCAGCTTAGGGCCTGGTAAGTACCAGCATGGGAGACTGGCTGGGAATCCCGGGTGCAGTTGACATTTTAATCTGTTGCCGCCTTCCGCTCCGATTCGGAAAAGGATTTATTGATGCTTAAATGCACAGTATAAAGGGCGTGAAGCTGTCAACGGCCATCCTAAGCTGAACGTGCCTGCTCTCATCAGAACGCAGACTGCTACCCAGCTTAGGGCCCGTTAAGTACCAGCATGGGAGACTGGCTGGGAATCCCAGGTGTTGTTGACATTTTGCTCTGTAGCCGCCTTCCGCTCCGATTCCGAAAAGGATTTATTGATGCTTAAATCCACAGTATACAGGGTGTGAAGCCGTCTACGGCTATCCTAAGCTGAATGTACCTGTTCTTGTCAGATCGCAGACTGCTGCCCGGCAAGTACGGGCATGGGAGACTGGCTGGCAATCCAAGGTGCTATTGACATTTTGCTCTGTTGCCGCCTTCCTCTCCGATTTCGAAAAGGATTTATTGATGCTTAAATGCACAGTATAAAAAGCATGAAGCTGTCAATGGCCATCCAAAGCTGAACGCGCCTGCTCTCGTCAGATCGCAGACTGCTACGCAGCCTAGGGCCCGGTAAGTACTGGCATGGGAGACTGGCTGGGAATCCCGGGTGCCGTTGACATTTTGCTCTATTGCTGCCTTCCGCTCCGATTCCGAAAAGAATTTATTGATGCTTAAATCCACAATATACAGGGTGTGAAGCCGTCTACGGCTATCCTAAGCTGAATGCGCCTGTTCTTGTCAGATCGCAGACTGCTGCCCGGCAAGTACGGGCATGGGAGACTGGCTCGCAATCCAAGGTGCTATTGACATTTTGATCTGTTGCCGCCTTCCTCTCCGATTAAAAAAAATATTTATTGATGCTTAAATCCACAGTATACAAGGCGTGAAGATGTCAACGGCCATCCTAAGCTGAACGCGCCTGCTCTCGTCAGATCGCAGACTGCTACCCAGCTTAGGGCCCGGTAAGTACTGGCATGTGAGACTGGCTGGTAATCCCGGGTGCCGTTGATATTTTGCTCTATTGCTGCCTTCCGCTCCGATTCCGAAAAGAATTTATTGATGCTTAAATCCACAGTATACAAGGTGTGAAGCTGTCGACGGCCATCCTAAGCTTAACGCGCCTGCTCTCGTCAGATCGCAGACTGGTACAGATCTTAGGGCCCGGTAAGTACCAGCATGGGACACTGGCTGGGAATCCCGGCTGCCGTTGACATTTTGCTCTGTTGCCGCCTTCCGTTCCAATTCCGAAAAGGATTTATTGATGCCTAAATGCACAGTATAAAGGGCGAGAAGCTGTCAACGGCCATCCTAAGCTGAACGCGCCTGTTCTCGTCAGATCGCAGACTGCTACCCAGCTTCGGGCCTGGTAAGTACCAGCAAGGGAGACTGGCTGGGAATCCCGGGTGCAGTTGACATTTTGCTCTGTTTCTGCTCCGATTCCGAAAATTATTTATTGATGCTTAAATCCACAGTATACAAAGTGTGAAGCTGTCAACGGCCATCCTAAGCTGAACGCGCCTGCTCTCGGCAGATCGCAGACTGCTACCCAGCTTAGGTCCTGGTAAGTACCAGCATGGGAGACTGGCTGGGAATCCCGGGTGCAGTTGACTTTTTAATATGTTGACGCCTTCCGCTCCGATTCGGAAAAGGATTTATTGATGCTTAAATCCACAATATGCAGGGTGTAAAGCTGTCAACGGCCATCCTAAGCCTGAACGTGCCTGCTTTCCTCAGATCGCAGACTGCTGCCCGGCAGTTACCGGCATGGGAGACTGGCTGGCAATCCAAGGTGCCATTGACATTTTGCTCTGTTGCCGCCTTCCTTTCCGATTAAAAAAAAAATTTATTGATGCTTAAATCCACAATATACAAGGCATGAAGATGTCAACGGCCATCCTAAGCTGAACGCGCCTGCTCTCGTCAGATCGCAGACTGCTACCCAGCTTAGGGCCCGGTAAGTACCGGCATGGGAGACTGGCTGGGAATCCCGGGTGCAGTTGACATTTTGCTCTGTTGCCGCCTTCCGTTTCGATTCCGAAAAGGATTTATTGATGCTTAAATGCACAGTATAAAAAGCATGAAGCTGTCAATGGCCATCCTAAGCTGAACGCGCCTGCTCTCGTCAGATCGAAGACTGCTACCCAGCTTAGGGCCCGGTAAGTACTGGCATGGGAGACTGGCTGGGAATCCCGCTTGACATTTAGCTCTATTGCTGCCTTCCGCTCCGATTCCGAAAATAATTTATTGATGCTTAAATCCACAGTATACAAGGTGTGAAGCTGTCGACGGCCATCCTAAGCTTAACGCGCCTGCTCTCGTCAGATCGCAGACTGGTACAGATCTTAGGGCCCAGTAAGTACTGGCATGGGACACTGGCTGGGAATCCCGGCTGCCGTTGACATTTTGCTCTGTTGCCGCCTTCCGTTCCGGTTCCGATTCCGAAAAGGATTTATTGATGCTTAAATGCACAGTATACAAAGTGTGAAGCTGTCAACGGCCATCCTAAGCTGAACGCGCCTGCTCTCGTCAGATCGCAGACTGCTACCCAGCTTAGGGCCTGGTAAGTACCAGCATGGGAGACTGGCTGGGAATCCCGGGTGCAGTTGACATTTTAATCTGTTGCCGCCTTCCGCTCCGATTCGGAAAAGGATTTATTGATGCTTAAATGGACAGTATAAAGGGCGTGAAGCTGTTAACGGCCATCCTAAGCTGAACGCGCCTGCTCTCGTCAGATCGCAGACTGCTACCCAGCTTAGGGCCCGGTAAGTACCAGCATGGGAGACTGGCTGGGAATCTCAGGTGTTGTTGACATTTTGCTCTGTTGCTCTGTAGACATTTTGCTCCGATTCCGAAAAGGATTTATTGATGCTTAAATCCACAATATACAGGGTGTGAAGCCGTCTACGGCTATCCTAAGCTGAATGCGCCTGTTCTTGTCAGATCGCAGACTGCTGCCCGGCAAGTACGGGCATGGGAGACTGGCTGGCAATCCAAGGTGCTATTGACATTTTGATCTGTTGCCGCCTTCCTCTCCGATTAAAAAAAATATTTATTGATGCTTAAATCCACAGTATACAAGGCATTAAGATGTCAACGGCCATCCTAAGCTGAACGCGCCTGCTCTCGTCAGATAGCAGACTGCTACCCAGCTTAGGGCCCGGTAAGTACTGGCATGGGAGACTGGCTGGGAATCCCGGGTGCCGTTGATATTTTGCTCTATTGCTGCCTTCCGCTCCGATTCCGAAAATAATTTATTGATGCTTAAATCCACAGTATACAAGGTGTGAAGCTGTCGACGGCCATCCTAAGCTTAACGCGCCTGCTCTCGTCAGATCGCAGACTGGTACAGATCTTAGGGCCCGGTAAGTACCGGCATGGGACACTGGCTGGGAATCCCGGCTGCCATTGACATTTTGCTCTGTTGCCGCCTCCCTTTCCAATTCCGAAAAGGATTTATTGATGCCTAAATGCACAGTATAAAGGGCGAGAAGCTGTCAACGGCCATCCTAAGCTGAACGCGCCTGCTCTCGACAGATCGCAGACTGCTACCCAGCTTAGGGCCTGGTAAGTACCAGCATGGGAGACTGGCTGGGAATCCCAGGTGTCGTTGACATTTTGCTCTGTTGCCGCCTTCCGCTCCGATTCCGAAAAGGATTTATTGATGCTTAAATCCACAGTATACAGGGTGTGAAGACGTCTACGGCCATCCTAAGCTGAATGCGCCTGTTCTCGTCAGATCGCAGACTGCTACCCAGCTTAGGGCCTGGTGAGTACCAGCATGGGAGACTGGCTGGGAATCCCGGGTGCAGTTGACATTTTAATCTGTTGCCGCCTTCCGCTCCGATTCGGAAAAGGATTTATTGATGCTTAAATCCACAATATACAGGGTGTGAAGCTGTCAACGGCCATCCTAAGCCTAAACGTGCCTGCTCTCCTCAGATCGCAGACTGCTGCCCGGCAGTTATCGGCATGGGAGACTGGCTGGCAATCCAAGGTGCCATTGACATTTTGCTCTGTTGCCGCCTTCCTCTCCGATTAATAAAAATATGTATGGATGCTTAAATCCACAATATACAAGGCGTGAAGCTGTCAACGTCCATCCTAAGCTGAACGTGCCTGCTCTCGTCAGATCGCAGACTGCTACCCAGCTTAGGGCCTGGTAAGTACCAGCATGGGAGACTGGCTGGGAATCCCGGGTGCAGTTGACATTTTAATCTGTTGCCGCCTTCCGCTCCGATTCGGAAAAGGATTTATTGATGCTTAAATGCACAGTATAAAGGGCATGAAGCTGTCAACGGCCATCCTAAGCTGAACGCGCCTGCTCTCGTCAGATCGCAGACTGCTACCCAGCTTAGGGCCCGGTAAGTACCAGCATGGGAGACTGGCTGGGAATCCCAGGTGTCGTTGACATTTTGCTCTGTTGCCGCCTTACGCTCCGATTCCGAAAAGGATTTATTGATGCTTAAATCCACAGTATACAGGGTGTGAAGATGTCTACGGCCATCCTAAGCTGAATGCGACTGTTCTCGTCAGATCGCAGACTGCTACCCAGCTTCGGGCCTGGTAAGTACCAGCATGGGAGACTGGCTGGGAATCCCGGGTGCAGTTGACATTTTGCTCTGTTTCTGCTCCGATTCCAAAAATTATTTATTGATGCTTAAATCCACAGTATACAAAGTGTGAAGCTGTCAACGGCCATACTAAGCTGAACGCGCCTGCTTTCGTCTGATCGCAGACTGCTACCCAGCTTAGAGCCTTGTAAGTACCAGCATGGGAGACTGGCTGGGAATCCCGGGTGCAGTTGACATTTTAATCTGTTGCCGCCTTCCCCTCCGATTCGGAAAAGGATTTATTGATGCTTAAATCCACAATATACAGGGTGTGAAGCAGTCAACAGCCATCCTAAGCCTGAACGTGCCTGCTCTCCTCAGATCGCAGACTGCTGCCCGGCAGTTACCGGCATGGGAGACTGGCTGGCAATCCAAGGTGCCATTGACATTTTGCTCTGTTGCCGCCTTCCTCTCCGATTAAAAAAATATTTATTGATGCTTAAATCCACAATATACAAGGCGTGAAGATGTCAACGGCCATCCTAAGCTGAATGCGCCTGCTTTCGTCAGATCGCAGACTTCTACCCAGCTTAGGGCCCAGTAAGTACCGGCATGGGACACTGGCTGGGAATCCCGGCTGCCGTTGACATTTTGCTCTGTTGCCGCCTTCCGTTCCAATTCCGAAAAGGATTTATTGATGCCTAAATGCACAGTATAAAGGGCGAGAAGCTGTCAACGGCCATCCTAAGCTTAACGCGCCTGCTCTCGTCAGATCGCAGACTGGTACAGATCTTAGGGCCCGGTAAGTACCGGCATGGGACACTGGCTGGGACTCCCGGCTGCCGTTGACATTTTGCTCTGTTGCCGCCTTCCGTTCCGATTCCGAAAAGGTTTTATTGATGCTTAAATGCACAGTATACAAAGTGTGAAGCTGTCAACGGCCATCCTAAGCTGAACGCGCCTGCTCTCGTCAGATCGCAGACTGCTACCCAGCTTAGGGCCCGGTAAGTACCAGCCTGGGAGACTGGCTGGGAATCTCAGGTGTTGTTGACATTTTGCTCTGTAGCTCTGTAGACATTTTGCTCCGATTCCGAAAAGGATTTATTGATGCTTAAATCCACAATATACAGGGTGTGAAGCCGTCTACGGCTATCCTAAGCTGAATGCGCCTGTTCTTGTCAGATCGCAGACTGCTGCCCGGCAAGTACGGGCATGGGAGACTGGCTCGCAATCCAAGGTGCTATTGACATTTTGATCTGTTGCCGCCTTCCTCTCCGATTAAAAAAAATATTTATTGATGCTTAAATCCACAGTATACAAGGCGTGAAGATGTCAACGGCCATCCTAAGCTGAACGCGCCTGCTCTCGTCAGATCGCAGACTGCTACCCAGCTTAGGGCCCGGTAAGTACTGGCATGTGAGACTGGCTGGTAATCCCGGGTGCCGTTGATATTTTGCTCTATTGCTGCCTTCCGCTCCGATTCCGAAAATAATTTATTGATGCTTAAATCCACAGTATACAAGGTGTGAAGCTGTCGACGGCCATCCTAAGCTTAACGCGCCTGCTCTCGTCAGATCGCAGACTGGTACAGATCTTAGGGCCCGGTAAGTACCGGCATGGGACACTGGCTGGGAATCCCGGCTGCCGTTGACATTTTGCTCTGTTGCCGCCTTCCGTTCCAATTCCGAAAAGGATTTATTGATGCCTAAATGCACAGTATAAAGGGCGAGAAGCTGTCAACGGCCATCCTAAGCTGAACGCGCCTGTTCTCGTCAGATCGCAGACTGCTACCCAGCTTCGGGCCTGGTAAGTACCAGCAAGGGAGACTGGCTGGGAATCCCGGGTGCAGTTGACATTTTGCTCTGTTTCTGCTCCGATTCCGAAAATTATTTATTGATGCTTAAATCCACAGTATACAAAGTGTGAAGCTGTCAACGGCCATCCTAAGCTGAACGCGCCTGCTCTCGTCAGATCGCAGACTGCTACCCAGCTTAGGTCCTGGTAAGTACCAGCATGGGAGACTGGCTGGGAATCCCGGGTGCAGTTGACTTTTTAATATGTTGCCGCCTTCCGCTCCGATTCGGAAAATGATTTATTGATGCTTAAATCCACAATATACAGGGTGTAAAGCTGTCAACGGCCATCCTAAGCCTGAACGTGCCTGCTTTCCTCAGATCGCAGACTGCTGCCCGGCAGTTACCGGCATGGGAGACTGGCTGGCAATCCAAGGTGCCATTGACATTTTGCTCTGTTGCCGCCTTCCTCTCCGATGAAAAAAATATTTATTGATGCTTAAATCCACAATATACAAGGCGTGAAGATGTCAACGGCCATCCTAAGCTGAACGCGCCTGCTCTCGTCAGATCGCAGACTGCTACCCAGCTTAGGGCCCAGTAAGTACCGGCATGGGAGACTGGCTGGGAATCCCGGGTGCAGTTGACATTTTTCTCTGTTGCCGCCTTCCGCTCCGATTCCGAAAATAATTTATTGATGCTTAAATCCACAGTATACAAGGTGTGAAGCTGTCGACGGCCATCCTAAGCTTAACGCGCCTGCTCTCGTCAGATCGCAGACTGGTACAGATCTTAGGGCCCGGTAAGTACCGGCATGGGACACTGGCTGGGAATCCCGGCTGCCGTTGACATTTTGCTCTGTTGCCGCCTTCCGTTCCGATTCCGAAAAGGATTTATTGATGCTTAAATGCACAGTATACAAAGTGTGAAGCTGTCAACAGCCATCCTAAGCTGAACGCGCCTGCTCTCATCAGATCGCAGACTGCTACCCAGCTAAGGGCCCAGTAAGTACCGGCATGGGAGACTGGCTGGGAATCCCGGGTGCAGTTGACATTTTGCTCTGTTGCCGCCTTCCGTTCCGATTCCGAAAAGAATTTATTGATGCTTAAATCCACAGTATACAAGGTGTGAAGCTGTCGACAGCCATCCTAAGCTTAACGCGCCTGCTCTCGTCAGATAGCAGACTGGTACAGATCTTAGGGCCCGGTAAGTACCGGCATGGGACACTGGCTGGGAATCCCGGCTGCCGTTGACATTTTGCTTTGTTGCCGCCTTCCGTTCCGATTCCGAAAAGGATTTATTGATGCTTAAATGCACAGTATACAAAGTGTGAAGCTGTCAACGGCCATCCTAAGCTGAACGCACCTGCTCTCGTCAGATCGCAGACTGCTACCCAGCTTAGGGCCCGGTAAGTACCAGCATGGGAGACTGGCTGGGAATCTCAGGTGTTGTTGACATTTTGCTCTGTAGCTCTGTAGACATTTTGCTCCGATTCCGAAAAGGATTTATTGATGCTTAAATCCACAATATACAGGGTGTGAAGTCGTCTACGGCTATCCTAAGCTGAATGCGCCTGTTCTTGTCAGATCGCAGACTGCTGCCCGGCAAGTACGGGCATGGGTGACTGGCTGGCAATCCAAGGTGCTATTGACATTTTGATCTGTTGCCGCCTTCCTCTCCGATTAAAAAAAATATTTATTGATGCTTAAATCCACAGTATACAAGGCGTGAAGATGTCAACGGCCATCCTAAGCTGAACGCGCCTGCTCTCGTCAGATCGCAGACTGGTACAGATCTTAGGGCCCGGTAAGTACCGGCATGGGACACTGGCTGGGAATCCCGGGTGCAGTTGACATTTTAATCTGTTGCCGCCTTACGCTCCGATTCGGAAAAGGATTTATTGATGCTTAAATGCACAGTATAAAGGGCGTGAAGCTGTCAACGGCCATCCTAAGCTGAACGCGCCTGCTCTCGTCAGATCGCAGACTGCTACCCAGCTTAGGGCCCGGTAAGTACCAGCATGGGAGACTGGCTGGGAATCCCAGGTGTCGTTGACATTTTGCTCTGTTGCCGCATTACGCTCCGATTCCGAAAAGGATTTATTGATGCTTAAATCCACAGTATACAGGGTGTGAAGTTGTCTACGGCCATCCTAAGCTGAATGTTCCTGTTCTCGTCAGATCGCAGACTGCTACCCTGCTTCGGGCCTGATAAGTACCAGCATGGGAGACTGGCTGGGAATCCCGGGTGCAGTTGACATTTTGCTCTGTTTCTGCTCCGATTCCGAAAATTATTTATTGATGCTTAAATCCACAGTATACAAAGTGTGAAGCTGTCAACGGCCATCCTAAGCTAAATGCACCTGCTCTCGTCAGATCGCAGACTGCTACCCAGCTTAGGGCCTGGTAAGTACCAGCATGGGAGACTGGCTGGGAATCCCGGGTGCAGTTGACATTTTATTCTGTTGCCGCCTTCCGCTCAGAGTCGGAAAAGGATTTATTGATGCTTAAATGCACAATAAACAGGGTGTGAAGCTGTCAACGGCCATCCTAAGCCTGAACGTGCCTGCTCTCCTCAGATCGCAGACTGCTGCCCGGCAGTTACCGGCATGGGAGACTGGCTGGCAATCCAAGGTGCCATTGACATTTTGCTCTGTTGCCGCCGATTAAAAAAATATTTATTGATGCTTAAATCCACAATATACAAGGTGTGAAGATGTCAACGGCCATCCTAAGCTGAACGCGCCTGCTCTCGTCAGATCGCAGACTGCTACCCAGCTTAGGGCCCAGTAAGTACCGGCATGGGAGACTGGCTGGGAATCCCGGGTGCAGTTGACATTTTGCTCTGTTGCCGCCTTCCGCTCCGATTCCGAAAAGAATTTATTGATGCTTAAATCCACAGTATACAAGGTGTGAAGCTGTCGACGGCCATCCTAAACTTAACGCGCCTGCTCTCGTCAGATCGCAGACTGGTACAGATCTTAGGGCCCGGTATGTACCGGCATGGGACACTGGCTGGGAATCCCGGCTGCCGCTGACATTTTGCTCTGTTGCCGCCTTCCGTTCCGATTCCGAAAAGGATTTATTGATGCTTAAATGCACAGTATACAAAGTGTGAAGCTGTCAACGGCCATCCTAAGCTGAACGCGCCTGCTCTCGTCAGATCGCAGACTGCTACCCAGCTTAGGGTCTGGTAAGTACCAGCATGGGAGACTGGCTGGGAATCCCGGGTGCAGTTGACATTTTAATCTGTTGCCGCCTTCCGCTCCGATTCGGAAAATGATTTATTGATGCTTAAATGCACAGTATAAAGGGCATGGAGCTGTTAATGGCCATCCTAAGCTGAACGCGCCTGCTCTCGTCAGATTGCAGACTGTTACCCAGCTTAGGGCCCGGTAAGTACCAGCATGGGAGACTGGCTGAGAATCTCAGGTGTTGTTGACATGTAGCTCTGTAGACATTTTGCTCCGATTCCAAAAAGGATTTATTGATGCTTAAATCCACAATATACAGGGTGTGAAGCCGTCTACGGCTATCCTAAGCTGAATGCGCCTGTTCTTGTCAGATCGCAGACTGCTGCCCGGCAAGTACGGGCATGGGAGACTGGCTGGCAATCCAAGGTGCTATAGACATTTTGATCTGTTGCCGCCTTACTCTCCGATTAAAAAAAATATTTATTGATGCTTAAATCAACAGTATACAAGGCGTGAAGATGTCAACGGCCATCCTAAGCTGAACGCGCCTGCTCTTGTCAGATCGCAGACTGCTTCCCAGCTTAGGGCCCGGTAAGTACTGGCATGGGAGACTGGCTGGGAATCCCAGGTGCCGTTGACATTTTGCTCTATTGCTGCCTTCCGCTCCGATTCCGAAAATAATTTATTGATGCTTAAATCCACAGTATACAAGGTGTGAAGCTGTCGACGGCCATCCTAAGCTTAACGCGCCTGCTCTCGTCAGATCGCAGACTGGTACAGATCTTAGGGCCCGGTAAGTACCGGCATGGGACACTGGCTGGGAATCCCGGCTGCCGTTGACATTTTGCTCTGTTGCCGCCTTCTGTTCCGTTCCGATTCCGAAAAGGTTTTATTGATGCTTAAATGCACAGTATAAAGGGCGAGAAGCTGTCAACGGCCATCCTAAGCTGAACTCGCCTGCTCTCGTCAGATCGCAGACTGCTACACAGCTTAGGGCCCGGTAAGTACCAGCATGGGAGACTGGCTGGGAATCCCAGGTGTCGTTGACATTTTGCTCTGTTGCCGCCTTTCGCTCCGATTCCGAAAAGGATTTATTGATGCTTAAATCCACAGTATACAGGTTGTGAAAATGTCTACGGCCATCCTAAGCTGAATGCGCCTGTTCTTGTCAGATCGCAGACTGCTACCCAGCTTCGGGCCTGGTAAGTGTCGGCATGGGAGGCTGGCTGGGAATCCTGGGAGCAGTTGAAATTTTGCTCTGTTTCTGCTCCGATTCCGAAAATTATTTATTGATGCTTAAATCCACAGTATACAAAGTGTGAAGCTGTCAACGGCCATACTAAGCTGAACGCGCCTGCTTTCGTCTGATCGCAGACTGCTACCCAGCTTAGAGCCTTGTAAGTACCAGCATGGGAGACTGGCTGGGAATCCCGGGTGCAGTTGACATTTTAATCTGTTGCCGCCTTCCGCTCCGATTCGGAAAAGGATTTATTGATGCTTAAATCCACAATATACAGGGTGTGAAGCTGTCAACGGCCATCCTAAGCCTAAACGTGCCTGCTCTCCTCAGATCGCAGACTGCTGCCCGGCAGTTATCGGCATGGGAGACTGGCTGGCAATCCAAGGTGCCATTGACATTTTGCTCTGTTGCCGCCTTCCTCTCCGATTAATAAAAATATGTATGGATGCTTAAATCCACAATATACAAGGCGTGAAGCTGTCAACGTCCATCCTAAGCTGAACGTGCCTGCTCTCGTCAGATCGCAGACTGCTACCCAGCTTAGGGCCTGGTAAGTACCAGCATGGGAGACTGGCTGGGAATCCCGGGTGCAGTTGACATTTTAATCTGTTGCCGCCTTCCGCTCCGATTCGGAAAAGGATTTATTGATGCTTAAATGCACAGTATAAAGGGCATGAAGCTGTCAACGGCCATCCTAAGCTGAACGCGCCTGCTCTCGTCAGATCGCAGACTGCTACCCAGCTTAGGGCCCGGTAAGTACCAGCATGGGAGACTGGCTGGGAATCCCAGGTGTCGTTGACATTTTGCTCTGTTGCCGCCTTACGCTCCGATTCCGAAAAGGATTTATTGATGCTTAAATCCACAGTATACAGGGTGTGAAGATGTCTACGGCCATCCTAAGCTGAATGCGACTGTTCTCGTCAGATCGCAGACTGCTACCCAGCTTCGGGCCTGGTAAGTACCAGCATGGGAGACTGGCTGGGAATCCCGGGTGCAGTTGACATTTTGCTCTGTTTCTGCTCCGATTCCAAAAATTATTTATTGATGCTTAAATCCACAGTATACAAAGTGTGAAGCTGTCAACGGCCATACTAAGCTGAACGCGCCTGCTTTCGTCTGATCGCAGACTGCTACCCAGCTTAGAGCCTTGTAAGTACCAGCATGGGAGACTGGCTGGGAATCCCGGGTGCAGTTGACATTTTAATCTGTTGCCGCCTTCCCCTCCGATTCGGAAAAGGATTTATTGATGCTTAAATCCACAATATACAGGGTGTGAAGCAGTCAACAGCCATCCTAAGCCTGAACGTGCCTGCTCTCCTCAGATCGCAGACTGCTGCCCGGCAGTTACCGGCATGGGAGACTGGCTGGCAATCCAAGGTGCCATTGACATTTTGCTCTGTTGCCGCCTTCCTCTCCGATTAAAAAAATATTTATTGATGCTTAAATCCACAATATACAAGGCGTGAAGATGTCAACGGCCATCCTAAGCTGAATGCGCCTGCTTTCGTCAGATCGCAGACTTCTACCCAGCTTAGGGCCCAGTAAGTACCGGCATGGGACACTGGCTGGGAATCCCGGCTGCCGTTGACATTTTGCTCTGTTGCCGCCTTCCGTTCCAATTCCGAAAAGGATTTATTGATGCCTAAATGCACAGTATAAAGGGCGAGAAGCTGTCAACGGCCATCCTAAGCTTAACGCGCCTGCTCTCGTCAGATCGCAGACTGGTACAGATCTTAGGGCCCGGTAAGTACCGGCATGGGACACTGGCTGGGACTCCCGGCTGCCGTTGACATTTTGCTCTGTTGCCGCCTTCCGTTCCGATTCCGAAAAGGTTTTATTGATGCTTAAATGCACAGTATACAAAGTGTGAAGCTGTCAACGGCCATCCTAAGCTGAACGCGCCTGCTCTCGTCAGATCGCAGACTGCTACCCAGCTTAGGGCCCGGTAAGTACCAGCCTGGGAGACTGGCTGGGAATCTCAGGTGTTGTTGACATTTTGCTCTGTAGCTCTGTAGACATTTTGCTCCGATTCCGAAAAGGATTTATTGATGCTTAAATCCACAATATACAGGGTGTGAAGCCGTCTACGGCTATCCTAAGCTGAATGCGCCTGTTCTTGTCAGATCGCAGACTGCTGCCCGGCAAGTACGGGCATGGGAGACTGGCTCGCAATCCAAGGTGCTATTGACATTTTGATCTGTTGCCGCCTTCCTCTCCGATTAAAAAAAATATTTATTGATGCTTAAATCCACAGTATACAAGGCGTGAAGATGTCAACGGCCATCCTAAGCTGAACGCGCCTGCTCTCGTCAGATCGCAGACTGCTACCCAGCTTAGGGCCCGGTAAGTACTGGCATGTGAGACTGGCTGGTAATCCCGGGTGCCGTTGATATTTTGCTCTATTGCTGCCTTCCGCTCCGATTCCGAAAATAATTTATTGATGCTTAAATCCACAGTATACAAGGTGTGAAGCTGTCGACGGCCATCCTAAGCTTAACGCGCCTGCTCTCGTCAGATCGCAGACTGGTACAGATCTTAGGGCCCGGTAAGTACCGGCATGGGACACTGGCTGGGAATCCCGGCTGCCGTTGACATTTTGCTCTGTTGCCGCCTTCCGTTCCAATTCCGAAAAGGATTTATTGATGCCTAAATGCACAGTATAAAGGGCGAGAAGCTGTCAACGGCCATCCTAAGCTGAACGCGCCTGTTCTCGTCAGATCGCAGACTGCTACCCAGCTTCGGGCCTGGTAAGTACCAGCAAGGGAGACTGGCTGGGAATCCCGGGTGCAGTTGACATTTTGCTCTGTTTCTGCTCCGATTCCGAAAATTATTTATTGATGCTTAAATCCACAGTATACAAAGTGTGAAGCTGTCAACGGCCATCCTAAGCTGAACGCGCCTGCTCTCGTCAGATCGCAGACTGCTACCCAGCTTAGGTCCTGGTAAGTACCAGCATGGGAGACTGGCTGGGAATCCCGGGTGCAGTTGACTTTTTAATATGTTGCCGCCTTCCGCTCCGATTCGGAAAATGATTTATTGATGCTTAAATCCACAATATACAGGGTGTAAAGCTGTCAACGGCCATCCTAAGCCTGAACGTGCCTGCTTTCCTCAGATCGCAGACTGCTGCCCGGCAGTTACCGGCATGGGAGACTGGCTGGCAATCCAAGGTGCCATTGACATTTTGCTCTGTTGCCGCCTTCCTCTCCGATGAAAAAAATATTTATTGATGCTTAAATCCACAATATACAAGGCGTGAAGATGTCAACGGCCATCCTAAGCTGAACGCGCCTGCTCTCGTCAGATCGCAGACTGCTACCCAGCTTAGGGCCCAGTAAGTACCGGCATGGGAGACTGGCTGGGAATCCCGGGTGCAGTTGACATTTTTCTCTGTTGCCGCCTTCCGCTCCGATTCCGAAAATAATTTATTGATGCTTAAATCCACAGTATACAAGGTGTGAAGCTGTCGACGGCCATCCTAAGCTTAACGCGCCTGCTCTCGTCAGATCGCAGACTGGTACAGATCTTAGGGCCCGGTAAGTACCGGCATGGGACACTGGCTGGGAATCCCGGCTGCCGTTGACATTTTGCTCTGTTGCCGCCTTCCGTTCCGATTCCGAAAAGGATTTATTGATGCTTAAATGCACAGTATACAAAGTGTGAAGCTGTCAACAGCCATCCTAAGCTGAACGCGCCTGCTCTCATCAGATCGCAGACTGCTACCCAGCTAAGGGCCCAGTAAGTACCGGCATGGGAGACTGGCTGGGAATCCCGGGTGCAGTTGACATTTTGCTCTGTTGCCGCCTTCCGTTCCGATTCCGAAAAGAATTTATTGATGCTTAAATCCACAGTATACAAGGTGTGAAGCTGTCGACAGCCATCCTAAGCTTAACGCGCCTGCTCTCGTCAGATAGCAGACTGGTACAGATCTTAGGGCCCGGTAAGTACCGGCATGGGACACTGGCTGGGAATCCCGGCTGCCGTTGACATTTTGCTTTGTTGCCGCCTTCCGTTCCGATTCCGAAAAGGATTTATTGATGCTTAAATGCACAGTATACAAAGTGTGAAGCTGTCAACGGCCATCCTAAGCTGAACGCACCTGCTCTCGTCAGATCGCAGACTGCTACCCAGCTTAGGGCCCGGTAAGTACCAGCATGGGAGACTGGCTGGGAATCTCAGGTGTTGTTGACATTTTGCTCTGTAGCTCTGTAGACATTTTGCTCCGATTCCGAAAAGGATTTATTGATGCTTAAATCCACAATATACAGGGTGTGAAGTCGTCTACGGCTATCCTAAGCTGAATGCGCCTGTTCTTGTCAGATCGCAGACTGCTGCCCGGCAAGTACGGGCATGGGTGACTGGCTGGCAATCCAAGGTGCTATTGACATTTTGATCTGTTGCCGCCTTCCTCTCCGATTAAAAAAAATATTTATTGATGCTTAAATCCACAGTATACAAGGCGTGAAGATGTCAACGGCCATCCTAAGCTGAACGCGCCTGCTCTCGTCAGATCGCAGACTGGTACAGATCTTAGGGCCCGGTAAGTACCGGCATGGGACACTGGCTGGGAATCCCGGGTGCAGTTGACATTTTAATCTGTTGCCGCCTTACGCTCCGATTCGGAAAAGGATTTATTGATGCTTAAATGCACAGTATAAAGGGCGTGAAGCTGTCAACGGCCATCCTAAGCTGAACGCGCCTGCTCTCGTCAGATCGCAGACTGCTACCCAGCTTAGGGCCCGGTAAGTACCAGCATGGGAGACTGGCTGGGAATCCCAGGTGTCGTTGACATTTTGCTCTGTTGCCGCATTACGCTCCGATTCCGAAAAGGATTTATTGATGCTTAAATCCACAGTATACAGGGTGTGAAGTTGTCTACGGCCATCCTAAGCTGAATGTTCCTGTTCTCGTCAGATCGCAGACTGCTACCCTGCTTCGGGCCTGATAAGTACCAGCATGGGAGACTGGCTGGGAATCCCGGGTGCAGTTGACATTTTGCTCTGTTTCTGCTCCGATTCCGAAAATTATTTATTGATGCTTAAATCCACAGTATACAAAGTGTGAAGCTGTCAACGGCCATCCTAAGCTAAATGCACCTGCTCTCGTCAGATCGCAGACTGCTACCCAGCTTAGGGCCTGGTAAGTACCAGCATGGGAGACTGGCTGGGAATCCCGGGTGCAGTTGACATTTTATTCTGTTGCCGCCTTCCGCTCAGATTCGGAAAAGGATTTATTGATGCTTAAATGCACAATAAACAGGGTGTGAAGCTGTCAACGGCCATCCTAAGCCTGAACGTGCCTGCTCTCCTCAGATCGCAGACTGCTGCCCGGCAGTTACCGGCATGGGAGACTGGCTGGCAATCCAAGGTGCCATTGACATTTTGCTCTGTTGCCGCCGATTAAAAAAATATTTATTGATGCTTAAATCCACAATATACAAGGTGTGAAGATGTCAACGGCCATCCTAAGCTGAACGCGCCTGCTCTCGTCAGATCGCAGACTGCTACCCAGCTTAGGGCCCAGTAAGTACCGGCATGGGAGACTGGCTGGGAATCCCGGGTGCAGTTGACATTTTGCTCTGTTGCCGCCTTCCGCTCCGATTCCGAAAAGAATTTATTGATGCTTAAATCCACAGTATACAAGGTGTGAAGCTGTCGACGGCCATCCTAAACTTAACGCGCCTGCTCTCGTCAGATCGCAGACTGGTACAGATCTTAGGGCCCGGTATGTACCGGCATGGGACACTGGCTGGGAATCCCGGCTGCCGCTGACATTTTGCTCTGTTGCCGCCTTCCGTTCCGATTCCGAAAAGGATTTATTGATGCTTAAATGCACAGTATACAAAGTGTGAAGCTGTCAACGGCCATCCTAAGCTGAACGCGCCTGCTCTCGTCAGATCGCAGACTGCTACCCAGCTTAGGGTCTGGTAAGTACCAGCATGGGAGACTGGCTGGGAATCCCGGGTGCAGTTGACATTTTAATCTGTTGCCGCCTTCCGCTCCGATTCGGAAAAGGATTTATTGATGCTTAAATGCACAGTATAAAGGGCATGGAGCTGTTAATGGCCATCCTAAGCTGAACGCGCCTGCTCTCGTCAGATTGCAGACTGTTACCCAGCTTAGGGCCCGGTAAGTACCAGCATGGGAGACTGGCTGAGAATCTCAGGTGTTGTTGACATTTTGCTCTGTAGCTCTGTAGACATTTTGCTCCGATTCCAAAAAGGATTTATTGATGCTTAAATCCACAATATACAGGGTGTGAAGCCGTCTACGGCTATCCTAAGCTGAATGCGCCTGTTCTTGTCAGATCGCAGACTGCTGCCCGGCAAGTACGGGCATGGGAGACTGGCTGGCAATCCAAGGTGCTATAGACATTTTGATCTGTTGCCGCCTTACTCTCCGATTAAAAAAAATATTTATTGATGCTTAAATCAACAGTATACAAGGCGTGAAGATGTCAACGGCCATCCTAAGCTGAACGCGCCTGCTCTTGTCAGATCGCAGACTGCTTCCCAGCTTAGGGCCCGGTAAGTACTGGCATGGGAGACTGGCTGGGAATCCCAGGTGCCGTTGACATTTTGCTCTATTGCTGCCTTCCGCTCCGATTCCGAAAATAATTTATTGATGCTTAAATCCACAGTATACAAGGTGTGAAGCTGTCGACGGCCATCCTAAGCTTAACGCGCCTGCTCTCGTCAGATCGCAGACTGGTACAGATCTTAGGGCCCGGTAAGTACCGGCATGGGACACTGGCTGGGAATCCCGGCTGCCGTTGACATTTTGCTCTGTTGCCGCCTTCTGTTCCGTTCCGATTCCGAAAAGGTTTTATTGATGCTTAAATGCACAGTATAAAGGGCGAGAAGCTGTCAACGGCCATCCTAAGCTGAACTCGCCTGCTCTCGTCAGATCGCAGACTGCTACACAGCTTAGGGCCCGGTAAGTACCAGCATGGGAGACTGGCTGGGAATCCCAGGTGTCGTTGACATTTTGCTCTGTTGCCGCCTTTCGCTCCGATTCCGAAAAGGATTTATTGATGCTTAAATCCACAGTATACAGGTTGTGAAAATGTCTACGGCCATCCTAAGCTGAATGCGCCTGTTCTTGTCAGATCGCAGACTGCTACCCAGCTTCGGGTCTGGTAAGTGTCGGCATGGGAGGCTGGCTGGGAATCCTGGGAGCAGTTGAAATTTTGCTCTGTTTCTGCTCCGATTCCGAAAATTATTTATTGATGCTTAAATCCACAGTATACAAAATGTGAAGCGTACAACGGCCATCCTAAGCTGAACACGCCTGCTCTCGTCAGATCGCAGACTGCTACCCAGCTTAGGGCCCAGTAAGTACCAGCATGGGAGACTGGCTGGGAATCCCAGGTGTTGTTGACATTTTGCTCTGTAACCGCCTTCCGCTTCGATTCCGAAAAGGATTTATTGATGCTTAAATCCACAGTATACAGGGTGTGAAGCCGTCTACGGCTATCCTAAGCTGAATGTGCCTGTTCTTTTTAGATCGCAGACTGCTGCCCGGCAAGTACGGGCATGGGTGACTGGCTGGCAATCCAAGGTGCTATTGACATTTTGCTCTGTTGCCGCCTTACTCTCCGATTCCGAAAAGGATTTATTGATGCTTAAATGCACAGTATAAAAAGCATGAAGCTGTCAATGGCCATCCTAAGCTGAACGCGCCTGCTCTCGTCAGAACGCAGACTGCTACCCAGCTTAGGGCCCGGTAAGTACTGGCATGGGAGACTGGCTGGCAATCCAAGGTGCCATTGACATTTTGCTCTGTTGCCACCTTCCTCTCCGATTAAAAAATTATTTATTGATGCTTAAATGCACAGTATACAAAGTGTGAAGCTGTCAACGGCCATCCTAAGCTGAACGCGCCTGCTCTCGTCAGATCGCAGACTGCTACCCAGCTAAGGGCCCAGTAAGTACCGGCATGGGAGACTGGCTGGGAATCCCGGGTGCAGTTGACATTTTGCTCTGTTGCCGCCTTCCGTTCCGATTCCGAAAAGAATTTATTGATGCTTAAATCCACAGTATACAAGGTGTGAAGCTGTCGACGGCCATCCTAAGCTTAACGCGCCTGCTCTCGTCAGATCGCAGACTGGTACAGATCTTAGGGCCCGGTAAGTACCGGCATGGGACACTGGCTGGGAATCCCGGCTGCCGGCGACATTTTGCTCTGTTGCCGCCTTCCGTTCCAATTCCGAAAAGGATTTATTGATGCCTAAATGCACAGTATAAAGGGCGAGAAGCTGTCAACGGCCATCCTAAGCTGAACGCGCCTGTTCTCGTCAGATCGCAGACTGCTACCCTGCTTCGGGCCTGGTAAGTACCAGCAAGGGAGACTGGCTGGGAATCCCGGGTGCAGTTGACATTTTGCTCTGTTTCTGCTCAGATTCCGAAAATTATTTATTGATGCTTAAATCCACAGTATACAAAGTGTGAAGCTGTCAACGGCCATCCTAAGCTGAACGCGCCTGCTCTCGTCAGATCGCAGACTGCTACCCAGCTTAGGTCCTGGTAAGTACCAGCATGGGAGACTGGCTGGGAATCCCAGGTGTCGTTGACATTTTGCTCTGTTGCCGCCTTCCGCTCCGATTCCGAAAAGGATTTATTGATGCTTAAATCCACAGTATACAGGGTGTGAAGACGTCTACGGCCATCCTAAGCTGAATGCGCCTGTTCTCGTCAGATCGCAGACTGCTACCCAGCTTAGAGCCTTGTAAGTACCAGCATGGGAGACTGGCTGGGAATCCCGGGTGCAGTTGACATTTTAATCTGTTGCCGCCTTCCCCTCCGATTCGGAAAAGGATTTATTGATGCTTAAATCCACAATATACAGGGTGTGAAGCTGTCAACAGCCATCCTAAGCCTGAACGTGCCTGCTCTCCTCAGATCGCAGACTGCTGCCCGGCAGTTACCGGCATGGGAGACTGGCTGGCAATCCAAGGTGCCATTGACATTTTGCTCTGTTGCCGCCTTCCTCTCCGATTAAAAAAATATTTATTGATGCTTAAATCCACAATATACAAGGCGTGAAGATGTCAACGGCCATCCTAAGCTGAACGCGCCTGCTCTCGTCAGATCGCAGACTTCTACCCAGCTTAGGGCCCAGTAAGTACCGGCATGGGAGACTAGCTGGGAATCCCGGGTGCAGTTGACATTTTGCTCTGTTGCCGCCTTCCGCTCCGATTCCGAAAAGAATTTATTGATGCTTAAATCCACAGTATACAAGGTGTGAAGCTGTCGACGGCCATCCTAAGCTTAACGCGCCTGCTCTCGTCAGATCGCAGACTGGTACAGATCTTAGGGCCCGGTAAGTACCGGCATGGGACACTGGCTGGGAATCCCGGCTGCCGTTGACATTTTGCTCTGTTGCCGCCTTCCGTTCCGATTCCGAAAAGGTTTATTGATGCTTAAATGCACAGTATACAAAGTGTGAAGCTGTCAACGGCCATCCTAAGCTGAACGCGCCTGCTCTCGTCAGATCGCAGACTGCTACCCAGCTTAGGGCCCGGTAAGTACCAGCATGGGAGACTGGCTGGGAATCTCAGGTGTTGTTGACATTTTGCTCTGTAGCTCTGTAGACATTTTGCTCCGATTCCGAAAAGGATTTATTGATGCTTAAATCCACAATATACAGGGTGTGAAGCCGTCTACGGCTATCCTAAGCTGAATGCGCCTGAACCTCTCCTCAGATCGCAGACTGCTGCCCGGCAAGTACGGGCATGGGAAACTGGCTCGCAATCCAAGGTGCTATTGACATTTTGATCTGTTGCCGCCTTCCTCTCCGATTAAAAAAAATATTTATTGATGCTTAAATCCACAGTATACAAGGCGTGAAGATGTCAACGGCCATCCTAAGCTGAACGCGCCTGCTCTCGTAGCAGAGCAGACTGGTACAGATCTTAGGGCCCGGTAAGTACCGGCATGGGACACTGGCTGGGAATCCCGGCTGCCGTTGACATTTTGCTCTGTTGCCGCCTTCCGTTCCGATTCCGAAAAGGATTTATTGATGCTTAAATGCACAGTATACAAAGTGTGAAGCTGTCAACGGCCATCCTAAGCTGAACGCACCTGCTCTCGTCAGATCGCAGACTGCTACCCAGCTTAGGGCCCGGTAAGTACCAGCATGGGAGACTGGCTGGGAATCTCAGGTGTTGTTGACATTTTGCTCTGTAGCTCTGTAGACATTTTGCTCCGATTCCGAAAAGGATTTATTGATGCTTAAATCCACAATATACAGGGTGTGAAGTCGTCTACGGCTATCCTAAGCTGAATGCGCCTGTTCTTGTCAGATCGCAGACTGCTGCCCGGCAAGTACGGGCATGGGTGACTGGCTGGCAATCCAAGGTGCTATTGACATTTTGATCTGTTGCCGCCTTCCTCTCCGATTAAAAAAAATATTTATTGATGCTTAAATCCACAGTATACAAGGCGTGAAGATGTCAACGGCCATCCTAAGCTGAACGCGCCTGCTCTCGTCAGATCGCAGACTGGTACAGATCTTAGGGCCCGGTAAGTACCGGCATGGGACACTGGCTGGGAATCCCGGGTGCAGTTGACATTTTAATCTGTTGCCGCCTTACGCTCCGATTCGGAAAAGGATTTATTGATGCTTAAATGCACAGTATAAAGGGCGTGAAGCTGTCAACGGCCATCCTAAGCTGAACGCGCCTTCTCTCGGCAGATCGCAGACTGCTACCCAGCTTAGGGCCCGGTAAGTACCAGCATGGGAGACTGGCTGGGAATCCCAGGTGTCGTTGACATTTTGCTCTGTTGCCGCCTTACGCTCCGATTCCGAAAAGGATTTATTGATGCTTAAATCCACAGTATACAGGGTGTGAAGTTGTCTACGGCCATCCTAAGCTGAATGTGCCTGTTCTCGTCAGATCGCAGACTGCTACCCTGCTTCGGGCCTGATAAGTACCAGCATGGGAGACTGGCTGGGAATCCCGGGTGCAGTTGACATTTTGCTCTGTTTCTGCTCCGATTCCGAAAATTATTTATTGATGCTTAAATCCACAGTATACAAAGTGTGAAGCTGTCAACGGCCATCCTAAGCTAAATGCACCTGCTCTCGTCAGATCGCAGACTGCTACCCAGCTTAGGGCCTGGTAAGTACCAGCATGGGAGACTGGCTGGGAATCCCGGGTGCAGTTGACATTTTAGTCTGTTGCCGCCTTCCGCTCAGATTCGGAAAAGGATTTATTGATGCTTAAATGCACAATAAACAGGGTGTGAAGCTGTCAACGGCCATCCTAAGCCTGAACGTGCCTGCTCTCCTCAGATCGCAGACTGCTGCCCGGCAGTTACCGGCATGGGAGACTGGCTGGCAATCCAAGGTGCCATTGACATTTTGCTCTGTTGCCGCCTTCCTCTCCGATTAAAAAAATATTTATTGATGCTTAAATCCACAATATACAAGGCGTGAAGATGTCAACGGCCATCCTAAGCTGAACGCGCCTGCTCTCGTCAGATCGCAGACTGCTACCCAGCTTAGGGCCCAGTAAGTACCGGCATGGGAGACTGGCTGGGAATCCCGGGTGCAGTTGACATTTTGCTCTGTTGCCGCCTTCCGCTCCGATTCCGAAAAGAATTTATTGATGCTTAAATCCACAGTATACAAGGTGTGAAGCTGTCGACGGCCATCCTAAACTTAACGCGCCTGCTCTCGTCAGATCGCAGACTGGTACAGATCTTAGGGCCCGGTATGTACCGGCATGGGACACTGGCTGGGAATCCCGGCTGCCGCTGACATTTTGCTCTGTTGCCGCCTTCCGTTCCGTTCCCGAAAAGGATTTATTGATGCTTAAATGCACAGTATACAAAGTGTGAAGCTGTCAACGGCCATCCTAAGCTGAACGCGCCTGCTCTCGTCAGATCGCAGACTGCTACCCAGCTTAGGGTCTGGTAAGTACCAGCATGGGAGACTGGCTGGGAATCCCGGGTGCAGTTGACATTTTAATCTGTTGCCGCCTTCCGCTCCGATTCGAAAAAGGATTTATTGATGCTTAAATGCACAGTATAAAGGGCATGAAGCTGTTAATGGCCATCCTAAGCTGAACGCGCCTGCTCTCGTCAGATTGCAGACTGCTACCCAGCGTAGGGCCCGGTAAGTACCAGCATGGGAGACTGGCTGAGAATCTCAGGTGTTGTTGACATTTTGCTCTGTAGCTTTGTAGACATTTTGCTCCGATTCCAAAAAGGATTTATTGATGCTTAAATCCACAATATACAGGGTGTGAAGCCGTCTACGGCTATCCTAAGCTGAATGCGCCTGTTCTTGTCAGATCGCAGACTGCTGCCCGGCAAGTACGGGCATGGGAGACTGGCTGGCAATCCAAGGTGCTATTGACATTTTGATCTGTTGCCGCCTTACTCTCCGATTAAAAAAAATATTTATTGATGCTTAAATCAACAGTATACAAGGCGTGAAGATGTCAACGGCCATCCTAAGCTGAACGCGCCTGCTCTTGTCAGATCGCAGACTGCTTCCCAGCTTAGGGCCCGGTAAGTACTGGCATGGGAGACTGGCTGGGAATCCCAGGTGCCGTTGACATTTTGCTCTATTGCTGCCTTCCGCTCCGATTCCGAAAATAATTTATTGATGCTTAAATCCACAGTATACAAGGTGTGAAGCTGTCGACGGCCATCCTAAGCTTAACGCGCCTGCTCTCGTCAGATCGCAGACTGGTACAGATCTTAGGGCCCGGTAAGTACCGGCATGGGACACTGGCTGGGAATCCCGGCTGCCGTTGACATTTTGCTCTGTTGCCGCCTTCCGTTCCGTTCCGATTCCGAAAAGGTTTTATTGATGCTTAAATGCACAGTATAAAGGGCGAGAAGCTGTCAACGGCCATCCTAAGCTGAACTCGCCTGCTCTCGTCAGATCGCAGACTGCTACCCAGCTTAGGGCCCGGTAAGTACCAGCATGGGAGACTGGCTGGGAATCCCAGGTGTCGTTGACATTTTGCTCTGTTGCCGCCTTTCGCTCCGATTCCGAAAAGGATTTATTGATGCTTAAATCCACAGTATACAGGTTGTGAAAATGTCTACGGCCATCCTAAGCTGAATGCGCCTGTTCTTGTCAGATCGCAGACTGCTACCCAGCTTCGGGCCTGGTAAGTACCGGCATGGGAGGCTGGCTGGGAATCCTGGGAGCAGTTGACATTTTGCTCTGTTTCTGCTCCGATTCCGAAAATTATTTATTGATGCTTAAATCCACAGTATACAAAATGTGAAGCGTACAACGGCCATCCTAAGCTGAACACGCCTGCTCTCGTCAGATCGCAGACTGCTACCCAGCTTAGGGCCCGGTAAGTACCAGCATGGGAGACTGGCTGGGAATCCCAGGTGTTGTTGACATTTTGCTCTGTAACCGCCTTCCGCTTCGATTCCGAAAAGGATTTATTGATGCTTAAATCCACAGTATACAGGGTGTGAAGCCGTCTACGGCTATCCTAAGCTGAATGTGCCTGTTCTTGTCAGATCGCAGACTGCTGCCCGGCAAGTACGGGCATGGGTGACTGGCTGGCAATCCAAGGTGCTATTGACATTTTGCTCTGTTGCCGCCTTACTCTCCGATTCCGAAAAGGATTTATTGATGCTTAAATGCACAGTATAAAAAGCATGAAGCTGTCAATGGCCATCCTAAGCTGAACGCGCCTGCTCTCGTCAGATCGCAGACTGCTACCCAGCTTAGGGCCCGGTAAGTACTGGCATGGGAGACTGGCTGGGAATCCCTGGTGCCGTTGACATTTTGCTCTATTGCTGCCTTCCGCTCCGATTCCGAAAATAATTTATTGATGCTTAAATCCACAGTATACAAGGTGTGAAGCTGCTGACGGCCATCCAAAGCTTATTTATGCCTAAATGCACAGTATAAAGGGCGAGAAGCTGTCAACGGCCATCCTAAGCTGAACGCGCCTGCTCTCGTCAGATCGCCGCCTTCCGCTCCGATTCGGAAAAGGATTTATTGATGCTTAAATCCACAATACACAGGGTGTGAAGCTGTCAACGGCCATCCTAAGCCTGAACGTGCCTGCTCTCCTCAGATCGCAGACTGCTGCCCGGCAGTTACCGGCATGGGAGGCTGGCTGGCAATCCAAGGTGCCATTGACATTTTGCTCTGTTGCCACCTTCCTCTCCGATTAAAAAATTTTTTATTGATGCTTAAATCCACAATATACAAGGCGTGAAGATGTCAATGGCCATCCTAAGCTGAACGCGCCTGCTCTCGTCAGATCGCAGACTGCTACCCAGCTTAGGGCCCAGTAAGTACCGGCATGGGAGACTGGCTGGGAATACCGGGTGCAGTTGACATTTTGCTCTGTTGCCGCCTTCCATTCCGTTTCCGAAAAGGATTTATTGATGCTTAAATGCACAGTATAAAAAGCATGAAGCTGTCAATGGCCATCCTAAGCTGAACGCGCCTGCTCTCGTCAGATCGCAGACTGGTACAGATCTTAGGGCCCGGTAAGTACCGGCATGGGACACTGGCTGGGAATCCCGGCTGCCGTTGACATTTTGCTCTGTTGCCGCCTTCCGTTCCGATTCCGAAAAGGATTTATTGATGCTTAAATGCACAGTATACAAAATGAGAAGCTGTCAACGGCCATCCTAAGCTGAACGCGCCTGCTCTCGTCAGATCGCAGACTGCTACCCAGCTTAGGGCCTGGTAAGTACCAGCATGGGAGACTGGCTGGGAATCCCGGGTGCAGTTGACATTTTAATCTGTTGCCGCCTTCCGCTCCTATTCGGAAAAGGATTTATTGATGCTTAAATGCACAGTATAAAGGGCGTGAAGCTGTTAACGGACATCCTAAGCTGAACGCGCCTGCTCTCGTCAGATCGCAGACTGCTACCTAGCTTAGGGCCCGGTAAGTACCAGCATGGGAGACTGGCTGGGAATCTCAGGTGTTGTTGACATTTTGCTCTGTAGCTCTGTAGACATTTTGCTCCGATTCCGAAAAGGATTTATTAAATCCACAATATACAGGGTGTGAAGCCGTCTACGGCTATCCTAAGCTGAATGTGCCTGTTCTTGTCAGATCGCAGACTGCTGCCCGGCAAGTTCGGGCATGGGAGACTGGCTGGCAATCCAAGGTGCTATTGACATTTTGATCTGTTGCCGCCTTCCTCTCCGATTAAAAAAAATATTTATTGATGCTTAAATCCACAGTATACAAAGAGTGAAGATGTCAACGGCCATCCTAAGCTGAACGCGCCTGCTCTCGTCAGATCGCAGACTGCTACCCAGCTTAGGGCCCGGTAAGTACTGGCATGGGAGACTGGCTGGGAATCCCGGGTGCCGTTGATATTTTGCTCTATTGCTGCCTTCCGCTCCGATTCCGAAAATAATTTATTGATGCTTAAATCCACAGTATACAAGGTGTGAAGCTGTCGACGGCCATCCTAAGCTTAACGCGCCTGCTCTCGTCAGATCGCAGACTGGTACAGATCTTAGGGCCCGGTAAGTTCCGGCATGGGACACTGGCTGGGAATCCCGGCTGCCGTTGACATTTTGCTCTGTTGCCGCCTTCCGTTCCAATTCCGAAAAGGATTTATTGATGCCTAAATGCACAGTATAAAGGGCGAGAAGCTGTCAACGGCCATCCTAAGCTGAATGCGCCTCTTCTCGTCAGATCGCAGACTGCTACCCAGATTCGGGCCTGGTAAGTACCAGCATGGGAGACTGGCTGGGAATCCCGGGTGCAGTTGACATTTTGCTCTGTTTCTCCTCCGATTCAGAATTTTTTTTATTGATGCTTAAATCCACAGTATACAAAGTGTGAAGCTGTCAACGGCCATCCTAAGCTGAACGTGCCTGCTCTCGTCAGATCGCAGACTGCTACCCAGCTTAGGGCCTGGTAAGTACCAGCATGGGAGACTGGCTGGGAATCCCAGGTGCAGTTGACATTTTAATCTGTTGCCGCCTTCCGCTCCGATTCGGAAAAGGATTTATTGATGCTTAAATCCACAACATACAGGGTGTGAAGCTGTCAACGGCCATCCTAAGCCTGAACGTGCCTGCTCTCCTCAGATCGCAGACTGTTGCCCGGCAGTTACCGGCATGGGAGACTGGCTGGCAATACAAGGTGCCATTGACATTTTGCTCCGTTGCCGCCTTCCTCTCCGATTAATAAAAATATTTATTGATGCTTAAATCCACAATATACAGGGCGTGAAGCTGTCAACGGCCATCCTAAGCTGAACGCGCCTGCTCTCGTCAGATCGCAGACTGCTACCCAGCTTAGGGCCTGGTAAGTACCAGCATGGGAGACTGGCTGGGAATCCCGGGTGCAGTTGACATTTTAATCTGTTGCCGCCTTCCGCTCCGATTCGGAAAAGGATTTATTGATGCTTAAATCCACAATATACAGGGTGTGAAGCTGTCAACGGCCATCCTAAGCCTGAACGTGCCTGCTCTCCTCAGATCGCTGACTGCTGCCCGGCAGTTACCGTCATGGGAGACTGGCTGGCAATCCAAGGTGCCATTGACATTTTGCTCTGTTGCCGCCTTCCTCTCCGGTTAAAAAAATATTTATTGATGTTTAAATCCACAATATACAAGGCGTGAAGATGTCAACGGCCATCCTAAGCTGAACGCGCCTGCTCTCGTCAGATCGCAGACTGCTACCCAGCTTAGGGCCCAGTAAGTACCGGCATGGGACACTGGCTGGGAATCCCGGCTGCCGTTGACATTTTGCTCTGTTTCCGCCTTCCGTTCCGATTCCGCAAAGGATTTATTGATGCTTAAATCCACAGTATACAAAGTGTGAAGCTGTCAATGGCCATCCTAAGCTGAACGCGCCTGCTCTCGTCAGATCGCAGACTGCTACCCAGCTTAGGGCCTGGTAAGTACCAGCATGGGAGACTGGCTGGGAATCCCGGGTGCAATTGACATTTTAATCTGTTGCCGCCTTCCGCTCCGATTCGGAAAAGGATTTATTGATGCTTAAATGCACAGTATAAAGGGCGTGAAGCTGTCAACGGCCATCCTAAGCTAAACGCGCCTGCTCTCGTCAGATCGCAGACTGCTACCCAGCTTAGGGCCCGGTAAGTACCAGCATGGGAGACTGGCTGGGAATCTCAGGTGTTGTTGACATTTTGCTCTGTAGCTCTGTAGACATTTTGCTCCGATTCCGAAAAGGATTTATTAAATCCACAATATACAGGGTGTGAAGCCGTCTACGGCTATCCTAAGCTGAATGAGCCTGTTCTTGTCAGATCGCAGAGTGCTGCCCGGCAAGTACGGGCATGGGAGACTGGCTGGCAATCCAAGGTGCTATTGACATTTTGATCTGTTGCCGCCTTCCTCTCCGATTAAAAAAAATATTTATTGATGCTTAAATCCACAGTATACAAAGAGTGAAGATGTCAACGGCCATCCTAAGCTGAACGCGCCTGCTCTCGTCAGATCGCAGACTGCTACCCAGCTTAGGGCCCGGTAAGTACTGGCATGGGAGACTGGCTGGGAATCCCGTGTGCCGTTGATATTTTGCTCTATTGCTGCCTTCCGCTCCGATTCCGAAAATAATTTATTGATGCTTAAATCCACAGTATACAAGGTGTGAAGCTGTCGACGGCCATCCTAAGCTTAACGCGCCTGCTCTCGTCAGATCGCAGACTGGTACAGATCTTAGGGCCCGGTAAGTTCCGGCATGGGACACTGGCTGGGAATCCCGGCTGCCGTTGACATTTTGCTCTGTTGCCGCCTTCCGTTCCAATTCCGAAAAGGATTTATTGATGCCTAAATGCACAGTATAAAGGGCGAGAATCTGTCAACGGCCAGCCTAAGCTGAATGCGCCTGTTCTTGTCAGATCGCAGACTGCTACCCAGCTTCGGGCCTGGTAAGTACCAGCATGGGAGACTGGCTAGGAATCCCGGGTGCAGTTGACATTTTGCTCTGTTTCCCCTCCGATTCCGATTTTTTTTTATTGATGCTTAAATCCACAGTATACAAAGTGTGAAGCTGTCAACGGCCATCCTAACCTGAACGTGCCTCCTCTCGTCAGATCGCAGACTGCTACCCAGCTTAGGGCCCGGTAAGTACTGGCATGGGAGACTGGCTGGGAATCCCGGGTGCCGTTGATATTTTGCTCTATTGCTGCCTTCCGCTCCGATTCCGAAAATAATTTATTGATGCTTAAATCCACAGCATACAAGGTGTGAAGCTGTCGACGGCCATCCTAAGCTTAACGCGCCTGCTCTCGTCAGATCGCAGACTGCTACCCAGCTTAGGGCCCGGTAAGTACTGGCATGGGAGACTGGCTGGGAATCCCGGGTGCCGTTGATATTTTGCTCTATTGCTGCCTTCCGCTCCGATTCCGAAAATAATTTATTGATGCTTAAATCCACAGCATACAAGGTGTGAAGCTGTCGACGGCCATCCTAAGCTTAACGCGCCTGCTCTCGTCAGATCGCAGACTGGTACAGATCTTAGGGCCCGGTAAGTTCCGGCATGGGACACTGGCTGGGAATCCCGGCTGCCGTTGACATTTTGCTCTGTTGCCGCCTTCCGTTCCAATTCCGAAAAGGATTTATTGATGCCTAAATGCACAGTATAAAGGGCGAGAATCTGTCAACGGCCATCCTAAGCTGAATGCGCCTGTTCTTGTCAGATCGCAGACTGCTACCCAGCTTCGGGCCTGGTAAGTACCAGCATGGGAGACTGGCTGGGAATCCCGGGTGCAGTTGACATTTTGCTCTGTTTCCCCTCCGATTCCGAATTTTTTTTATTGATGCTTAAATCCACAGTATACAAAGTGTGAAGCTGTCAACGGCCATCCTAAGCTGAACGTGCCTGCTCTCGTCAGATCGCAGACTGCTACCCAGCTTAGGGCCTGGTAAGTACCAGCATGGGAGACTGGCTGGGAATCCCGGGTGCAGTTGACATTTTAATCTGTTGCCGCCTTCCGCTCCTATTCGGAAAAGGATTTATTGATGCTTAAATGCACAGTATAAAGGGCGTGAAGCTGTTAACGGACATCCTAAGCTGAACGCGCCTGCTCTCGTCAGATCGCAGACTGCTACCCAGCTTAGGGCCTGGTAAGTACCAGCATGGGAGACTGGCTGGGAATCCCAGGTGCAGTTGACATTTTAATCTGTTGCCGCCTTCCGCTCCGATTCGGAAAAGGATTTATTGATGCTTAAATCCACAATATACAGGGTGTGAAGCTGTCAACGGCCATCCTAAGCCTGAACGTGTCTGCTCTCCTCAGATCGCAGACTATTGCCCGGCAGTTACCGGCATGGGAGACTGGCTGGCAATACAAGGTGCCATTGACATTTTGCTCCGTTGCCGCCTTCCTCTCCGATTAATAAAAATATTTATTGATGCTTAAATCCACAATATACAGGGCGTGAAGCTGTCAACGGCCATCCTAAGCTGAACGCGCCTGCTCTTGTCAGATCGCAGACTGCTACCCAGCTTAGGGCCTGGTAAGTACCAGCATGGGAGACTGGCTGGGAATCCCGGGTGCAGTTGACATTTTAATCTGTTGCCGCCTTCCGCTCCGATTCGGAAAAGGATTTATTGATGCTTAAATCCATAATATACAGGGTGTGAAGCTGTCAACGGCCATCCTAAGCCTGAACGTGCCTGCTCTCCTCAGATCGCAGACTGCTGCCCGGCAGTTACCGTCATGGGAGACTGGCTGGCAATCCAAGGTGCCATTGACATTTTGCTCTGTTGCCGCCTTCCTCTCCGGTTAAAAAAATATTTATTGATGTTTAAATCCACAATATACAAGGCGTGAAGATGTCAACGGCCATCCTAAGCTGAACGCGCCTGCTCTCGTCAGATCGCAGACTGCTACCCAGCTTAGGGCCCAGTAAGTACCGGCATGGGACACTGGCTGGGAATCCCGGCTGCCGTTGACATTTTGCTCTGTTTCCGCCTTCCGCTTCCGCAAAGGATTTATTGATGCTTAAATCCACAGTATACAAAGTGTGAAGCTGTCAATGGCCATCCTAAGCTGAACGCGCCTGCTCTCGTCAGATCGCAGACTGCTACCCAGCTTAGGGCCTGGTAAGTACCAGCATGGGAGACTGGCTGGGAATCCCGGGTGCAGTTGACATTTTAATCTGTTGCCGCCTTCCGCTCCGATTCGGAAAAGGATTTATTGATGCTTAAATGCACAGTATAAAGGGCGTGAAGCTGTCAACGGCCATCCTAAGCTAAACGCGCCTGCTCTCGTCAGATCGCAGACTGCTACCCAGCTTAGGGCCCGGTAAGTACCAGCATGGGAGACTGGCTGGGAATCCCAGGTGTTGTTGACATTTTGCTCTGTAACCGCCTTCCGCTTCGATTCCGAAAAGGATTTATTGATGCTTAAATCCACAGTATACAGGGTGTGAAGCCGTCTACGGCTATCCTAAGCTGAATGTGCCTGTTCTTGTCAGATCGCAGACTGCTGCCCGGCAAGTACGGGCATGGGTGACTGGCTGGCAATCCAAGGTGCTATTGACATTTTGCTCTGTTGCCGCCTTACTCTCCGATTCCGAAAAGGATTTATTGATGCTTAAATGCACAGTATAAAAAGCATGAAGCTGTCAATGGCCATCCTAAGCTGAACGCGCCTGCTCTCGTCAGATCGCAGACTGCTACCCAGCTTAGGGCCCGGTAAGTACTGGCATGGGAGACTGGCTGGGAATCCCAGGTGCCGTTGACATTTTGCTCTATTGCTGCCTTCCGCTCCGATTCCGAAAATAATTTATTGATGCTTAAATCCACAGTATACAAGGTGTGAAGCTGTTGACGGCCATCCAAAGCTTATTTATGCCTAAATGCACAGTATAAAGGGCGAGAAGCTGTCAACGGCCATCCTAAGCTGAACGCGCCTGCTCTCGTCACATCGCCGCCTTCCGCTCCGATTCGGAAAAGGATTTATTGATGCTTAAATCCACAATACACAGGGTGTGAAGCTGTCAACGGCCATCCTAAGCCTGAACGTGCCTGCTCTCCTCAGATCGCAGACTGCTGCCCGGCAGTTACCGGCATGGGAGGCTGGCTGGCAATCCAAGGTGCCATTGACATTTTGCTCTGTTGCCACCTTCCTCTCCGATTAAAAAATTATTTATTGATGCTTAAATCCACAATATACAAGGCGTGAAGATGTCAATGGCCATCCTAAGCTGAACGCGCCTGCTCTCGTCAGATCGCAGACTGCTACCCAGCTTAGGGCCCAGTAAGTACCGGCATGGGAGACTGGCTGGGAATACCGGGTGCAGTTGACATTTTGCTCTGTTGCCGCCTTCCATTCCGTTTCCGAAAAGGATTTATTGATGCTTAAATGCACAGTATAAAAAGCATGAAGCTGTCAATGGCCATCCTAAGCTGAACGCGCCTGCTCTCGTCAGATCGCAGACTGCTACCCAGCTTAGGGCCCAGTAAGTACCGGCATGGGAGACTGGCTGGGAATCCCGGGTGCAGTTGACATTTTGCTCTGTTGCCGCCTTCCGTTCCGATTCCGAAAAGGATTTATTGATGCTTAAATGCACAGTATAAAAATCATGAAGCTGTCAATGGCCATCCTAAGCTGAACGCGCCTGCTTTCGTCAGATCGCAGACTGCTACCTAGCTTAGGGCCCGGTAAGTACTGGCATGGGAGACTGGCTGGGAATCCCGGTTGCTGTTGACATTTTGCTCTATTGCTGCCTTCCGCTCCGATTCCGAAAATAATTTATTGATGCTTAAATCCACAGTATACAAGGTGTGAAGCTGTCGACGGCCATCCTAAGCTTAACGCGCCTGCTCTCGTCAGATCGCAGACTGGTACAGATCTTAGGGCCCGGTAAGTACCGGCATGGGACACTGGCTGGGAATCCCGGCTGCCGTTGACATTTTGCTCTGTTGCCGCCTTCCGTTCCGATTCCGAAAAGGATTTATTGATGCTTAAATCCACAATACACAGGGTGTAAAGCTTTCAACGGCCATCCTAAGCCTGAACGTGCCTGCTCTCCTCAGTTTGCAGACTACTGCCCGGCAGTTACCGGCATGGGAGACTGACTGGCAATCCAAGGTGCCATTGACATTTTGCTCTGTTGCCGCCTTCCTCTCCGATTAATAAAAATATTTATTGATGCTTAAATTCACAATATACAAGGCGTGAAGATGTCAACGGCCATCCTAAGCTGAACGCGCCTGCTCTCGTCAGATCGCAGACTGCAACCCAGCTTAGGGCCCAGTAAGTACCGGCATGGGAGACTGGCTGGGAATCCCGGGTGCAGTTGACATTTTAATCTGTTGCCGCCTTCCGCACCGATTCGGAAAAGGATTTATTGATGCTTAAATGCACAGTATAAAGTGCGAGAAGCTGTCAACGGCCATCCTAAGCTGAACGTGCCTGCTCTCGTCAGATCGCAGACTGCTACCCAGCTTAGAGCCCGGTAAGTACCAGCATGGGAGACTGGCTGGGAATCCCAGGTGTCGTTGACATTTTGCTCTGTTGCCGCCTTACGCTCCGATTCCGAAAAGGATTTATTGATGCTTAAATCCACAGTATACAGGGTGTGAAGATGTCTACGGCCATCCTAAGCTGAATGCGCCTGTTCTCGTCAGATTGCAGACTGCTACCCAGCTTCGGGCCGGGTAAGTACCAGCATGGGAGACTGGCTGGGAATCCCGGGTGCAGTTGACATTTTGCTCTGTTTCTGCTCCAATTCCGAAAATTATTTATTGATGCTTAAATCCACAGTATACAAAGCGTGGAGCTGTCAACGGCCATCCTAAGCTGAACGCGCCTGCTCTCGTCAGATCGCAGACTGCTACCCAGCTTAGGGCCTGGTAAGTACCAGCATGGGAGACTGGCTGGGAATCCCGGGTGCAGTTGACATTTTAATCTGTTGCTGCCTTCCGCTCCGATTCGGAAAAGGATTTATTGATGCTTAAATCCACAATACACAGGGTGTGAAGCTGTCAACGGCCATCCTAAGCCTGAACGTGCCTGCTCTCCTCAGATCGCAGACTGCTGCCCGGCAGTTACCAGCATGGGAGACTGGCTGGCAATCCAAGGTGCCATTGACATTTTGCTCTGTTGCCGCCTTCCTCTCCGATTAATAAAAATATTTATTGATGCTTAAATCCACAATATACAAGGCGTGAAGATGTCAACGGCCATCCTAAGCTGAACGCGCTTGCTCTCGTCAGATCGCAGACTGCTACCCAGCTTAGGGCCCAGTAATTACGGCATGGGAGACTGGCTGGGAATCCCGGGTGCAGTTTACATTATGCTCTGTTGCCGCCTTCCGTTCCGAACCGAAAAGGATTTATTGATGCTTAAATGAACAGTATAAAAAGCATGAAGCTGTCAATGGCCATCCTAAGCTGAACGCGCCTGCTCTCGTCAGATCGCAGACTGCTACCCAGCTAAGGGCACAGTAAGTACCAGCATGGGAGACTGGCTGGGAATCCCGGGTGCAGTTGACATTTTAATCTGTTGCCGCCTTCCGCTCCGATTCCGAAAAGGATTTATTGATGCTTAAATGCACAGTATAAAAAGCATGAAGCTTTCAATGGCCATCCTAAGCTGAATGCGCCTGCTCTCGTCAGATCGCAGACTGCTCTAGCTTAGGGCCTGGTAGGTACTGGCATGGGAGACTGGCTGGGAATCCCGGTTGCCGTTGACATTTTGCTCTATTGCTGCCTTCCGCTCCGATTCCGAAAAGAATTTATTGATGCTTAAATCCACAGTATACAAGGTGTGAAGCTGTCGACGGCCATCCTAAGCTTAACTCGCCTGCTCTCGTCAGATCGCAGACTGGTACAGATCTTAGGGCCCGGTAAGTACCGGCATGGGACACTGGCTGGGAATCCCGGCTGCCGTTGACATTTTGCTCTGTTGCCGCCTTCCGTTCCGATTCCGAAAAGGATTTATTGATGCTTAAATGCACAGTATACAAAGTGTGAAGCTGTCAACGGCCATCCTAAGCTGAACGCGCCTGCTCTCGACAGATCGCAGACTGATACCTAGCTTAGGGCCTGGTAAGTACCAGCATGGGAAACTGGCTGGGAATCCCGGCTGCCGTTGACATTTTGCTCTGTTGCCGCCTTCCGTTCCCATTCCGAAAAGGATTTATTGATGCCTAAATGAACAGTATAAAGGGCGAGAAGCTGTCAACGGCCATCCTAAGCTGAACGCGCCTGCTCTCGTCAGATCGCAGACTGCTACCCAGCTTAGGGCCCGGTAAGTACCAGCATGGGAGACTGGCTGGGAATCCCGGGTGCAGATGACATTTTGCTCTGTTGCCGCCTTCCGTTCCGATTCCGAAAAGGATATATTGATGCTTAAATGCACAATATAAAAATCAAGAAGCCGTCAACGGCCATCCTAAGCTGAACGCGCCTGCTCTCGTCAGATCGCAGACTGCTACCCAGCTTAGGGCCCGGTAAGTACCAGCATGGGAGACTGGCTGGGAATCCCAGGTGTCGTTGACATTTTGCTCTGTTGTCGCCTTCCGTTCCGATTCCGAAAAGGATTTATTGATGCTTAAATGCACAGTATACAAAGTGTGAAGCTGTCAACGGCCATCCTAAGCTGAACGCGCCTGTTCTCGTCAGATCGCAGACTGCTAGCCAGCTTAGGGCCTGGAAAGTACCAGCATGGGAGACTGGCTGGGAATCCCGGGTGCAGTTGACAATTTAATCTGTTGCCGCCTTCCGCTTCGATTCGGAAAATTATTTATTGATGCTTAAATCCCCAATATAAAGGGGGTGAAGCTGTCAACGGCCATCCTAAGCAGAACGCGCCTGCTCTCGTCAGATTGCAGGCTGATACCCAGCTTAGGGCCTGGTAAATACCAGCATGGGAGACTGGCTGGGAATCCCAGGTGTCGTTGACATTTTGCTCTGTTGCCGCCTTACGCTCCGATTCCGAAAAGGATTTATTGATGCTTAAATCCACAGTATACAGGGTGTGAAGATGTCTATGGCCATCCTAAGCTGAATGCGCCTGTTCTCGTCTGATCGCAGACTGCTACCCAGCTTCGGGCCTGGTAAGTACCAGCATGGGAGACTGGCTGGGAATCCCGGGTGCAGTTGCCATTTTGCTCTGTTTCTGCTCCGATTCCGAAAATTATTTATTGATGCTTAAATCCACAGTATACAAAGTGTGAAGCTGTCAACGGCCATCCTAAGCTGAACGCGCCTGCTCTCGTCAGATCGCAGACTGCTACCCAGCTTAGGGCCTGGTAAGTACCAGCATGGGAGACTGGCTGGGAATCCCAGATGCAGTTGACATTTTAATCTGTTGCCGCCTTCCGCTCCGATTCGGAAAAGGATTTATTGATGCTTAAATCCACAATACACAGGGTGTGAAGCTGTCAACGGCCATCCTAAGCCTGAACGTGCCTGCTCTCCTCAGATCGCAGACTACTGTCCGGCAGTTACCAGCATGGGTGACTGGCTGGCAATCCAAGGTGCCATTGACATTTTGCTCTGTTGCCGCCTTCCTCTCCGATTAATAAAAATATTTATTGATGCTTAAATCCACAATATACAAGGTGTGAAGATGTCAACGGCCATCCTAAGCTGAACGCGCCTGCTCTCGTCAGATCGCAGACTGCTACCCAGCTTAGGGCCCAGTAAGTACCGGCATGGGAGACTGGCTGGGAATCCCGGGTGCAGTTGACATTATGCTCTGTTGCGCCTTCTGTTCCGATTCCGAAAAGGATTTATTGATGCTTAAATGCACAGTATAAAAAGCATGAAGCTGTCAATGGCCATCCTAAGCTGAACGCGCCTGCTCTCGTCAGATCGCAGACTGCTACCCAGCTTAGGGCCCAGTAAGTACTGGCATGGGAGACTGGCTGGGAATCCCGGGTGCAGTTGAAATTTTGCTCTGTTGCCGCCTTCCGTTCCGATTCCGAAAAGGATTTATTGATGCTTAAATGCACAGTATAAAAATCATGAAGCTGTCAATGGCCATCCTAAGCTGAACGTGCCTGCTTTCGTCAGATCGCAGACTGCTACCTAGCTTAGGGCCCGGTAAGTACTGGCATGGGAGACTGGCTGGGAATCCCGGTTGCTGTTGACATTTTGCTCTATTGCTGCCTTCCGCTCCGATTCCGAAAATAATTTATTGATGCTTAAATCCACAGTATACAAGGTGTGAAGCTGTCGACGGCCATCCTAAGCTTAACGCGCCTGCTCTCGTCAGATCGCAGACTGGTACAGATCTTAGGGCCCGGTAAATACCGGCATGGGACACTGGCTGGGAATCCCGGCTGCCGTTGACATTTTGCTCTGTTGCCGCCTTCCGTTCCGATTCCGAAAAGGATTTATTGATGCTTAAATCCACAATACACAGGGTGTAAAGCTGTCAATGGCCATCCTAAGCCTGAACGTGCCTGCTCTCCTCAGTTTGCAGACTACTGCCCGGCAGTTACCGGCATGGGAGACTGACTGGCAATCCAAGGTGCCATTGACATTTTGCTCTGTTGCCGCCTTCCTCTCCGATTAATAAAAATATTTATTGATGCTTAAATTCACAATATACAAGGCGTGAAGATGTCAACGGCCATCCTAAGCTGAACGCGCCTGCTCTCGTCAGATCGCAGACTGCAACCCAGCTTAGGGCCCAGTAAGTACCGGCATGGGAGACTGGCTGGGAATCCCGGGTGCAGTTGACATTTTAATCTGTTGCCGCCTTCCGCACCGATTCGGAAAAGGATTTATTGATGCTTAAATGCACAGTATAAAGTGCGAGAAGCTGTCAACGGCCATCCTAAGCTGAACGTGCCTGCTCTCGTCAGATCGCAGACTGCTACCCAGCTTAGAGCCCGGTAAGTACCAGCATGGGAGACTGGCTGGGAATCCCAGGTGTCGTTGACATTTTGCTCTGTTGCCGCCTTACGCTCCGATTCCGAAAAGGATTTATTGATGCTTAAATCCACAGTATACAGGGTGTGAAGATGTCTACGGCCATCCTAAGCTGAATGCGCCTGTTCTCGTCAGATCGCAGACTGCTACCCAGCTTCGGGCCGGTAAGTACCAGCATGGGAGACTGGCTGGGAATCCCGGGTGCAGTTGACATTTTGCTCTGTTTCTGCTCCGATTCCGAAAATTATTTATTGATGCTTAAATCCACAGTATACAAAGCGTGAAGCTGTCAACGGCCATCCTAAGCTGAACGCGCCTGCTCTCGTCAGATCGCAGACTGCTACCCAGCTTAGGGCCTGGTAAGTACCAGCATGGGAGACTGGCTGGGAATCCCGGGTGCAGTTGACATTTTAATCTGTTGCTGCCTTCCGCTCCGATTCGGAAAAGGATTTATTGATGCTTAAATCCACAATACACAGGGTGTGAAGCTGTCAACGGCCATCCTAAGCCTGAACGTGCCTGCTCTCCTCAGATCGCAGACTGCTGCCCGGCAGTTACCAGCATGGGAGACTGGCTGGCAATCCAAGGTGCCATTGACATTTTGCTCTGTTGCCGCCTTCCTCTCCGATTAATAAAAATATTTATTGATGCTTAAATCCACAATATACAAGGCGTGAAGATGTCAACGGCCATCCTAAGCTGAACGCGCTTGCTCTCGTCAGATCGCAGACTGCTACCCAGCTTAGGGCCCAGTAATTACCGGCATGGGAGACTGGCTGGGAATCCCGGGTGCAGTTTACATTATGCTCTGTTGCCGCCTTCCGTTCCGATTCCGAAAAGGATTTATTGATGCTTAAATGCACAGTATAAAAAGCATGAAGCTGTCAATGGCCATCCTAAGCTGAACGCGCCTGCTCTCGTCAGATCGCAGACTGCTACCCAGCTAAGGGCACAGTAAGTACCAGCATGGGAGACTGGCTGGGAATCCCGGGTGCAGTTGACATTTTAATCTGTTGCCGCCTTCCGCTCCGATTCCGAAAAGGATTTATTGATGCTTAAATGCACAGTATAAAAAGCATGAAGCTTTCAATGGCCATCCTAAGCTGAACGCGCCTGCTCTCGTCAGATCGCAGACTGCTCTAGCTTAGGGCCCGGTAGGTACTGGCATGGGAGACTGGCTGGGAATCCCGGTTGCCGTTGACATTTTGCTCTATTGCTGCCTTCCGCTCCGATTCCGAAAAGAATTTATTGATGCTTAAATCCACAGTATACAAGGTGTGAAGCTGTCGACGGCCATCCTAAGCTTAACTCGCCTGCTCTCGTCAGATCGCAGACTGGTACAGATCTTAGGGCCCGGTAAGTACCGGCATGGGACACTGGCTGGGAATCCCGGCTGCCGTTGACATTTTGCTCTGTTGCCGCCTTCCGTTCCGATTCCGAAAAGGATTTATTGATGCTTAAATGCACAGTATACAAAGTGTGAAGCTGTCAACGGCCATCCTAAGCTGAACGCGCCTGCTCTCGACAGATCGCAGACTGATACATAGCTTAGGGCCTGGTAAGTACCAGCATGGGAAACTGGCTGGGAATCCCGGCTGCCGTTGACATTTTGCTCTGTTGCCGCCTTCCGTTCCCATTCCGAAAATGATTTATTGATGCCTAAATGAACAGTATAAAGGGCGAGAAGCTGTCAACGGCCATCCTAAGCTGAACGCGCCTGCTCTCGTCAGATCGCAGACTGCTACCCAGCTTAGGGCCCGGTAAGTACCAGCATGGGAGACTGGCTGGGAATCCCGGGTGCAGTTGACATTTTGCTCTGTTGCCGCCTTCCGTTCCGATTCCGAAAAGGATATATTGATGCTTAAATGCACAATATAAAAATCAAGAAGCTGTCAACGGCCATCCTAAGCTGAACGCGCCTGCTCTCGTCAGATCGCAGACTGCTACCCAGCTTAGGGCCCGGTAAGTACCAGCATGGGAGACTGGCTGGGAATCCCAGGTGTCGTTGACATTTTGCTCTGTTGCCGCCTTCCGTTCCGATTCCGAAAAGGATTTATTGATGCTTAAATGCACAGTATACAAAGTGTGAAGCTGTCAACGGCCATCCTAAGCTGAACGCGCCTGCTCTCGTCAGATCGCAGACTGCTAGCCAGCTTAGGGCCTGGAAAGTACCAGCATGGGAGACTGGCTGGGAATCCTGGGTGCAGTTGACAATTTAATCTGTTGCCGCCTTCCGCTTCGATTCGGAAAATTATTTATTGATGCTTAAATCCCCAATATAAAGGGGGTGAAGCTGTCAACGGCCATCCTAAGCAGAACGCGCCTTCTCTCGTCAGATCGCAGACTGATATCCAGCTTATGGCCTGGTAAATACCAGCATGGGAGACTGGCTGGGAATCCCAAGTGTCGTTGACATTTTGCTCTGTTGCCGCCTTACGCTCCGATTCCGAAAAGGATTTATTGATGCTTAAATCCACAGTATACAGGGTGTGAAGATGTCTATGGCCATCCTAAGCTGAATGCGCCTGTTCTCGTCAGATCGCAGACTGCTACCCAGCTTCGGGCCCGGTAAGTACCAGCATGGGAGACTGGCTGTGAATCCCAGGTGTCGTTGACATTTTGCTCTGTTGCCGCCTTCCGTTCCGATTCCGAAAAGGATTTATTGATGCTTAAATGCACAGTATACAAAGTGTGAAGCTGTCAACGGCCATCCTAAGCTGAACGCGCCTGCTCTCGTCAGATCGCAGACTGCTAGCCAGCTTAGGGCCTGGAAAGTACCAGCATGGGAGACTGGCTGGGAATCCCGGGTGCAGTTGACAATTTAATCTGTTGCCGCCTTCCGCTCCGATTCTGAAAATAATTTATTGATGCTTAAATCCACAGTATACAAGGTGTGAAGCTGTCGACGGCCATCCTAAGCTTAACGCGCCTGCTCTCGTCAGATCGCAGACTGGTACAGATCTTAGGGCCCGGTAAGTACCGGCATGGGACACTGGCTGGGAATCCCGGCTGCCGTTGACATTTTGCTCTGTTGCCGCCTTCCGTTCCGATTCCGAAAAGGATTTATTGATGCTTAAATCCACAATACACAGGGTGTAAAGCTGTCAACGGCCATTCTAAGCCTGAACGTGCCTGCTCTCCTCAGTTTGCAGACTACTGCCCGGCAGTTACCGGCATGGGAGACTGGCTGGCAATCCAAGGTGCCACTGACATTTTGCTCTGTTGCCGCCTTCCTCTCCGATTAATAAAAATATTTATTGATGCTTAAATTCACAATATACAAGACGTGAAGATGTCAACGGCCATCCTAAGCTGAACGCGCCTGCTCTCGTCAGATCGCAGACTGCAACCCAGCTTAGGGCCCAGTAAGTACCGGCATGGGAGACTGGCTGGGAATCCCGGGTGCAGTTGACATTTTTCTCTGTTGCCGCCTTCCGCTCCGATTCCGAAAATAATTTATTGATGCTTAAATCCACAGTATACAAGGTGTGAAGCTGTCGACAGCCATCCTAAGCTTAACGCGCCTGCTCTCGTCAGATCGCAGACTGGTACAGATCTTAGGGCCCGGTAAGTACCGGCATGGGACACTGGCTGGTAATCCCGGCTGCCGTTGACATTTTGCTCTGTTTCCGCCTTCCGTTCCGATTCCGAAAAGGATTTATTGATGCTTAAATCCACAGTATACAAAGTGTGAAGCTGTCAATGGCCATCCTAAGCTGAACGCGCCTGCTCTCGTCAGATCGCAGACTGCTACCCAGCTTAGGGCCCGGTAAGTACCAGCATGGGAGACTGGCTGGGAATCCCGGGTGCAGTTGACATTTTAATCTGTTGCCGCCTTCCGCTCCGATTCGGAAAAGGATTTATTGATGCTTAAATGCACAGTATAAAGGGCGTGAAGCTGTCAACGGCCATCCTAAGCTGAACGCGCCTGCTCTTGTCAGAACGCAGACTGCTACCCATCTTAGGGCCCGGTAAGTACCAGCATGGGAGACTGGCTGGGAATCCCAGGTGTTGTTGACATTTTGCTCTGTAGCCGCCTTCCGCTCCGATTCCGAAAAGGATTTATTGATGCTTAAATCCACAGTATACAGGGTGTGAAGCCGTCTACGGCTATCCTAAGCTGAATGTACCTGTTCTTGTCAGTTCGCAGACTGCTGCCCGGCAAGTACGGGCATGGGAGACTGGCTGGCAATCCAAGGTGCTATTGACATTTTGCTCTGTTGCCGCCTTCCTCTCCGATTCCGAAAAGGATTTATTGATGCTTAAATGCACAGTATAAAAAGCATGAAGCTGTCAATGGCCATCCAAAGCTGAACGCGCCTGCTCTCATCAGATCGCAGACTGCTACCCAGCCTAGGGCCCGGTAAGTACTGGCATGGGAGACTGGCTGGGAATCCCGGGTGCCGTTGACATTTTGCTCTATTGCTGCCTTCCGCTCCGATTCCGAAAAGAATTTATTGATGCTTAAATCCACAGTATACAAGGTGTGAAGCTGTCGACGGCCATCCTAAGCTTAACGTGCCTGCTCTTGTCAGATCGCAGACTGGTACAGATCTTAGGGCCCGGTAAGTACCGGCATGGGACACTGGTTGGGAATCCCGGCTGCCGTTGACATTTTGCTCTGTTGCCGCCTTCCGTTCCGATTCCGAAAAGGATTTATTGATGCTTAAATGCACAGTATAAAGTGCGAGAAGCTGTCAACGGCCATCCTAAGCTGAACGTGCCTGCTCTCGTCAGATCGCAGACTGCAACCCAGCTTAGAGCCCGGTAAGTACCAGCATGGGAGACTGGCTGGAAATCCCAGGTGTCGTTGAAATTTTGCTCTGTTGCCGCCTTACGCTCCGATTCCGAAAAGGATTTATTGATGCTTAAATCCACAGTATACAGGGTGTGAAGTTGTCTACGGCCATCCTAAGCTGAATGTGCCTGTTCTCGTCAGATCGCAGACTGCTACCCTGCTTCGGGCCTGATAAGTACCAGCATGGGAGACTGGCTGGGAATCCCGGGTGCAGTTGACATGTTGCCGCCTTCCGCTCCGATTCCGAAAAGGATTTATTGATGCTTAAATCCACAATAAACAGGATGTGAAGCTGTCAACGGCCATCCTAAGCCTGAACGTGCCTGCTCTCCTCAGATCGCAGACTGCTGCCCGGCAGTTACCGGCATGGGAGACTGGCTGGCAATCCAAGGTGCCATTGACATTTTGCTCTGTTGCCGCCTTCCTCTCCGATTAAAAAAATATTTATTGATGCTTAAATCCACAATATACAAGGCGTGAAGATGTCAACGGCCATCCTAAGCTGAACGCGCCTGCTCTCGTCAGATCGCAGACTGCTACCCAGCTTAGGGCCCAGTAAGTACCGGCATGGGAGACTGGCTGGGAATCCCGGGTGCAGTTGACATTTTGCTCTGTTGCCGCCTTCCGCTCCGATTCCGAAAAGAATTTATTGATGCTTAAATCCACAGTATACAAGGTGTGAAGCTGTCGACGGCCATCCTAAACTTAACGCGCCTGCTCTCGTCAGATCGCAGACTGGTACAGATCTTAGGGCCCGGTAAGTACCGGCATGGGACACTGGCTGGGAATCCCGGCTGCCGCTGACATTTTGCTCTGTTGTCGCCTTCCGTTCCGATTCCGAAAAGGATTTATTGATGCTTAAATCCACAGTATACAGGGTGTGAAGACGTTTACGGCCATGCTAAGCTGAATGCGCCTGTTCTCGTCAGATCGCAGACTGCTACCCAGCTTAGGGCCTGGTGAGTACCAGCATGGGAGACTGGCTGGGAATCCCGGGTGCAGTTGACATTTTAATCTGTTGCCGCCTTCCGCTCCGATTCAGAAAAGGATTTATTGATGCTTAAATGCACAGTATAAAGGGCATGAAGCTGTTAATGGCCATCCTAAGCTGAACGCGCCTGCTCTCGTCAGATTGCAGACTGCTACCCAGCTTAGGGCCCGGTAAGTACCAGCATGGGAGACTGGCTGGGAATCCCGGGTGCAGTTGACATTTTGCTCTGTTTCTCCTCCGATTCCGAATTTTTTTTATTGATGCTTAAATCCACAGTATACAAAGTGTGAAGCTGTCAACGGCCATCCTAAGCTGAACGTGTCTGCTCTCGTCAGATTGCAGACTGCTACCCAGCTTAGGGCCTGGTAAGTACCAGCATGGGAGTCTGGCTGGGAATCCCAGGTGCAGTTGACATTTTAATCTGTTGCCGCCTTCCGCTCCGATTCGGAAAAGGATTTATTGATGCTTAAATCCACAATATACAGGGTGTGAAGCTGTCAACGGCCAGCCTAAGCCTGAACGTGCCTGCTCTCCTCAGATCGCAGACTGTTGCCCGGCAGTTACCGGCATGGGAGACTGGCTGGCAATACAAGGTGCCATAGACGTTTTGCTCCTTTGCCGCCTTCCTCTCCGATTAAAAAAATATTTATTGATGTTTAAATCCACAATATACAAGGCGTGAAGATGTCAACGGCCATCCTAAGCTGAACGCGCCTGCTCTCGTCAGATCGCAGACTGCTACCCAGCTTAGGGCCCAGTAAGTACCGGCATGGGAGACTGGCTGGGAATCCCGGGTGCAGTTGACATTTTGCTCTGTTGCTGCCTTCCGCTCCGATTCCGAAAAGAATTTATTGATGCTTAAATCCACAGTATACAAGGTGTGAAGCAGTCGACGGCCATCCTAAGCTGAACGCGCCTGCTCTCGTCAGATCGCAGACTGCTACCCAGCTTAGGGCCTGGTAAGTACCAGCATGGGAGACTGGCTGGGAATCCCGGGTGCAGTTGACATTTTAATCTGTTGCCGCCTTCCGCTCCGATTCGGAAAAGGATTTATTGATGCTTAAATGCACAGTATAAAGGGCGTGAAGCTGTCAACGGCCATCCTAAGCTGAACGCGCCTGCTCTCGTCAGAACGCAGACTGCTTCCCAGCTTAGGGCCCGGTAAGTACCGGCATGGGAGACTGGCTGGGAATCCCAGGTGTTGTTGACATTTTGCTCTTTAGCCGCCTTCCGCTCCGATTCCGAAAAGGATTTATTGATGCTTAAATCCACAGTATACAGGGTGTGAAGCCGTCTACGGCTATCCTAAGCTGAATGTGCCTGTTCTTGTCAGATCGCAGACTGCTGCCCGGCAAGTACGGGCATGGGAGACTGGCTGGCAATCCAAGGTGCTATTGACATTTTGCTCTGTTGCCGCCTTCCTCTCCGATTCCGAAAAGGATTTATTGATGCTTAAAGGCACAGTATAAAAAGCATGAAGCTGTCAATGGCCATCCAAAGCTGAACGCGCCTGCTCTCGTCAGATCGCAGACTGCTACCCAGCCTAGGGCCCGGTAAGTACTGGCATGGGAGACTGGCTGGGAATCCCGGGTGCCGTTGACATATTGCTCTATTGCTGCCTTCCGCTCCGATTCCAAAAAGAATTTATTGATGCTTAAATCCACAGTATACAAGGTGTGAAGCTGTCGACGGCCATCCTAAGCTTAACGTGCCTGCTCTTGTCAGATCGCAGACTGGTACAGATCTTAGGGCCCGGTAAGTACCGGCATGGGACACTGGTTGGGAATCCCGGCTGCCGTTGACATTTTGCTCTGTTGCCGCCTTCCGTTCCGATTCCGAAAAGGATTTATTGATGCTTAAATGCACAGTATAAAGTGCGAGAAGCTGTCAACGGCCATCCTAAGCTGAACGTGCCTGCTCTCGTCAGATCGCAGACTGCTACCCAGCTTAGAGCCCGGTAAGTACCAGCATGGGAGACTGGCTGGGAATCCCGGGTGCAGTTGACATTTTAATCTGTTGCCGCCTTCCGCTCCGATTCCGAAAAGGATTTATTGATGCTTAAATGCACAGTATAAAAAGCATGAAGCTTTCAATGGCCATCCTAAGCTGAACGCGCCTGCTCTCGTCAGATCGCAGACTGCTACCCAGCTAAGGGCACAGTAAGTACCAGCATGGGAGACTGGCTGGGAATCCCGGGTGCAGTTGACATTTTAATCTGTTGACGCCTTCCGCTCCGATTCCGAAAAGGATTTATTGATGCTTAAATGCACAGTATAAAAAGCATGAAGCTTTCAATGGCCATCCTAAGCTGAACGCGCCTGCTCTCGTCAGATCGCAGACTGCTCTAGCTTAGGGCCCGGTAGGTACTGGCATGGGAGACTGGCTGGGAATCCCGGTTGCCGTTGACATTTTGCTCTATTGCTGCCTTCCGCTCCGATTCCGAAAAGAATTTATTGATGCTTAAATCCACAGTATACAAGGTGTGAAGCTGTCGACGGCCATCCTAAGCTTAACTCGCCTGCTCTCGTCAGATCGCAGACTGGTACAGATCTTAGGGCCCGGTAAGTATCGGCATGGGACACTGGCTGGGAATCCCGGCTGCCGTTGACATTTTGCTCTGTTGCCGCCTTCCGTTCCGATTCCGAAAAGGATTTATTTATGCTTAAATGCACAGTATACAAAGTGTGAAGCTGTCAACGGCCATCCTAAGCTGAACGCGCCTGCTCTCGACAGATCGCAGACCGATACCTAGCTTAGGGCCTGGTAAGTACCAGCATGGGAAACTGGCTGGGAATCCCGGCTGCCGTTGACATTTTGCTCTGTTGCCGCCTTCCGTTCCCATTCCGAAAAGGATTTATTGATGCCTAAATGAACAGTATAAAGGGCGAGAAGCTGTCAACGGCCATCCTATGCTGAACGCGCCTGCTCTCGTCAGATCGCAGACTGCTACCCAGCTTAGGGCCCGGTAAGTACCAGCATGGGAGACTGGCTGGGAATCCCGGATGCAGTTGACATTTTGCTCTGTTGCCGCCTTCCGTTCCGATTCCGAAAAGGATATATTGATGCTTAAATGCACAATATAAAAATCAAGAAGCTGTCAACGGCCATCCTAAGCTGAACGCGCCTGCTCTCGTCAGATCGCAGACTGCTACCCAGCTTAGGGCCCGGTAAGTACCAGCATGGGAGACTGGCTGGGAATAACAGGTGTTGTTGACATTTTGCTCTGTTGCCGCCTTCCGTTCCGATTCCGAAAAGGATTTATTGATGCTTAAATGCACAGTATACAAAGTGTGAAGCTGTCAACGGCCATCCTAAGCTGAACGCGCCTGCTCTCGTCAGGTCGCAGACTGCTAGCCAGCTTAGGGCCTGGAAAGTACCAGCATGGGAGACTGGCTGGGAATCCCGGGTGCAGTTGACAATTTAATCTGTTGCCGCCTTCCGCTTTGATTCGGAAAATTATTTATTGATGCTTAAATCCCCAATATAAAGGGGGTGAAGCTGTCAACGGCCATCCTAAGCAGAACGCGACTGCTCTCGTCAGATCGCAGACTGATACCCAGCTTAGGGCGTGGTAAATACCAGCATGGGAGACTGGCTGGGAATCCCAGGTGTCGTTGACATTTTGCTCTGTTGCCGCCTTACGCTCCGATTCCGAAAAGGATTTATTGATGCTTAAATCCACAGTATACAGGGTGTGAAGATGTCTATGGCCATCCTAAGCTGAATGCGCCTGTTCTCGTCAGATCGCAGACTGCTACCCAGCTTCGGGCCTGGTAAGTACCAGCATGGGAGACTGGCTGGGAATCCCGGGTGCAGTTGCCATTTTGCTCTGTTTCTGCTCCGATTCCGAAAATTATTTATTGATGCTTAAATCCACAGTATACAAAGTGTGAAGCTGTCAACGGCCATCCTAAGCTGAACGCGCCTGCTCTCGTCAGATCGCAGACTGCTACCCAGCTTAGGGCCTGGTAAGTACCAGCATGGGAGACTGGCTGGGAATCCCAGATGCAGTTGACATTTTAATCTGTTGCCGCCTTCCGCTCCGATTCGGAAAAGGATTTATTGATGCTTAAATCCACAATACACAGGGTGTGAAGCTGTCAACGGCCATCCTAAGCCTGAACGTGCCTGCTCTCCTCAGATCGCAGACTGCTGCCCGGCAGTTACCGGCATGGGTGACTGGCTGGCAATCCAAGGTGCCATTGACATTTTGCTCTGTTGCCGCCTTCCTCTCCGATTAATAAAAATATTTATTGATGCTTAAATTCACAATATACAAGGTGTGAAGATGTCAACGGCCATCCTAAGCTGAACGCGCCTGCTCTCGTCAGATCGCAGACTGCTACCCAGCTTAGGGCCCAGTAAGTACCGGCATGGGAGACTGGCTGGGAATCCCGGGTGCAGTTGACATTATGCTCTGTTGCACCTTCTGTTCCGATTCCGAAAAGGATTTATTGATGCTTAAATGCACAGTATAAAAAGCATGAAGCTGTCAATGGCCATCCTAAGCTGAACGCGCCTGCTCTCGTCAGATCGCAGACTGCTACCCAGCTTAGGGCCCAGTAAGTACCGGCATGGGAGACTGGCTGGGAATCCCGGGTGCAGTTGACATTTTGCTCTGTTGCCGCCTTCCGTTCCGATTCCGAAAAGGATTTATTGATGCTTAAATGCACAGTATAAAAATCATGAAGCTGTCAATGGCCATCCTAAGCTGAATGCGCCTGCTCTCGTCAGATCGCAGACTGCTACCCAGCTTAGGGCCTGGTAAGTACCAGCATGGGAGACTGGCTGGGAATCCCAGATGCAGTTGACATTTTAATCTGTTGCCGCCTTCCGCTCCGATTCGGAAAAGGATTTATTGATGCTTAAATCCACAATACACAGGGTGTGAAGCTGTCAACGGCCATCCTAAGCCTGAACGTGCCTGCTCTCCTCAGATCGCAGACTACTGCCCGGCAGTTACCGGCATGGGTGACTGGCTGGCAATCCAAGGTGCCATTGACATTTTGCTCTGTTGCCGCCTTCCTCTCCGATTAATAAAAATATTTATTGATGCTTAAATTCACAATATACAAGGTGTGAAGATGTCAACGGCCATCCTAAGCTTAACTCGCCTGCTCTCGTCAGATCGCAGACTGGTACAGATCTTAGGGCCCGGTAGGTACCGGCATGGGACACTGGCTGGGAATCCCGGCTGCCGTTGACATTTTGCTCTGTTGCCGCCTTCCGTTCCGATTCCGAAAAGGATTTATTGATGCTTAAATGCACAGTATACAAAGTGTGAAGCTGTCAACGGCCATCCTAAGCTGAACGCGCCTGCTCTCGTCAGATCGCAGACTGCTACCCAGCTTAGGGCCCGGTAAATACCAGCATGGGAGACTGGCTGGGAATCCCAGGTGTCGTTGACATTTTGCTCTGTTGTCGCCTTCCGTTCCGATTCCGAAAAGGATTTATTGATGCTTAAATGCACAGTATACAAAGTGTGAAGCTGTCAACGGCCATCCTAAGCTGAACGCGCCTGTTCTCGTCAGATCGCAGACTGCTAGCCAGCTTAGGGCCTGGAAAATACCAGCATGGGAGACTGGCTGGGAATCCCGGGTGCAGTTGACAATTTAATCTGTTTCCGCTTCGATTCGGAAAATTATTTATTGATGCTTAAATCCCCAATATAAAGGGGGTGAAGCTGTCAACGGCCATCCTAAGCAGAACGCGCCTGCTCTCGTCAGATTGCTGACTGATACCCAGCTTAGGGCCTGGTAAATACCAGCATGGGAGACTGGCTGGGAATCCCAGGTGTCGTTGACATTTTGCTCTGTTGCCGCCTTACGCTCCGATTCCGAAAAGGATTTATTGATGCTTAAATCCACAGTATACAGGGTGTGAAGATGTCTATGGCCATCCTAAGCTGAATGCGCCTGTTCTCGTCAGATCGCAGACTGCTACCCAGCTTCGGGCCTGGTAAGTACCAGCATGGGAGACTGGCTGGGAATCCCGGGTGCAGTTGCCATTTTGCTCTGTTTCTGCTCCGATTCCGAAAATTATTTATTGATGCTTAAATCCACAGTATACAAAGTGTGAAGCTGTCAACGGCCATCCTAAGCTGAACGCGCCTGCTCTCGTCAGATCGCAGACTGCTACCCAGCTTAGGGCCCAGTAAGTACCGGCATGGGAGACTGGCTGGGAATCCCGGGTGCAGTTGACATTATGCTCTGTTGCGCTTTCTGTTCCGATTCCGAAAAGGATTTATTGATGCTTAAATGCACAGTATAAAAAGCATGAAGCTGTCAATGGCCATCCTAAGCTGAACGCGCCTGCTCTCGTCAGATCGCAGACTGCTACCCAGCTTAGGGCCCAGTAAGTACCGGCATGGGAGACTGGCTGGGAATCCCGGGTGCAGTTGACATTTTGCTCTGTTGCCGCCTTCCGTTCCGATTCCGAAAAGGATTTATTGATGCTTAAATGCACAGTATAAAAATCATGAAGCTGTCAATGGCCATCCTAAGCTGAACGCGCCTGCTTTCGTCAGATCGCAGACTGCTACCTAGCTTAGGGCCCGGTAAGTACTGGCATGGGAGACTGGCTGGGAATCCCGGTTGCTGTTGACATTTTGCTCTATTGCTGCCTTCCGCTCCGATTCCGAAAATAATTTATTGATGCTTAAATCCACAGTATACAAGGTGTGAAGCTGTCGACGGCCATCCTAAGCTTAACGCGCCTGCTCTCGTCAGATCGCAGACTGGTACAGATCTTAGGGCCCGGTAAGTACCGGCATGGGACACTGGCTGGGAATCCCGGCTGCCGTTGACATTTTGCTCTGTTGCCGCCTTCCGTTCCGATTCCGAAAAGGATTTATTGATGCTTAAATCCACAATACACAGGGTGTAAAGCTGTCAACGGCCATCCTAAGCCTGAACGTGCCTGCTCTCCTCAGTTTGCAGACTACTGCCCGGCAGTTACCGGCATGGGAGACTGACTGGCAATCCAAGGTGCCATTGACATTTTGCTCTGTTGCCGCCTTCCTCTCCGATTAATAAAAATATTTATTGATGCTTAAATTCACAATATACAAGGCGTGAAGATGTCAACGGCCATCCTAAGCTGAACGCGCCTGCTCTCGTCAGATCGCAGACTGCAACACAGCTTAGGGCCCAGTAAGTACCGGCATGGGAGACTGGCTGGGAATCCCGGGTGCAGTTGACATTTTAATCTGTTGCCGCCTTCCGCACCGATTCGGAAAAGGATTTATTGATGCTTAAATGCACAGTATAAAGTGCGAGAAGCTGTCAACGGCCATCCTAAGCTGAACGTGCCTGCTCTCGTCAGATCGCAGACTGCTACCCAGCTTAGAGCCCGGTAAGTACCAGCATGGGAGACTGGCTGGGAATCCCAGGTGTCGTTGACATTTTGCTCTGTTGCCGCCTTACGCTCCGATTCCGAAAAGGATTTATTGATGCTTAAATCCACAGTATACAGGGTGTGAAGATGTCTACGGCCATCCTAAGCTGAATGCGCCTGTTCTCGTCGGATCGCAGACTGCTACCCAGCTTCGGGCCGGGTAAGTACCAGCATGGGAGACTGGCTGGGAATCCCGGGTGCAGTTGACATTTTGCTCTGTTTCTGCTCCGATTCCGAAAATTATTTATTGATGCTTAAATCCACAGTATACAAAGCGTGAAGCTGTCAACGGCCACCCTAAGCTGAACGCGCCTGCTCTCGTCAGATCGCAGACTGCTACCCAGCTTAGGGCCTGGTAAGTACCAGCATGGGAGACTGGCTGGGAATCCCGGGTGCAGTTGACATTTTAATCTGTTGCTGCCTTCCGCTCCGATTCGGAAAAGGATTTATTGATGCTTAAATCCACAATACACAGGGTGTGAAGCTGTCAACGGCCATCCTAAGCCTGAACGTGCCTGCTCTCCTCAGATCGCAGACTGCTGCCCGGCAGTTACCAGCATGGGAGACTGGCTGGCAATCCAAGGTGCCATTGACATTTTGCTCTTTTGCCGCCTTCCTCTCCGATTAATAAAAATATTTATTGATGCTTAAATCCACAATATACAAGGCGTGAAGATGTCAACGGCCATCCTAAGCTGAACGCGCTTGCTCTAGTCAGATCGCAGACTGCTACCCAGCTTAGGGCCCAGTAATTACCGGCATGGGAGACTGGCTGGGAATCCCGGGTGCAGTTTACATTATGCTCTGTTGCCGCCTTCCGTTCCGATTCCGAAAAGGATTTATTGATGCTTAAATGCACAGTATAAAAAGCATGAAGCTGTCAATGGCCATCCTAAGCTGAACGCGCCTGCTCTCGTCAGATCGCAGACTGCTACCCAGCTAAGGGCACAGTAAGTACCAGCATGGGAGACTGGCTGGGAATCCCGGGTGCAGTTGACATTTTAATCTGTTGCCGCCTTCCGCTCCGATTCCGAAAAGGATTTATTGATGCTTAAATGCACAGTATAAAAAGCATGAAGCTTTCAATGGCCATCCTAAGCTGAACGCGCCTGCTCTCGTCAGATCGCAGACTGCTCTAGCTTAGGGCCCGGTAGGTACTGGCATGGGAGACTGGCTGGGAATCCCGGTTGCCGTTGACATTTTGCTCTATTGCTGCCTTCCGCTCCGATTCCGAAAAGAATTTATTGATGCTTAAATCCACAGTATACAAGGTGTGAAGCTGTCGACGGCCATCCTAAGCTTAACTCGCCTGCTCTCGTCAGATCGCAGACTGGTACAGATCTTAGGGCCCGGTAAGTACCGGCATGGGACACTGGCTGGGAATCCCGGCTGCCGTTGACATTTTGCTCTGTTGCCGCCTTCCGTTCCGAATCCGAAAAGGATTTATTGATGCTTAAATGCACAGTATACAAAGTGTGAAGCTGTCAACGGCCATCCTAAGCTGAACGCGCCTGCTCTCGACAGATCGCAGACTGATACCTAGCTTAGGGCCTGGTAAGTACCAGCATGGGAAACTGGCTGGGAATCCCGGCTGCCGTTGACATTTTGCTCTGTTGCCGCCTTCCGTTCCCATTCCGAAAAGGATTTATTGATGCCTAAATGAACAGTATAAAGGGCGAGAAGCTGTCAACGGCCATCCTAAGCTGAACGCGCCTGCTCTCGTCAGATCGCAGACTGCTACCCAGCTTAGGGCCCGGTAAGTACCAGCATGGGAGACTGGCTGGGAATCCCAGATGCAGTTGACATTTTAATCTGTTGCCGCCTTCCGCTCCGATTCGGAAAAGGATTTATTGATGCTTAAATCCACAATACACAGGGTGTGAAGCTGTCAACGGCCATCCTAAGCCTGAACGTGCCTGCTCTCCTCAGATCGAAGACTACTGCCCGGCAGTTACCGGCATGGGTGACTGGCTGGCAATCCAAGGTGCCATTGACATTTTGCTCTGTTGCCGCCTTCCTCTCCGATTAATAAAAATATTTATTGATGCTTAAATTCACAATATACAAGGTGTGAAGATGTCAACGGCCATCCTAAGCTGAACGCGCCTGCTCTCGTCAGATCGCAGACTGCTACCCAGCTTAGGGCCCAGTAAGTACCGGCATGGGAGACTGGCTGGGAATCCCGGGTGCAGTTGACATTATGCTCTGTTGCGCCTTCTGTTCCGATTCCGAAAAGGATTTATTGATGCTTAAATGCACAGTATAAAAAGCATGAAGCCGTCAATGGCCATCCTAAGCTGAACGCGCCTGCTCTCGTCAGATCGCAGACTGCTACCCAGCTTAGGGCCCAGTAAGTACCGGCATGGGAGACTGGCTGGGAATCCCGGGTGCAGTTGACATTTTGCTCTGTTGCCGCCTTCCGTTCCGATTCCGAAAAGGATTTATTGATGCTTAAATGCACAGTATAAAAATCATGAAGCTGTCAATGGCCATCCTAAGCTGAATGCGCCTGCTCTCGTCAGATCGCAGACTGCTACCCAGCTTAGGGCCTGGTAAGTACCAGCATGGGAGACTGGCTGGGAATCCCAGATGCAGTTGACATTTTAATCTGTTGCCGCCTTCCGCTCCGATTCGGAAAAGGATTTATTGATGCTTAAATCCACAATACACAGGGTGTGAAGCTGTCAACGGCCATCCTAAGCCTGAACGTGCCTGCTCTCCTCAGATCGCAGACTACTGCCCGGCAGTTACCGGCATGGGTGACTGGCTGGCAATCCAAGGTGGCATTGACATTTTGCTCTGTTGCCGCCTTCCTCTCCGATTAATAAAAATATTTATTGATGCTTAAATTCACAATATACAAGGTGTGAAAATGTCAACGGCCATCCTAAGCTTAACTCGCCTGCTCTCGTCAGATCGCAGACTGGTACAGATCTTAGGGCCCGGTAAGTACCAGCATGGGAGACTGGCTGGGAATCCCGGGTGCAGTTGACATTTTAATCTGTTGACGCCTTCCGCTCCGATTCCGAAAAGGATTTATTGATGCTTAAATGCACAGTATAAAAAGCATGAAGCTTTCAATGGCCATCCTAAGCTGAACGCGCCTGCTCTCGTCAGATCGCAGACTGCTCTAGCTTAGGGCCCGGTAGGTACTGGCATGGGAGACTGGCTGGGAATCCCGGTTGCCGTTGACATTTTGCTCTATTGCTGCCTTCCGCTCCGATTCCGAAAAGAATTTATTGATGCTTAAATCCACAGTATACAAGGTGTGAAGCTGTCGACGGCCATCCTAAGCTTAACTCGCCTGCTCTCGTCAGATCGCAGACTGGTACAGATCTTAGGGCCCGGTAAGTATCGGCATGGGACACTGGCTGGGAATCCCGGCTGCCGTTGACATTTTGCTCTGTTGCCGCCTTCCGTTCCGATTCCGAAAAGGATTTATTTATGCTTAAATGCACAGTATACAAAGTGTGAAGCTGTCAACGGCCATCCTAAGCTGAACGCGCCTGCTCTCGACAGATCGCAGACCGATACCTAGCTTAGGGCCTGGTAAGTACCAGCATGGGAAACTGGCTGGGAATCCCGGCTGCCGTTGACATTTTGCTCTGTTGCCGCCTTCCGTTCCCATTCCGAAAAGGATTTATTGATGCCTAAATGAACAGTATAATGGGCGAGAAGCTGTCAACGGCCATCCTATGCTGAACGCGCCTGCTCTCGTCAGATCGCAGACTGCTACCCAGCTTAGGGCCCGGTAAGTACCAGCATGGGAGACTGGCTGGGAATCCCGGATGCAGTTGACATTTTGCTCTGTTGCCGCCTTCCGTTCCGATTCCGAAAAGGATATATTGATGCTTAAATGCACAATATAAAAATCAAGAAGCTGTCAACGGCCATCCTAAGCTGAACGCGCCTGCTCTCGTCAGATCGCAGACTGCTACCCAGCTTAGGGCCCGGTAAGTACCAGCATGGGAGACTGGCTGGGAATCCCAGGTGTTGTTGACATTTTGCTCTGTTGCCGCCTTCCGTTCCGATTCCGAAAAGGATTTATTGATGCTTAAATGCACAGTATACAAAGTGTGAAGCTGTCAACGGCCATCCTAAGCTGAACGCGCCTGCTCTCGTCAGGTCGCAGACTGCTAGCCAGCTTAGGGCCTGGAAAGTACCAGCATGGGAGACTGGCTGGGAATCCCGGGTGCAGTTGACAATTTAATCTGTTGCCGCCTTCCGCTTTGATTCGGAAAATTATTTATTGATGCTTAAATCCCCAATATAAAGGGGGTGAAGCTGTCAACGGCCATCCTAAGCAGAACGCGACTGCTCTCGTCAGATCGCAGACTGATACCCAGCTTAGGGCGTGGTAAATACCAGCATGGGAGACTGGCTGGGAATCCCAGGTGTCGTTGACATTTTGCTCTGTTGCCGCCTTACGCTCCGATTCCGAAAAGGATTTATTGATGCTTAAATCCACAGTATACAGGGTGTGAAGATGTCTATGGCCATCCTAAGCTGAATGCGCCTGTTCTCGTCAGATCGCAGACTGCTACCCAGCTTCGGGCCTGGTAAGTACCAGCATGGGAGACTGGCTGGGAATCCCGGGTGCAGTTGCCATTTTGCTCTGTTTCTGCTCCGATTCCGAAAATTATTTATTGATGCTTAAATCCACAGTATACAAAGTGTGAAGCTGTCAACGGCCATCCTAAGCTGAACGCGCCTGCTCTCGTCAGATCGCAGACTGCTACCCAGCTTAGGGCCTGGTAAGTACCAGCATGGGAGACTGGCTGGGAATCCCAGATGCAGTTGACATTTTAATCTGTTGCCGCCTTCCGCTCCGATTCGGAAAAGGATTTATTGATGCTTAAATCCACAATACACAGGGTGTGAAGCTGTCAACGGCCATCCTAAGCCTGAACGTGCCTGCTCTCCTCAGATCGCAGACTGCTGCCCGGCAGTTACCGGCATGGGTGACTGGCTGGCAATCCAAGGTGCCATTGACATTTTGCTCTGTTGCCGCCTTCCTCTCCGATTAATAAAAATATTTATTGATGCTTAAATTCACAATATACAAGGTGTGAAGATGTCAACGGCCATCCTAAGCTGAACGCGCCTGCTCTCGTCAGATCGCAGACTGCTACCCAGCTTAGGGCCCAGTAAGTACCGGCATGGGAGACTGGCTGGGAATCCCGGGTGCAGTTGACATTATGCTCTGTTGCGCCTTCTGTTCCGATTCCGAAAAGGATTTATTGATGCTTAAATGCACAGTATAAAAAGCATGAAGCTGTCAATGGCGATCCTAAGCTGAACGCGCCTGCTCTCGTCAGATCGCAGACTGCTACCCAGCTTAGGGCCCAGTAAGTACCGGCATGGGAGACTGGCTGGGAATCCCGGGTGCAGTTGACATTTTGCTCTGTTGCCGCCTTCCGTTCCGATTCCGAAAAGGATTTATTGATGCTTAAATGCACAGTATAAAAATCATGAAGCTGTCAATGGCCATCCTAAGCTGAATGCGCCTGCTCTCGTCAGATCGCAGACTGCTACCCAGCTTAGGGCCTGGTAAGTACCAGCATGGGAGACTGGCTGGGAATCCCAGATGCAGTTGACATTTTAATCTGTTGCCGCCTTCCGCTCCGATTCGGAAAAGGATTTATTGATGCTTAAATCCACAATACACAGGGTGTGAAGCTGTCAACGGCCATCCTAAGCCTGAACGTGCCTGCTCTCCTCAGATCGCAGACTACTGCCCGGCAGTTACCGGCATGTGTGACTGGCTGGCAATCCAAGGTGCCATTGACATTTTGCTCTGTTGCCGCCTTCCTCTCCGATTAATAAAAATATTTATTGATGCTTAAATTCACAATATACAAGGTGTGAAGATGTCAACGGCCATCCTAAGCTTAACTCGCCTGCTCTCGTCAGATCGCAGACTGGTACAGATCTTAGGGCCCGGTAGGTACCGGCATGGGACACTGGCTGGGAATCCCGGCTGCCGTTGACATTTTGCTCTGTTGCCGCCTTCCGTTCCGATTCCGAAAAGGATTTATTGATGCTTAAATGCACAGTATACAAAGTGTGAAGCTGTCAACGGCCATCCTAAGCTGAACGCGCCTGCTCTCGTCAGATCGCAGACTGCAACCCAGCTTAGGGCCCGGTAAGTACCAGCATGGGAGACTGGCTGGGAATCCCAGGTGTCGTTGACATTTTGCTCTGTTGTCGCCTTCCGTTCCGATTCCGAAAAGGATTTATTGATGCTTAAATGCACAGTATACAAAGTGTGAAGCTGTCAACGGCCATCCTAAGCTGAACGCGCCTGTTCTCGTCAGATCGCAGACTGCTAGCTAGCTTAGGGCCTGGAAAGTACCAGCATGGGAGACTGGCTGGGAATCCCGGGTGCAGTTGACAATTTAATCTGTTGCCGCCTTCCGCTTCGATTCGGAAAATTATTTATTGATGCTTAAATCCCCAATATAAAGGGGGTGAAGCTGTCAACGGCCATCCTAAGCAGAACGCGCCTGCTCTCGTCAGATTGCAGACTGATACCCAGCTTAGGGCCTGGTAAATACCAGCATGGGAGACTGGCTGGGAATCCCAGGTGTCGTTGACATTTTGCTCTGTTGCCGCCTTACGCTCCGATTCCGAAAAGGATTTATTGATGCTTAAATCCACAGTATACAGGGTGTGAAGATGTCTATGGCCATCCTAAGCTGAATGCGCCTGTTCTCGTCAGATCGCAGACTGCTACCCAGCTTCGGGCCTGGTAAGTACCAGCATGGGAGACTGGCTGGGAATCCCGGGTGCAGTTGCCATTTTGCTCTGTTTCTGCTCCGATTCCGAAAATTATTTATTGATGCTTAAATCCACAGTATACAAAGTGTGAAGCTGTCAACGGCCATCCTAAGCTGAATGCGCCTGCTCTCGTCAGATCGCAGACTGCTACCCAGCTTAGGGCCTGGTAAGTACCAGCATGGGAGACTGGCTGGGAATCCCAGATGCAGTTGACATTTTAATCTGTTGACGCTTTCCGCTCCGATTCGGAAAAGGATTTATTGATGCTTAAATCCACAATACACAGGGTGTGAAGCTGTCAACGGCCATCCTAAGCCTGAACGTGCCTGCTCTCCTCAGATGGCAGACTACTGTCCGGCAGTTACCGGCATGGGTGACTGGCTGGCAATCCAAGGTGCCATTGACATTTTGCTCTGTTGCCGCCTTCCTCTCCGATTAATAAAAATATTTATTGATGCTTAAATTCACAATATACAAGGTGTGAAGATGTCAACGGCCATCCTAAGCTGAACGCGCCTGCTCTCGTCAGATCGCAGACTGCTACCCAGCTTAGGGCCCAGTAAGTAACGGCATGGGAGACTGGCTGGGAATCCCGGGTGCAGTTGACATTATGCTCTGTTGCGCCTTCTGTTCCGATTCCGAAAAGGATTTATTGATGCTTAAATGCACAGTATAAAAAGCATGAAGCTGTCAATGGCCATCCTAAGCTGAACGCGCCTGCTCTCGTCAGATCGCAGACTGCTACCCAGCTTAGGGCCCAGTAAGTACCGGCATGGGAGACTGGCTGGGAATCCCGGGTGCAGTTGACATTTTGCTCTGTTGCCGCCTTCCGTTCCGATTCCGAAAAGGATTTATTGATGCTTAAATGCACAGTATAAAAATCATGAAGCTGTCAATGGCCATCCTAAGCTGAACGCGCCTGCTTTCGTCAGATCGCAGACTGCTACCTAGCTTAGGGCCCGGTAAGTACTGGCATGGGAGACTGGCTGGGAATCCCAGGTGTCGTTGACATCTTGCTCTGTTGCCGCCTTTCGCTCCGATTCCGAAAAGGATTTATTGATGCTTAAATCCACAGTATACAGGGTGTGAAAATGTCTACGGACATCCTAAGCTGAATGCGCTTGTTCTTGTCAGATCGCAGACTGCTACCCAGCTTCGGGCCTGGTAATTACCGGCATGGGAGGCTGGCTGGGAATCCCGGGAGCAGTTGACATTTTGCTCTGTTTCTGCTCCGATTCCGAAAATTATTTATTGATGCTTAAATCCACAGTATACAAAATGTGAAGCTTACAACGGCCATCCTAAGCTGAACAGGCCTGCTCTCGTCAGATCGCAGACTGCTACCCAGCTTTGGGCCCGGTAAGTACCAGCATGGGAGACTGGCTGGGAATCCCAGGTGTTGTTGACATTTTGCTCTGTAACCGCCTTCCGCTTCGATTCCGAAAAGGATTTATTGATGCTTAAATCCACAGTATACAGGGTGTGAAGCCGTCTACGGCTATCCTAAGCTGAATGTGCATGTTCTTGTCAGATCGCAGACTGCTGCCCGGCAAGTACGGGCATGGGAGACTGGCTGGCAATCCAAGGTGCTATTGACATTTTGCTCTGTTGCCGCCTTCCTCTCCGATTCCGAAAAGGATTTATTGATGCTTAAATGCACAGTATAAAAAGCATGAAGCTGTCAATGGCCATCCTAAGCTGAACGCGCCTGCTCTCGTCAGATCGCAGACTGCTACCCAGCTTAGGGCCCGGTAAGTACTGGCATGGGAGACTGGCTGGGAATCCCAGGTGCCGTTGACATTTTGCTCTATTGCTGCCTTCCGCTCCGATTCCAAAAAGAATTTATTGATGCTTAAATCCACAGTATACAAGGTGTGAAGCTGTTGACGGCCATCCTAAGCTTATTGATGCCTAAATGCACAGTATAAAGGGCGAGAAGCTGTCAACGGCCATCCTAAGCTGAACGCGCCTGCTCTCGTCAGATCGCCGCCTTCCGCTCCGATTCGGAAAAGGATTTATTGATGCTTAAATCCACAATACACAGGGTGTGAAGCTGTCAACGGCCATCCTAAGCCTGAACGTGCCTGCTCTCCTCAGATCGCAGACTGCTGCCCGGCAGTTACCGGCATGGGAGGCTGGCTGGCAATCCAAGGTGCCATTGACATTTTGCTCTGTTGCCACCTTCCTCTCCGATTAAAAAATTATTTATTGATGCTTAAATCCACAATATACAAAGTGTGAAGATGTCAACGGCCATCCTAAGCTGAACGCGCCTGCTCTCGTCAGATCGCAGACTGCTACCCAGCTTAGGGCCCAGTAAGTACCGGCATGGGAGACTGGCTGGGAATCCCGGGTGCAGTTGACATTATGCTCTGTTGCCGCCTTCCATTCCGTTTCCGAAAAGGATTTATTGATGCTTAAATGCACAGTATAAAAAGCATGAAGCTGTCAATGGCTATCCTAAGCTGAACGCGCCTGCTCTCGTCAGATCGCAGACTGGTACAGATCTTAGGGCCCGGTAAGTACTGGCATGGGACACTGGCTGGGAATCCCGGCTGCCGTTGACATTTTGCTCTGTTGCCGCCTTCCGTTCCGATTCCGAAAAGGATTTATTGATGCTTAAATGCACAGTATACAAAGTGTGAAGCTGTCAGCGGCCATCCTAAGCTGAACGCGCCTGCTCTCGTCAGATCGCAGACTGCTACCCAGCTTAGGGCCTGGTAAGTACCAGCATGGGAGACTGGCGTGGAATCCCGGGTGCAGTTGACATTTTAATCTGTTGCCGCCTTCCGCTCCTATTCGGAAAAGGATTTATTGATGCTTAAATGCACAGTACAAAGGGCGTGAAGCTGTTAACGGCCATCCTAACCTGAACGCGCCTGCTCTCGTCAGATCGCAGACTGCTACCCAGCTTAGGGCCCGGTAAGTACCAGCATGGGAGACTGGCTGGGAATCTCAGGTGTTGTTGACATTTTGCTCTGTAGCTCTGTAGACATTTTGCTCCGATTCCGAAAAGGTTTTATTAAATCCACAATATACAGGGTGTGAAGCCGTCTACGGCTATCCTAAGCTGAATGCGCCTGTTCTTGTCAGATCTCAGACTGCTGCCCGGCAAGTACGGGCATGGGAGACTGGCTGGCAATCCAAGGTGCTATTGACATTTTGATCTGTTGCCGCCTTCCTCTCCGATTAAAAAAAATATTTATTGATGCTTAAATCCACAGTATACAAAGAGTGAAGATGTCAACGGCCATCCTAAGCTGAACGCGCCTGCTCTCGTCAGATCGCAGACTGCTACCCAGCTTAGGGCCCGGTAAGTACTGGCATGGGAGACTGGCTGGGAATCCCGGGTGCCGTTGATATTTTGCTCTATTGCTGCCTTCCGCTCCGATTCCGAAAAGAATTTATTGATGCTTAAATCCACAGTATACAAGGTGTGAAGCTGTCGACGGCCATCCTAAGCTTAACGCGCCTGCTCTCGTCAGATCGCAGACTGGTACAGATCTTAGGGCCCGGTAAGTACCGGCATGGGACACTGGCTGGGAATCCCGGCTGCCGTTGACATTTTGCTCTGTTGCCGCCTTCCGTTCCAATTCCGAAAAGGATTTATTGATGCCTAAATGCACAGTATAAAGGGCAAGAAGCTGTCAACGGCCATCCTAAGCTGAACGCGCCTGCTCACGTCAGACTGCTACCCAGCTTAGGGCTCGGTAAGTACCAGCATGGGAGACTGGCTGGGAATCCCAGGTGTCGTTGACATTTTGCTCTGTTGCCGCCTTCCGCTCCCATTCCGAAAAGGATTTATTGATGCTTAAATCCACAGTAAACAGGGTTTGAAGATGTCTACGGCCATCCTAAGCTGAATGCGCCTGTTCTCGTCAGATCGCAGACTGCTACCCAGCTTAGGGCCTGGTAAGTACCAGCATGGGAGACTGGCTGGGAATCCCAGGTGCAGTTGACATTTTAATCTGTTGCCGCCTTCCGCTCCGATTCGGAAAAGCATTTATTGATGCTTAAATCCACAATATACAGGGTGTGAAGCTGTCAACGGCCATCCTAAGCCTGAACGTGCCTGCTCTCCTCAGATCGCAGACTGTTGCCCGGCAGTTACCGGCATGGGAGACTGGCTGGCAATACAAGGTGCCATTGACATTTTGCTCCGTTGCCGCCTTCCTCTCCGATTAATAAAAATATTTATTGATGCTTAAATCCACAATATACAAGGCGTGAAGCTGTCAACGGCCATCCTAAGCTGAACACGCCTGCTCTCGTCAGATCGCAGACTGCTACCCAGCTTAGGGCCTGGTAAGTACCAGCATGGGAGACTGGCTGGGAATCCCGGGTGCAGTTGACATTTTAATCTGTTGCCGCCTTCCGCTCCGATTCGGAAAAGGATTTATTGATGCTTAAATCCACAATATACAGGGTGTGAAGCTGTCAACGGCCATCCTAAGCCTGAACGTGCCTGCTCTCCTCAGATCGCAGACTGCTGCCCGGCAAGTACGGGCATGGGAGACTGGCTGGCAATCCAAGGTGCTATTGACATTTTGCTCTGTTGCCGCCTTCCTCTCCGATTCCGAAAAGGATTTATTGATGCTTAAATGCACAGTATAAAAAGCATGAAGCTGTCAATGGCCATCCTAAGCTGAACGCGCCTGCTCTCGTCAGATCGCAGACTGCTACCCAGCTTAGGGCCCGGTAAGTACTGGCATGGGAGACTGGCTGGGAATCCCGGGTGCCGTTGACATTTTGCTCTATTGCTGCCTTCCGCTCCGATTCCGAAAATAATTTATTGATGCTTAAATCCACAGTATACAAGGTGTGAAGCTGTCGACGGCCATCCTAAGCTTAACGTGCCTGCTCTTGTCAGATCGCAGACTGGTACAAATCTTAGGGCCCGGTAAGTACCGGCATGGGACACTGGCTGGGAATCCCGGCTGCCGTTGACATTTTGCTCTGTTGCCGACTTACGTTCCGATTCCGAAAAGGATTTATTGATGCTTAAATGCACAGTATAAAGTGCGAGAAGCTGTCAACGGCCATCCTAAGCTGAACGTGCCTGCTCTCGTCAGATCGCAGACTGCTACCTAGCTTAGGGCCCGGTAAGTACCAGCATGGGAGACTGGCTGGGAATCCCTGGTGTCGATGACATTTTGCTCTGTTGCCGCCTTCCGTTCCGATTCCGAAAAGGATTTATTGATGCTTAAATGCACAGTATACAAAGTGTGAAGCTGTCAACGGCCATCCTAAGCTGAACGCGCCTGTTCTCGTCAGATCGCAGACTGCTACCCAGCTTCGGGCCTGGTAAGTACCAGCATGGGAGACTGGCTGGGAATCCCGGGTGCAGTTGACATTTTGCTCTGTTTCTGCTCCGATTCCGAAAATGATTTATTGATGCTTAAATCCACAGTATACAAAGCGTGAAGCTGTCAACGGCCATCCTAAGCTGAACGCGCCTGCTCTCGTCAGATCGCAGACTGCTACCCAGCTTAGGGCCTGGTAAGTACCAGCATGGGAGACTGGCTGGGAATCCCGGGTGCAGTTGACATTTTAATCTGTTGCCGCCTTCCGCTACGATTCGGAAAAGGATTTATTGATGCTTAAATCCACAATATACAGGGTGTGAAGCTGTCAACGGCCATCCTAAGCCTGAACGTGCCTGCTCTCCTCAGATCGCAGACTGCTGCCCGGCAGTTACCGGCATGGGAGACTGGCTGGCAATCCAAGGTGCCATTGACATTTTGCTCTGTTGCCGCCTTCCTCTCCGATTAAAAAAATATTTATTGATGCTTAAATCCACAATATACAAGGCTTGAAGATGTCAACGGCCATCCTAAGCTGAACGCGCCTGCTCTCGTCAGATTGCAGACTGCTATCCAGCTTAGGGCCCAGTAATTACCGGCATGGGAGACTGGCTGGGAATCCCGGGTGCAGTTTACATTATGCTCTGTTGCCGCCTTCCGTTCCGATTCCGAAAAGGATTTATTGATGCTTAAATGCACAGTATAAAAAGCATGAAGCTTTCAATGGCCATCCTAAGCTGAACGCGCCTGCTCTCGTCAGATCGCAGACTGCTCTAGCTTAGGGCCCGGTAGGTACTGGCATGGGAGACTGGCTGGGAATCCCGGTTGCCGTTGAAATTTTGCTCTATTGCTGCCTTCCGCTCCGATTCCGAAAATAATTTATTGATGCTTAAATCCACAGTATACAAGGTGTGAAGCTGTCGACGGCCATCCTAAGCTTAACTCGCCTGCTCTCGTCAGATCGCAGACTGGTACAGATCTTAGGGCCCGGTAAGTACCGGCATGGGACACTGGCTGGGAATCCCGGCTGCCGTTGACATTTTGCTCTGTTGCCGCCTTCCGTTCCGATTCTGAAAAGGATTTATTGATGCTTAAATGCACAGTATACAAAGTGTGAAGCTGTCAACGGCCATCCTAAGCTGAACGCTCCTGCTCTTGACAGATCGCAGACTGATACCCAGCTTAGGGCCTGGTAAGTACCAGCATGGGAGACTGGCTGGGAATCCCGGCTGCCGTTGACATTTTGCTCTGTTGCCGCCTTCCGTTCCGATTCCGAAAAGGATTTATTGATGCCTAAATGCACAGTATAAAGGGCGAGAAGCAGTCAACGGCCGTCCTAAGCTGAACGCGCCTGCTCTCGTCAGATCGCAGACTGCTACCCAGCTTAGGGCCCGGTAAGTACCAGCATGGGAGACTGGCTGGGAATCCCGGGTGCAGTTGACATTTTGCTCTGTTGCCGCCTTCCGTTCCGATTCTGAAAAGGATATATTGATGCTTAAATGCACAATATAAAAATCAAGAAGCTGTCAACGGCCATCCTAAGCTGAACGCGCCTGCTCTCGTCAGATCGCAGACCGCTACCCAGCTTAGGGCCCGGTAAGTACCAGCATGGGAGACTGGCTGGGAATCCCTGGTATCGATGACATTTTGCTCTGTTGCCGCCTTCTGTTCCGATTCCGAAAAGGATTTATTGATGCTTAAATGCACAGTATACAAAGTGTGAAGCTGTCAACGGCCATCCTAAGCTGAACGCGCCTGCTCTCGTCAGATCGCAGACTGCTACCCAGCTTAGGGCCTGGTAAGTACCAGCATGGGAGACTGGCTTGGAATCCCGGGTGCAGTTGACATTTTAATCTGTTGCCGCCTTCCGCTTCGATTCGGAAAATTATTTATTGATGCTTAAATCCACAATATAAAGGGGTTGAAGCTGTCAACGGCCATCCTAAGCTGAACGCGCCTGCTCTCGTCAGATCGCAGACTGATACCCAGCTTAGGCCCTGGTAAGCACCAGCATGGGAGACTGGCTGGGAATCCCAGGTGTCGTTGACATTTTGCTCTGTTGCCGCCTTACGCTCCGATTCCGAAAAGGATTTATTGATGCTTAAATCCACAGTATACAGGGTATGAAGATGTCTATGGCCATCCTAAGCTGAATGCGCCTGTTCTCGTCAGATCGCAGACTGCTACCCAGCTTCGGGCCTGGTAAGTACCAGCATGGGAGACTGGCTGGGAATCCCGGGTGCAGTTGACATTTTGCTCTTTTTCTGCTCCGATTCCGAAAATTATTTATTGATGCTTAAATCCACAGTATACAAAGTGTGAAGCTGTCAACGGCCATCCTAAGCTGAACGCGCCTGCTCTCGTCAGATCGCAGACTGCTACCCAGCTTAGGGCCTGGTAAGTACCAGCATGGGAGACTGGCTGGGAATCCCGGGTGCAGTTGACATTTTAATTTGTTGCTGCCTTCCGCTCCGATTCGGAAAAGGATTTATTGATGCTTAAATCCACAATACACAGGGTGTGAAGCTGTCAACGGCCATCCTAAGCCTGAACGTGCCTGCTCTCCTCAGATCACAGACTGCTGCCCAGCAGTTACCAGCATGGGAGACTGGCTGGCAATTCAAGGTGCCATTGACATTTTGCTCTGTTGCTGCCTTCCTCTCCGATTAATAAAAATATTTATTGATGCTTAAATCCACAATATACAAGGCGTGAAGATGTCAACGGCCATCCTAAGCTGAACGCGCCTGCTCTCGTCAGATCGCAGACTGCTACCCAGCTTAGGGCCCAGTAATTACCGGCATGGGAGACTGGCTGGGAGTCCCGGGTGCAGTTGACATTATGCTCTGTTGCCGCCTTCTGTTCCGATTCCGAAAAGGATTTATTGATGCTTAAATGCACAGTATAAAATGCATGAAGCTGTCAATGGCCATCCTAAGCTGAACGCGCCTGCTCTCGTCAGATCACAGACTGCTACCCAGCTAAGGGCACAGTAAGTACCAGCATGGGAGACTGGCTGGGAATCCCGGGTGCAGTTGACATTTTAATCTGTTGCCGCCTTCCGCTCCGATTCCGAAAAGGATTTATTGATGCTTAAATGCACAGTATAAAAAGCATGAAGCTTTCAATGGCCATCCTAAGCTGAACGCGCCTGCTCTCATCAGATCGCAGACTGCTCTAGCTTAGGGCCCGGTAGGTACTGGCATGGGAGACTGGCTGGGAATCCCGGTTGCCGTTGACATTTTGCTCTATTGCTGCCTTCCGCTCCGATTCCGAAAATAATTTATTGATGCTTAAATCCACAGTATACAAGGTGTGAAGCTGTCGACGGCCATCCTAAGCTTAACGCGCCTGCTCTCGTCAGATCGCAGACTGGTACAGATCTTAGGGCCCGGTAAGTACCGGCATGGGACACTGGCTGGGAATCCCGGCTGCCGTTGACATTTTGCTCTGTTGCCGCCTTCCGTTTCCGATTCCGAAAAGGATTTATTGATGCTTAAATGCACAGTATACAAAGTGTGAAGCTGTCAACGGCCATCCTAAGCTGAACGCGCCTGCTCTCGACAGATCGCAGACTGATACCCAGTTTGGGGCCTGGTAAGTTCCAGCATGGGAGACTGGCTGGGAATCCCGGCTGCCGTTGACATTTTGCTCTGTTGTCGCCTTCCGTTCCGATTCCGAAAAGGATTTATTGATGCCTAAATGCACAGTATAAAGGCCGAGAAGCTGTCAACGGCCATCCTAAGCTGAACGCGCCTGCTCTCGTCAGATTGCAGACTGCTACCCAGCTTAGGGCCCGGTAAGTACCAGCATGTGAGACTGGCTGGGAATCCCGGGTGCAGTTGACATTTTGCTCTGTTGCCGCCTTCCGTTCCGATTCCGAAAAGGATATATTGATGCTTAAATGCACAATATAAAAATCAAGAAGCTGTCAACGGCCATCCTAAGCTGAACGTGCCTGCTCTCGTCAGATCGCAGACTGCTAGCCAGCTTAGGGCCCTGTAAGTACCAGCATGGGAGACTGGCTGGGAATCCCAGGTGTCGTTGACATTTTGCTCTGTTGCCGCCTTCCGTTCCGATTCCGAAAAGGATTTATTGATGCTTAAATGCACAGTATACAAAGTGTGAAGCTGTCAACGGCCATCCTAAGCTGAACGCGCCTGCTCTCGTCAGATTGCAGACTGCTACTCAGCTTAGGGCCTGGTAAGTACCAGCATGGGAGACTGGCTGGGAATCCCGGGTGCAGTTGACATTTCAATCTGTTGCCGCCTTCCGCTTCGATTCGGAATATTATTTATTGATGCTCAAATCCACAATATAAAGGGCGTGAAGCTGTCAACGGCCATCCTAAGCTTAACGCGCCTGCTCTCGTCAGATCGCAGACTGATACCCAGCTTAGGGCCTGGTAAGTACCAGCATGGGAGACGGGCTGGGAATCCCAGGTGTCGTTGACATTTTGCTCTGTTGCCGCCTTACGCTCCGATTCCGAAAAGGATTTATTGATGCTTAAATCCACAGTATACAGGGTGTGAAGATGTCTATGGCCATCCTAAGCTGAATGCGCCTGTTCTCGTCAGATCGCAGACTGCTACCCAGCTTCGGGCCTGGTAAGTACCAGCATGGGAGACTGGCTGGGAATCCCGGGTGCAGTTGCCATTTTGCTCTGTTTCTGCTCCGATTCCGAAAATTGTTTATTGATGCTTAAATCCACAGTATACAAAGTTTGAAGCTGTCAACGGCCATCCTAAGCTGAACGCGCCTGCTCTCGTCAGATTGCAGACTGCTATCCAGCTTAGGGCCTGGTAAGTACCAGCATGGGAGACTGGCTGGGAATCCCAGGTGCAGTTGACATTTTAATCTGTTGCCGCCTTCCGCTCCGATTCGGAAAAGGATTTATTGATGCTTAAATCCACAATACACAGGGTGTGAAGCTGTCAACGGCCATCCTAAGCCTGAACGTGCCTGCTCTCCTCAGATCGCAGACTACTGCCCGGCAGTTACCGGCATGGGAGACTGGCTGGCAATCCAAGGTGCCATTGACATTTTGCTCTGTTGCCGCCTTCCTCTCCGATTAATAAAAATATTTATTGATGCTTAAATTCACAATATACAAGGCGTGAAGATGTCAACGGCCATCCTAAGCTGAACGCGCCTGCTCTCGTCAGATCGCAGACTGGTACAGATCTTAGGGCCCGGTAAGTACCGGCATGGGACACTGGCTGGGAATCCCGGCTGCCGTTGACATTTTGCTCTGTTGCCGCCTTCCGTTCCGATTCCGAAAAGGATTTATTGATGCTTAAATGCACAGTTTACAAAGTGTGAAGCTGTCAACGGCCATCCTAAGCTGAACGCGCCTGCTCTCGACAGATCGCAGACTGATACCCAGCTTAGGGCCTGGTAAGTACCAGCATGGGAGACTGGCTGGGAATCCCGGCTGCCGTTGACATTTTGCTCTGTTGCCGCCTTCCGTTCCGATTCCGAAAAGGATTTATTGATGCCTAAATGCACAGTATAAAGGGCGAGAAGCTGTCAGCAGCCATCCTAAGCAGAACGCGCCTGCTCTCGTCAGATCGCAGACTGCTACCCAGCTTAGGGCCCGGTAAGTACCAGCATGGGAGACTGGCTGGGAATCCCAGGTGCAGTTGACATTTTGCTCTGTTGCCGCCTTCCGTTCCGATTCCGAAAAGGATATATTGATGCTTAAATGCGCAATATAAAAATCAAGAAGCTGTCAATGGCCATCCTAAGCTGAACGCGCCTGCTCTCGGCAGATCGCAGACTGCTACCCAGCTTAGGGCCCGGTAAGTACCAGCATGGGAGACTGGCTGGGAATCCCAGATGTCGTTGACGTTGTGCTTTGTTGCCGCCTTCCGTTCTGATTCCGAAAAGGATTTATTGATGCTTAAATGCACAGTATACAATGTGTGAAGCTGTCAACGGCCATCCTAAGCTGAACGCGCCTGCTCTGGTCAGATCGCAGACTGCTACCCAGCTTAGGGCCTGGTAAGTACCAGCATGGGAGACTGGCTGGGAATCCCGGGTGCAGTTGACATTTTAATCTGTTGCCGCCTTCCGCTTCGATTCGGAAAATTATTTATTGATGCTTAAATCCACAATATAAAGGGCGTGAAGCTGTCAACGGCCATCCTAAGCTGAACGCGCCTGCTCTCGTCAGATCGCAGACTGATACCCAGCTTAGGGCCTGGTAAGTACCAGCATGGGAGACTGGCTGGGAATCCCAGGTGTCGTTGACATTTTGCTCTGTTGCCGCCTTACGCTCCGATTCCGAAAAGGATTTATTGATGTTTAAATCCACAGTATACAGGGTGTGAAGATGTCTATGGCCATCCTAAGCTGAATGCGCCTGTTCTCGTCAGATCGCAGACTGCTACCCAACTTCAGGCCTGGTAAGTACCAGCATGGGAGACTGGCTGGGAATCCTGGGTGCAGTTGCCATTTTGCTCTGTTTCTGCTCCGATTCCGAAAATTGTTTATTGATGCTTAAATCCACAGTATACAAAGTGTGAAGCTGTCAACGGCCATCCTAAGCTGAACGTGCCTGCTCTTGTCAGATCGCAGACTGCTACCCAGCTTAGGGCCTGGTAAGTACCAGCATAGGAGACTGGCTGGGAATCCCAGGTGCAGTTGACATTTTAATCTGTTGCCGCCTTCCGCTCCGATTCGGAAACGGATTTATTGATGCTTAAATCCACAATACACAGGGTGTGAAGCTGTCAACGGCCATCCTAAGCCTGAACGTGCCTGCTCTCCTCAGATCGCAGACTACTGCCCGGCAGTTACCGGCATGGGAGACTGGCTGGCAATCCAAGGTGCCATTGACATTTTGCTCTGTTGCCGCCTTCCTCTCCGATTAATAAAAATATTTATTGATGCTTAAATTCACAATATACAAGGCGTGAAGATGTCAACGGCCATCCTAAGCTGAACGCGCCTTCTCTCGTCAGATCGCAGACTGCTACCCAGCTTAGGGCCCAGTAAGTACCGGCATGGGAGACTGGCTGGGAATCCCGGGTGCAGTTGACATTTTGCTCTGTTGCCGCCTTCCGTTCCGATTCCGAAAATGATTTATTGATGCTTAAATGCACAGTATAAAAAACATGAAGCTGTCAATGGCCATCCTAAGCTGAACGCGCCTGCTTTCGTCAGATCGCAGACTGCTACCTAGCTTAGGGCCCGGTAAGTACTGGCATGGGAGACTGGCTGGGAATCCCGGTTGCCGTTGACATTTTGCTCTATTGCTGCCTTCCGCTCCAATTCCGAAAATAATTTATTGATGCTTAAATCCACAGTATACAAGGTGTGAAGCTGTCGACGGCCATCCTAAGCATAATGCGCCTGCTCTCGTCAGAATGCAGACTGGTACAGATCTTAGGGCCCGGTAAGTACCGGCATGGGACACTGGCTGGGAATCCCGGCTGCCGTTGACATTTTGCTCTGTTGCCGCCTTCCGTTCCGATTCCGAAAAGGATTTATTGATGCCTAAATGCACAGTTTAAAGGGCGAGAAGCTGCCGACGGCCATCCTAAGCTGAACGCGCCTGCTCTCGTCAGATCGCAGACTGCTACCCAGCTTAGGGCCCGGTAAGTACCAGCATGGGAGACTGGCTGGGAATCCAGGGTGCAGTTGACATTTTAATCTGTTGCCGCCTTCCGCTTCGATTCGGAAAATTATTTATTGATGCTTAAATTCACAATATAAAGGGCGTGAAGCTGTCAACTGCCATCCTAAGCTAAACGCGTCTGCTCTCTTCAGATCGCAGACTGCTACCCAGCTTAGGGCCCGGTAAGTACCAGCATGGGAGACTGGCTGGGAGTCCCAGGTGTTGTTGACATTTTGCTCTGTAGCCGCCTTCCGCTCCGATTCCGAAAAGGATTTATTGATGCTTAAATCCACAGTATACAGGGTGTGAAGCCGTCTACGGCTATCCTAAGCTGAATGTGCCTGTTCTTGTCAGATCGCAGACTGCTGCCCGGCAAGTACGGGCATGGGAGACTGGCTGGCAATCCAAGGTGCTATTGACATTTTGCTCTGTTGCCGCCTTCCTCTACGATTCCGAAAAGGATTTATTGATGCTTAAATGCACAGTATAAAAAGCATGAAGCTGTCAATGGCCATCCTAAGCTGAATGCGCCTGCTCTCGTCAGATCGCAGACTGCTACCCAGCTTAGCGCCCGGTAAGTACTGGCATGGGAGACTGGCTGGGAATCCTGGGTGCCGTTGACATTTTGCTCTATTGCTGCCTTCCGCTCCGATTCCGAAAATAATTTATTGATGCTTAAATCCACAGTATACAAGGTGTGAAGCTGTCGACGGCCATCCTAAGCTTAACGCGCCTGCTCTCGTCAGATCGCAGACTGGTACAGATCTTAGGGCCCGGTAAGTACCGGCATGGGACACTGGCTGGGAATCCCGGCTGCCGTTGACATTTTGCTCTGTTGCCGCCTTCCGTTCCGATTCCGAAAAGGATTTATTGATGCCTAAATGCACAGTTTAAAGGGCGAGAAGCTGCCGACGGCCATCCTAAGCTGAACGCGCCTGCTCTCGTCAGATCGCAGACTGCTACCCAGCTTAGGGCCCGGTAAGTACCAGCATGGGAGACTGGCTGGGAATCCCAGGTGTCGTTGACATTTTGCTCTGTTGCCGCCTTCCGCTCCGATTCCGAAAAGGTTTTATTGATGCTTAAATCCACAGTATACAGGGTGTGAAGATGTCTATGGCCATCCTAAGCTGAATGCGCGTGTTCTCGTCAGATCGCAGACTGCCACCCAGCTTCGGGCCTGGTAAGTACCAGCATGGGAGACTGGCTGGGATTCCCGGGTGCAGTTGACATTTTGCTCCGATTCCGAAAATTATTTATTGATGCTTAAATCCACAGTATACAAAGTGTGAAGCTGTCAACGGCCATCCTAAGCTGAACACGCCTGCTCTCGTCAGATCGCAGACTGCTACCCAGCATAGGGCCTGGTAAGTACCAGCATGGGTGACTGGCTGGGAATCCCGGGTGCAGTTGACATTTTAATCTGTTGCCGCCTTCCGCTCCGATTCGGAAAAGGATTTATTGATGCTTAAATCAACAATATACAGGGTGTGAAGCTGTCAACGGCCATCCTAAGCCTGAACGTGCCTGCTCTCCTCAGATCGCAGACTACTGCCCGGCAGTTACCGGCATGGGAGACTGGCTGGCAATCCAAGGTGCCATTGACATTTTGCTCTGTTGCCGCCTTCCTCTCCGATTAATAAAAATATTTATTGATGCTTAAATTCACAATATACAAGGCGTGAAGATGTCAACGGCCATCCTAAGCTGAACGCGCCTGCTCTCGTCAGATCGCAGACTGCTACCCAGCTTAGGGCCCAGTAAGTACCGGCATGGGAGACTGGCTGGGAATCCCGGGTGCAGTTGACATTATGCTCTGTTGCCGCCTTCCGTTCCGATTCCGAAAAGGATTTATTGATGCTTAAATGCACAGAATACAGGGTGTGAAGCTGTCAACGGCCATCCTAAGCTGAACGCGCCTGCTCTCGTCAGATCGCAGACTGATACCCAGCTTAGGGCCTGGTAAGTACCAGCATGGTAGACTGGCTGGAATCCCGGGTGCAGTTGACATTTTAATCTGTTGCCGCCTTCCGCTCCGATTCGGAAAAGGATTTATTGATGCTTAAATCCACAATATACAGGGTGTGAAGCTGTCAACGGCCATCCTCAGCTGAACGTGTCTGCTCTCCTCAGATCGCAGACTGCTGCCCGGCAGATACCGGCGTGGGAGACTGGCTGGCAATCCAAGGTGCCATTCACATTTTGCTCTGTTGTCGCCTTCCTCTCCGATTAATAAAAATATTAATTGATGCTTAAATCCACAGTATACAAAGTGTGAAGCTGTCAACGGCCATCCTAAGCTGGACGCGCTTGCTCTCGTCAGATTGCAGACTGTTACCCAGCTTAGGGCCTGGTAAGTACCAGCATGGGAGACTGGCTGGGAATCCCGGGTGCAGTTGACATTTTAATCTGTTGCCGCCTTCCGCTCTGATTCGGAAAAGGATTTATTGATGCTTAAATGCACAGTATAAAGGGCGTGAAGCTGTCAACGGCCATCCTAAGCTGAACGCGCTTGCTCTCGTCAGAACGCAGACTGCTACCCAGCTTAGGGCCCGGTAAGTATCAGCATGGGAGACTGGCTGGGAATCCCAGGTGTTGTTGACATTTTGCTCTGTAGCCGCCTTCCGCTCCGATTCCGAAAAGGATTTATTGATGCTTAAATCCACAGTATACAGGTTGTGAAGCAGTCTACGGCTATCCTAAGCTGAATGTGCCTGTTCTTGTCAGATCGCAGACTGCTGCCCGGCAAGTACGGGCATGGGAGACTGGCTGGCAATCCAAGGTGCTATTGACATTTTGCTCTGTTGCCGCCTTCCTCTCTGATTCCGAAAAGGATTTATTGATGCTTAAATGCACAGTATAAAAAGCATGAAGCTGTCAATGGCCATCCTAAGCTGAACGCGCCTGCTCTCGTCAGATCGCAGACTGCTACCCAGCTTAGAGCCCGGTAAGTACTGGCGTGGGAGACTGGCTGGGAATCCCGGGTGTCGTTGACATTTTGCTCTGTTGCCGCCTTACGCTCCAATTCCGAAAAGGATTTATTGATGCTTAAATCCACAGTATACAGGGTGTGAAGATGTCAACGGCCATCCTAAGCTGAATGCGCCTGTTCTCGTCAGATCGCAGACTGCTACCCAGTTTCGGGCCTGGTAAGTACCAGCATGGGAGACTGGCTGGGAATCCCGGGTGCAGTTGACATTTTAATCTGTTGCTGCCTTCCGCTTCGATTCGGAAAAGGATTTGTTGATGCTTAAATCCACAATGCACAGGGTGTGAAGCTGTCAATGGCCATCCTAAGCCTGAACATGCCTGCTCTCCTCAGATCGCAGACTGCTCCCTGGCAGTTACCAGCATGGGAGACTGGCTGGCAATTCAAAGTGCCATTGACATTTTGCTCTGTTGCCGCCTTCCTCTCCGATTAATAAAAATATTTATTGATGCTTAAATCCACAATATACAAGGCGTGAAGATGTCAACGGCCATCCTAAGCAGAACGCGCCAGCTCTCGTCAGATCGCAGACTGCTACCCAGCTTAGGGCCCAGTAATTACCGGCATGGGAGACTGGCTGGGAATCCCGGGTGCAGTTGACATTTTGCTCTGTTGCCGCCTTCCGTTCCGATTCCGAAAAGGATTTATTGATGCTTAAATGCACAGTATAAAAAGCATGAAGCTGTCAATGGCCTACCTAAGCTGAACGCGCCTGCTCTCGTCAGATCGCAGACTGCTACCCAGCTAAGGGCACAGTAAGTACCAGCATGGGAGACTGGCTGGGAATCCCGGGTGCAGTTGACATTTTAATCTGTTGCTGCCTTCCGCTCCGATTCCGAAAAGGATTTATTGATGCTTAAATGCACAGTATAAAAAGCATGAAGCTGTCAATGGCCATCCTAAGCTGAACGCGCCTGCTCTCGTCAGATCGCAGACTGCTCTAGCTTAGGGCCCGGTAGGTACTGGCATGGGAGACTGGCTGGGAATCCCGGTTGCCGTTGACATTTTGCTCTATTGCTGCCTTCCGCTCCGATTCCGAAAATAATTTATTGATGCTTAAATCCACAGTATACAAGGTGTGAAGCTGTCGACGGCCATCCTAAGCTTAACGCGCCTGCTCTCGTCAGATCGCAGACTGGTACAAATCTTAGGGCCCGGTAAGTACCGGCATGGGACACTGGCTGTGAATCCCGACTGCCGTTGACATTTTGCTCTGTTGCCGCCTTCCGTTCCGATTCCGAAAAGGATTTATTGATGCTTAAATGCACAGTATACAAAGTGTGAAGCTGTCAACGGCCATCCTAAGCTGAACGCGCCTGCTCTCGTCAGATCGCAGACTGCTACCCAGCTTAGGGCCCGGTAAGTACCAGCATGGGAGACTGGCTGGGAATCCCGGGTGCAGTTGACATTTTGCTCTGTTGCCGCCTTCCGTTCCGTTCCGATTCCGAAAAGGATATATTGATGCTTAAATGCACAATATAAAAATCAAGAAGCTGTCAACGGCCATCCTAAGCTGAACGTGCCTGCTCTCGTCAGATCGCAGACTGCTACCCAGCTTAGGGCCCGGTAAGTACCAGCATGGGAGACTGGCTGGGAATCCCAGGTGTCGTTGACATTTTGCTCTGTTGCCGCCTTCCGTTCCGATTCTGAAAAGGATTTATTGATGCTTAAATGCACAGTATACAAAGTGTGAAGCTGTCAACAGCCATCCTAAGCTGAACGCGCCTGCTCTCGTCAGATCGCAGACTGCTACCCAGCTTAGGGCCTGGTAAGTACCAGCATGGGAGACTGGCTGGGAATCCCGGGTCTAGTTGACATTTTAATCTGTTGCCGCCTTCCGCTTCGATTCGGAATATTATTTATTGATGCTTAAATCCACAATATAAAGGGCGTGAAGCTGTCAACAGCCATCCTAAGCTGGACGCGCCTGCTCTCGTCAGATCGGAGACTGATACCCAGCTTAGGGCCTGGTAAGTACCAGCATGGGAGACTGGCTGGGAATCCCAGGTGTCGTTGACATTTTGCTCTGTTGCCGCCTTACGCTCCGATTCCGAAAAGGATTTATTGATGCTTAAATCCACAGTATACAGGGTGTGAAGATGTCTATGGCCATCCTAAGCTGAATGCGCCTGTTCTCGTCAGATCGCAGACTGCTACCCAGCTTCGGGCCTGGTAAGTTCCAGCATGGGAGACTGGCTGGGAATCCCGGGTGCAGTTGCCATTTTGCTCTGTTTCTGCTCCGATTCCGAAAATTGTTTATTGATGCTTAAATCCACAGTATACAAAGTGTGAAGCTGTCAACGGCCATCCTAAGCTGAACGCGCCTGCTCTCGTCAGATCGCAGACTTTTACCCAGCTTAGGGCCTGGTAAGTACCAGCATGGGAGACTGGCTGGGAATCCCAGGGGCAGTTGACATTTTAATCTGTTGCTGCCTTCCGCTCCGATTCGGAAAAGGATTTATTGATGCTTAAATCCACAATACACAGGGTGTGAAGCTGTCAACGGCCATCCTAAGCCTGAACGTGCCTGCTCTCCTCAGATCGCAGACTACTGTCCGGCAGTTACCAGCATGGGAGACTGGCTGGCAATCCAAGGTGCCATTGACATTTTGCTCTGTTGCCGCCTTCCTCTCCGATTAATAAAAATATTTATTGATGCTTAAATCCACAATATACAAGGCGTGAAGATGTCAACGGCCGTCCTAAGCTGAACGCGCCTGCTCTCGTCAGATCGCAGACTGCTACCCAGCTTAGGGCCCAGTAATTACCGGAATGGGAGACTGGCTGGGAATCCCGGGTGCAGTTGACATTATGCTCTGTTGCTGCCTTCCGTTCCGATTCTGAAAAGGATTTATTGATGCTTAAATTCACAGTATAAAAAGCATTAAGCTGTCAATGGCCATCCTAAGATGTACGCGCCTGCTCTCGTCAGATCGCAGACTGCTACCCAGCTAAGGGCACAGTAAGTACCAGCATGGGAGACTGGCTGGGAATCCCGGGTGCAGTTGACATTTAAATCTGTTGCCGCCTTCCGCTCCGATTCCGAAAAGGATTTATTGATACTTAAATGCACAGTATAAAAAGCATGAAGCTGTCAATGGCCATCCTAAGCTGAACGCGCCTGCTCTCGTCAGATCGCAGACTGCTCTAGCTTAGGGCCCGGTAGGTACTGGCATGGGAGACTGGCTGGGAATCCTGGTTGCCGTTGACATTTTGCTCTATTGCTGCCTTCCGCTCCGATTCCGAAAAGAATTTATTGATGCTTAAATCCACAGTATACAAGGTGTGAAGCTGTCGACGGCCATCCTAAGCTTAACGCGCCTGCTCTCGTCAGATCGCAGACTGGTACAGATCTTAGGGCCCGGTAAGTACCGGCATGGGACACTGGCTGGGAATCCCGGCTGCCGTTGACATTTTGCTCTGTTGCCGCCTTCCGTTCCGATTCCGAAAAGGATTTATTGATGCTTAAATGCACAGTATACAAAGTGTGAAGCTGTCAACGGCCATCCTAAGCTGAACGCGCCTGCTCTCGACAGATCGCAGACTGATACCCAGCTTAGGGCCTGGTAAGTACCAGCATGGGAGACTGGCTGGGAATCCCGGCTGCCGTTGACATTTTGCTCTGTTGCCGCCTTCCGTTCCGATTCCGAAAAGGATTTATTGATGCCTAAATGCACAGTATAAAGGGCGAGAAGCTGTCAACAGCCATCCTAAGCAGAACGCGCCTGCTCTCGTCAGATCGCAGACTGCTACCCAGCTTAGGGCCCGGTAAGTACCAGCATGGGAGACTGGCTGGGAATCCCGGGTGCAGTTGACATTTTGCTCTGTTGCCGCCTTCCGTTCCGATTCCGAAAAGGATATATTGATGCTTAAATGCACAATATAAAAATCAAGAAGCTGTCAACGGCCATCCTAAGCTGAACGCGCCTGCTCTCGTCAGCTCGCAGACTGCTACCCAGCTTAGGGCCCGGTAAGTACCAGCATGGGAGACTGGCTGGGAATCCCAGGTGTCGTTGACATGTTGCTCTGTTGCCGCCTTCCGTTCCGATTCCGAAAAGGATTTATTGATGCTTAAATGCACAGTATACAAAGTGTGAAGCTATCAACGGCCATCCTAAGCTGAACGCGCCTGCTCTCGTCAGATCGCAGACTGCTACCCAGCTTAGGGCCTGGTAAGTACCAGCATGGGAGACTGGCTGGGAATCCCGGGTGCAGTTGACATTTTAATCTGTTGCCGCCTTCCGCTTCGATTCGGAAAATTATTTATTGATGGTTAAATCCACAATATAAAGGGCGTGAAGCTGTCAACGGCCATCCTAAGCTGAACGCGCCTGCTCTCGTCAGATCGCAGACTGATACCTGGCTTAGGGCCTAGTAAGTACCAGCATGGGAGACTGGCTGGGAATCCCAGGTGTCGTTGACATTTTGCTCTGTTGCCGCCTTACGCTCCGATTCCGAAAAGGATTTATTGATGCTTAAATCCACAGTATACAGGGTGTGAAGATGTCTATGGCCATCCTAAGCTGAATGCGCCTGTTCTCGTCAAATCGCAGACTGCTACCCAGCTTCGGGCCTGGTAAGTACCAGCATGGGAGACTGGCTGGGAATCCTGGGTGCAGTTGCCATTTTGCTCTGTTTCTGCTCCGATTCCGAAAATTGTTTATTGATGCTTAAATCCACAGTATACAAAGTGTGAAGCTGTCAACGGCCATCCTAAGCTGAACGCGCCTGCTCTTGTCAGATCGCAGACTGCTACCCAGCTTAGGGCCTGGTAAGTATCAGCATGGGAGACTGGCTGGGAATCCCAGGTGCAGTTGACATTTTAATCTGTTGCCGCCTTCCGCTCCGATTCGGAAAAGGATTTATTGATGCTTAAATCCACAATACACAGGGTGTGAAGCTGTCAACGGCCATCCTAAGCCTGAACGTGCCTGCTCTCCTCAGATCGCAGACTACTGCCCGGCAGTTACCGGCATGGGAGACTGGCTGGCAATCCAAGGTGCCATTGACATTTTGCTCTGTTGCCGCCTTCCTCTCCGATTAATAAAAATATTTATTGATGCTTAAATTCACAATATACAAGGCGTGAAGATGTCAACGGCCATCCTAAGCTGAACGCGCCTTCTCTCGTCAGATCGCAGACTTCTACCCAGCTTAGGGCCCAGTAAGTACCGGCATGGGAGACTGGCTGGGAATCCCGGGTGCAGTTGACATTTTGCTCTGTTGCCGCCTTCCGTTCCGATTCTGAAAAGGATATATTGATGCTTAAATGCACAATATAAAAATCAAGAAGCTGTCAACGGCCATCCTAAGCTGAACGCGCCTGCTCTCGTCAGATCGCAGACCGCTACCCAGCTTAGGGCCCGGTAAGTACCAGCATGGGAGACTGGCTGGGAATCCCTGGTATCGATGACATTTTGCTCTGTTGCCGCCTTCTGTTCCGATTCCGAAAAGGATTTATTGATGCTTAAATGCACAGTATACAAAGTGTGAAGCTGTCAACGGCCATCCTAAGCTGAACGCGCCTGCTCTCGTCAGATCGCAGACTGCTACCCAGCTTAGGGCCTGGTAAGTACCAGCATGGGAGACTGGCTTGGAATCCCGGGTGCAGTTGACATTTTAATCTGTTGCCGCCTTCCGCTTCGATTCGGAAAATTATTTATTGATGCTTAAATCCACAATATAAAGGGGTTGAAGCTGTCAACGGCCATCCTAAGCTGAACGCGCCTGCTCTCGTCAGATCGCAGACTGATACCCAGCTTAGGCCCTGGTAAGCACCAGCATGGGAGACTGGCTGGGAATCCCAGGTGTCGTTGACATTTTGCTCTGTTGCCGCCTTACGCTCCGATTCCGAAAAGGATTTATTGATGCTTAAATCCACAGTATACAGGGTATGAAGATGTCTATGGCCATCCTAAGCTGAATGCGCCTGTTCTCGTCAGATCGCAGACTGCTACCCAGCTTCGGGCCTGGTAAGTACCAGCATGGGAGACTGGCTGGGAATCCCGGGTGCAGTTGCCATTTTGCTCTGTTTCTGCTCCGATTCCGAAAATTGTTTATTGATGCTTAAATCCACAGTATACAAAGTGTGAAGCTGTCAA